>NW_006399867.1:4113819-4133658 GCF_000299155.1 Elephantulus edwardii | reverse complement strand
CAGTGCGATTGGCACAGGACAGAGCGGAGTTTAGGGCTGTTGTACATAGGGTCGCTATGAGTCGCAGGCGACTCGACGGCACATAACAAACAACAACAACAACCTCTGTCCAAAAAAAAAAAGAGAAAGCTACCTCTGTCCTTTTTCATTACTACTTCGCAAAATAGATCTGCCATTTCCTTACAACATTCCAGTATCTGTTATATACGTTAGAAATAGCTGCCATTTCTTTATAATCTTGATATTTTTTCCTTTGCAAATGTCACAACTTCTGTGTTTTTGACAGCAAATTCTTAAATGATGTTATATTTTCATGTCAGTGACGATTTTAAAATTCTTTCTAAATCTACCTGTTCAGGATCTTTGCTTGAAAATTGTAAAAAAATTCTTGTCCATTGAAGTTTATTTTATATTATCAAGTGGGATCCATAAGAGTATTAGAGAAAATGTTTCTTTATGTTAAAGAAATGAAGTATCATTTGTATCTGCATTAATCATTAGTTATTAATTTAATGAAAATGATGAAATCATGTTTCAATAATGAAAACCTAGTTCAAAACTTGGATTATGTGATAAAATGTTATTAATATTACTAATTTTTACTTCACTTTTAATCACTAGCACAGACACATTGCACATCTCTTCATTTTAAGGAACAACTTTATGGTTATGGACATGTTTGTCTGATAGAAGCCAACATGTTCAGATATATTAATAACAAGACTAAAGCCAAGAGACAGAACCCAGCAGAGTTCTACACTCAAGCACCTCCACTTGTCCTGAGTAGTTTCACAAGTCATACTTGTTTTTCATTCATTCATTCATATACTTTTTTAATAATTAACTCATTTTTTAATTAATTGTGTAGTAGATACATGGAGTATCAACTGCCTACCAGGGAAATTCACCTAGCCTTGGTGTCCAGAGTTATTGAAACTTGTTCACACAGGTGTGATTGGCCAACAATGTGGTTACCTTCAGTCCCTGGCTCCTCTGGAAGTTGCTGTACTCCCGTCAGAAATCACTCAGGTTAAAAAAAAAAAAAAAGAAAGAAATCACTCAGGTTGACTAACTGGTATGCAGGACCCCCAGACAAACAGACACTTCTCAGAGCATTTCAAGAATTTAGAGATGACCTCACAAGAAAATAAAGGCCAATATGGTTTTGAACATATTTAAAAGCTTTATAGCACCACCCCTCCTAGGTGATGTACATTTAAAAATTAATTAAAAATAGGCCAGAGACCTAAAATGTAGAAATTATAACAAAAAGGCCCTTAGCAGAAATCATAGGTGTAAATCTTTATAATCTTAACTTAAACAGTAATCTCTTAAATATGACAACCAAAGTATAAGCAGCTAGACAACATCAAATTTGAAAAACTTTTGTCTCAAAATATGCCATCAAGAAAGTGAATGGACAATAAAAAAGGTGTGAGTCATTTCTATATCTTACTCTTTCTTTATACTTGTTCAATCTAGATGTTGAGCAAACTATACAGGAAATTGGACTACATGGTGAACAACTCAGCATCAAGTCTGATGGAAACTCATTGACAACTTGTAGTATTCAGGGGCTACAGCCTTGTTTGTGTAAAGTGAAGAAAACTGGAAAAAACTTGCTGATGCAGACCCAATTCTACAGCCCTCACTATGGATTACGCCTTAATAATTTAAAAAAAAAAAAAAAACCACAACAAAAAGTAGTTACAAATGCATCAGGAAACAACATCATGATGAGATTGAAGTGAAGGTTTAATTTTGTTTGGATTCATAATCACATCTGGAAACAGTAGTCAAGAAATCAAACAACATATTGTACTAGATAGATTGCTCAGAAGAACACTTTCAATTGTTAAATAACGAAGATGAAACTGTGAGAAACAAGGTGCAACTGACCCTGTTAGGTGCTATTGAGTCAGCATCAGCTCATATGTACAGTAGATGAGAATTTTGCCCGAGCCATCTCACATCAGTCTCTGCTGTACTTAAACATCATTGTTGCAGTCACTGTATCAACTCATCTCATTGAAGGTCATCTTCTGCTGACCTTTCCAAGCATGATGTCCTTTTCTGGAGACAGCCCTTCTAACAACATACCTCAGACAAAGTAAGTGAGACAGTTTTCACAACTTAAGGAACATTCATACTGCATTTTTCCCAAGAGAGATTTATTTGTTTCTTGGCAGTCCAAGTTACATTCATATTCTTTGCCAACATCACAATTCAAAGGCATCCACTCTTCATTCTTCTTTGTTCATTGTCCAACTTTCACGTGTATATGAAACAGTTGAAAATGTCATTGCTTGAGTCTCCAAAAAAATGTCCAAACTCACTGCCATAGAGTCACGTTATTTGCATAGTGACCCTCCATGGACTTTTCAAAGCTATAAATTACAACAAGAGACTGCCCATCCTTCTCTCATGGAGCAACTGGTAAATCGAACTGCAAGAGACAGAGTCTTGATTAGTAGTGCAACACCCTATGGTTTGCACCACAAGAGCTCCTGATAGTTTGGGGCAGGTAAGCCTTAGTTATTAAACTAAGGGCACTTTAAAATGTTAAGGGTACTTTAAAGAGGTCCTTAACAGCAGATTTGTTCAATACAATATGAGTTTTTTATTTCTTGACTTCTGCTTCCATGAGTGCTAATTTTGAATCCAAGTAAAAGGAAATCATTGACAACTTTACTCTTTGTCTATTTATTATAATACTGTTTATTAGTCCAGTTGTCTTTTTCAATCCTCTCATTTGCAAATGAAAGCTAGATAATGAATAATGGGATTGGTGAAGAACAGTGAATAAACTATGGACAACCAGAAGAGTTAACAAATCTGTTTTGAAAAAAGTATATACAGCATCTTAGAAGGGAGAATAGCAAACATTTGTCTGACATACTTTGAACATATTCTCAAAAAGATGATCCAGGAAGAAGAACATCATGCTTTTGCTTAAGGAGGGGCATGGGAAGAACCATCTTATTGCTGCCTGTTTAGAACTGACTAGTAACTGACCCTCCACCTCTTGTTGCAGGGCTTTAAATCACATGAGAGGAGATTGCCCATCTTTCTTGGAGCCACTGGAGGATTCCAGCAGCTAAAATGGCCCCACTTTTGGGTTAGCAGTATAATTCCCTACAAACAAGGCCACAATAGCTCCCTGCTTGGTAAAGAAATGGGCCTATGGAAAAGAGCAAGATCCTTAGTGAAATCCATCAGTGCCGTGGTTCACACCAGGCTCAGACATATTCGTGATTGTGAGGATGCTGCAAGCCCAGGGAAGTGTTTCCTTACATTAAACATGGGATTGTTCTGGTGACCTAGTGCCCTAACACATAGGGAGGTATACTGTCAACCCAGTGGCCTATGGTTTCAATCCACTAGCTGCTCCTCAGGAGAGAGATGGGCAGTCTCAGGTGATGGGCAGCCTCTGAAAACCCACTGGAGAGTCAGCCGTGACTCAGTTCCAAGTCGAGGACAGTGAATTTTTTGAGGGAGTTGGTGTGAATCAGAACTGATACTGCAGCACTTAGCAAAAGAATACTTCGGTGTACTCAGTGAAGTGTGCATTGCTGCCTGTATTAGGGTCCTCAGTTGTCCCCAAGGTTTCTTCACTAGCCTTTGCCAACCTTTCAGTAAAACATAAAACACATTCATTTCCATTGAAAGGTAATGTTGTCCCTTGCTTACAAATGGCAAGAACTGTATGTTAAGTCTTTTATCGTTAAAAAAGTTGTGATTATACATGGGCTCTTTGTTACCAATGGGTAATTTGCCAATAACTTTTTTTTTAAAATATCTGGGGAGAAAATACAGCAGAAGATTTAGATCAATGGCTGTCCTGATCACAATAACTAGAGCTCAAAAGAATGGCACACTGTAAGGAAAAGGAGCCTTGTGAACAGGAGAACTGAAAGAGGAGGTGGAAGGCAAGAGCAAATTTTGACTTCATGGTTCTTTTCAGATCTGACTTTGTACAGGAGTACCTTCTTTATGACTGGGTTAGTGAGCACTTGACATTCGTGATTGCCTCTGGCAGATTGTGTCTCCGTTTTCCAACCCTGTGCTACAGATTTTTTGAGGCATAGTCTCTATTTGTAGCCATGATACACTTTTATAATCATTCTCATTGTGGCAGCAGACATGCTCAGCCTCACTGTGCTAAACTATTTCTGCAGTGGCTCTTGAGCTAGAGAGGAAAAGTGTTAAAAGCCTCTTTAGGTAGAATATCAACCACTTAGTGGAGTAAGACTCATTATGATTTATCCTTTGTGTTGCATGATACACAGGTAAGATAATAAGAGGGATGTGGCATGCTATCGCTCCTAGTTTGGTTTTCTTTTTGCTATTGTGTGCAATTCTTTTATTTGGCAGGATTGGTTACCTAGGAAACAACTACAAAGTGAAGATAGATTGACTGGGAAATGGAATTATAGGACCCTTCAGGAGGCAAAAGACCTATTGGGTAAAACAAAAATTACTGAGTGACAGAGCTTTTGCTTAATTAGTGTGCTGCAGGAAACCACTGTGAATAAAAACCCATTTAATGCAATATTATTTAAATTTTGCTTGTTTTTCATTTATTTAAGCTCACCAAATACTTGTTCAAACCTGCTTTGTATGTCTTCTGTATGCCATTGAGGTTTGCAATGAACTAAGATTTGCCTTTCCTTCACTCCTGTTTCAGGGAGGCCCCAGAAATGGACTGCAGTGTTATCGCTATTGACTTCAGGTGATGTCTGTATATTGTACAAGTTTTCTTTTCCACACTCATGTGGTCATAAGGAATAAAGCCATAGTTGCTGATTGGAAGAAAAGAGATCTTGCAGTGGGAGTAGAGACCATGGGACCATTTGATCATGCAGCTTGCTTGTGCCTTGAAGCCCTGCTTGAGCCTAATCCTGGATGTATCATTTCTGTTTAATGATGAAAAGTGCTTCGGTGCATAATCAGCTTTATACCAGTGCACCAGACAATACCCGTTTTATGATGGGATTGCTTAGGCCAAATGATGACTTAGAGGCTAATGGCTAAAGGCTCAATAGCAATCCAAAGTTGTTTCTCAAAAAGAACGTCATTATCTGCAGAGGGTAGCAGGTCCTTGCACCAAAATCTTAATGGGTGTGTGTTGTATTCATGGATAGTGGCCTGCCAAAGAATCCAGACATCACTGTCTGTCATTGAGACGTCAGACATCGGATCACTCAGATCATTTGGCTAGTAGTCTGAACCTGTTACAGAGTCTTGTTTTGGGCCCTACTTAAAACCAGCAGTGTTCAAGTAGGCCAAAGTGGAACACCTAAGTGTGGAGTGTGTTGCCTCTAAAATGCAGGAATGCATCAGCATTGTATCTTCTCTTTAGTTGTGGGAGGTCAGATATAATCATTTATCCCTCACTTGAGGCATTAATCTTCTATTCCTTCAGAAATTCCAGTTCACTTTTATTTGACGGTTTCCTAGTTAGAGATAGTTCTGGTGGCTTCCATTTGGCTTTAGCCCTTACTCCATGTGTCGGAGATGATCTGTATGGAAGTTTGGCCAGTTCTTCAGTATACCTATTCTAATTATTCATTCTCATTCTGAAACTGGGAAAATCACTGCAGGGTGAGTTCAAGGCCCCAAAGGCCCCACTGTGAGATGGACTCTATCGATACCCTGACCTCCATGTGCTGTTTCTCTGAGTGGTATGCATGGTGATGACTTGGCTGTCCTGGAAGTAGTGCCAATTCAGAGCCAATGATTAGTAATCCCTGAAAATCTATGAATGGTAACTTCTCTAAATGGGATCCAAAGATCCCTTTGGGATAGACTGTGATAAATATTTTGGTAGTGTATTAGGATCTTTCTTCAAGGGGAACTCTTGTTAGGTGCCACTATGTTGAGTAAGACTCATAGCCACCTTCTGAACAACAGATCTGAACCTGGCCCTTTGCTGGGCCATCCTCGTGATCTAAAGATACACTTTAGCCCATTGTTACTGTCACTGTTTCAGTCCCTCTTGTTAAGGGTTTTCCTCTCTCTCACTGATCCTCCACCTTTCCAAACAGGATACCCTTTTCCAAGGACTGGCCCCTCCCAACAACTTGTCTGAAGTAGATGAAGCCAAGCTTCATCATCCTCACCTCTAAGGAGAACTTTGGTTGCATTTTCTCCAAGACATACTTCTGATTATAGATTAAACCACTGATCACTTCAATCTTTCCGCCATTTTGTTTTCCTAAAGTTGGGATATAATTCTTATTGAAAGTTGTGTAGTCTTTGATCTTCTGCACCAAGCATTTAAAGTCTTCTTCTGCAACTTTTGTTGCTAAGTCTTTCTCCAATTTTGATGCTACAGTCTTCTTCATAATGTCTAGCTTTTCTAATTGCTCAGCATACAGAAAGAACAAATGTGGAGACACACACTTTTCTTGATTTTAAACCTTGCTTGCTTTGTACAACAGCGTGTTGGTCAAGGTATAGTTCTCAAATGAGCACAATTAAGTATTCTGGGATTCCCATTCTTCTCAGCGTTAGACACAGTTTTTTTAATCCACATACTCAAATGCCATAGAAGTCACACTGTTCTGATTCTGCTTTGACTCTGCTTTCTGATAATCACATCTTCCTTTCCTTTATCAATCAGCTTGACGTAGTGTAGGTTACACCATTGTCCATGCTCCTGTGGGCCAACATTTGGTTCAAGGACTATTTGATCCTTTTTTCTATGTTTAGTGAACTCAGACCAATAAATTCATATTAATTGACTATTATGTTCCTTTCGCCATTATTTTACACCCTTAGTAGCCGTCTTCACATATTCTCCAGGTTTTGTTTGTACGTATTAGAAAAAAATTAGCTCTTTTTTTGGAGTGTAGCATCTGTCTTCCCAGGACATAATTTGTGCTTGACCTTTTGGGGTTTACTGAAATTTAATTTAATTTTAATTATCGATCTAGAAGCAAAAATAGGTGGTAGGGATGGCTCTTGAGAGCATTGAGCAGTGTCTCAGGCAAAGCCCCAGGCTCTGGCAAGAAATTGCAGAGAATCATTAAGTAAGCAAGATTAATATCAAATGGGGGTTGAAGGGATGGTTCTGTTAGCAGGACTGGTTCAACAGATTTTTAGACTCTAAATGTCCCCAGCTTTCTGATCTGGGAACAGTTGGACTAAAATCTCATCTGTCCTCATTACAACTCTCAGGATCCCATTTCCTCCCAATCCATTCCTTCATTTTAACTTTAGACACCATTTCAGTTGATGTAATTTATCCAAATCTGCACTGCAATACCGAAAGGATGTGGTTCAAATCTACCAGCTGCTTCGCTGGAAAAGGATGAGTAATCTCCTCCTGTGTGATTAACTACATCTGAAAACCCACTTGAGGGTCAGCTATGGGTCATTTCTAACTCAGTGGTAAATAACAACAACCACCACCCTAGGTGATACACAGATAAAAGAATAAATAAAATTTTGAATTTGGTTTTCTCAGTATCAGTTCTGTTTGTTATTACAGGAGATAAGGCTTTCTTCCAAGGGGCAGTTGGAGGCTTAGAGACCTGTTCTTGGGCTCTGACTCGGAAGTCCTGAGCACTTTGTCTAGTATGAGTAAGGCTAACCAACCTAGCTTCCCTAAACTTGTCACCCTGAAAGAACTGTAGAAACAAGGACGGATGCTCACCCAGAGCCTCACTTCTCACTGCCACTAGTTCTTTTGCCAGTGATACTTTGGGTATTCTTACTGCCACTTCACACTCAGAAGTTTGCTCAGACCTCAAGGAAGAGGCATCTGAAGAAGAAAATGAGTTCAACTTATTGTCAGGCAGACAGGATCTCAGAATGCTGGCTTTGAAGGTAGATCAAATGAAAAGTGGTCATCAGGGAAGAAGGTCATAAATGTCTCGCTTTCAAAACTGAAAGTCTTGAACCAGTAAGGGAGATGTAGGATTAGACAAAAAAACGCCCTAGCTTTGTCAGAGAATCCAAATACATACTCTGTGCAGGCAATACCACTGAGGAGACTTCCCCTTCATTAAACCAATCTGTCTTTTGAGGGACCACCTATAATCCAGCCTCATTACATCATAGAGGTTAGACTATTTAACATATATAATAGACAGTTATGTTGCATTTGAGATCATGTTCATGTTGACACATGATACTAAACCATTAGAGTACATTTTCATTTTCTTCCATGTTGTCTTCCCTTGGTGTGCCAGTCCAGAGAAGTGGAAAAGAACGCTACTCAGAAAGCTTAACGATCTGTAGGCATAGAAGATTGGGTTCAGTTTGAACCCCCTAGTACTTTGTCATGTACACAGACAGTAAGAAAGGCAACATAAGGATATTGAGAAATATTTTTGAGGAGAAAGATTTCAATTATTGTGTTCTTGTTATGTGCCATCAAGTCACTTGCAACTCATAGCGACCCTAGGTACAAGAGCCTTAAACCCTGCTCTATCCTGTGCCAACTTCACCGTCTCTGACACACTTAACTCCCACCACCCCAATCACAGAATTGATTTACCAAACCTTTTAAGTATTTGCGAGCAATTAAACTCCCAAATGTAAATCTTCATCTCTTAGCTATTTAGAAAATTAAGAGTAAACTTTTTGGTTATTCAATTGAGTTATGCAAAATAATTGCGATAATTAGGGTATACAGAGTTGTATTTTGTTAGAGGGTCTTTCATTGCTTTTCTATTCTTAACAGCAGTTAAAGCTTTTATAAATGGAACAGTGACTATAGAAGGTAATTTTGGTTAGAAGTCTTTTGCTGACTCATTAGGAATAGTTTCCTCTTACAGATTCTTGGTCACAGCTGTGAATAACCTTCTTTAGTTCCAAAATTATCATAAGATGACACATACTTTCTTAGTGTGAATATTTAAAGATTATCAATGAGCACCAAAAATTTTTAACTCATTTAGTAGTATTTGGCCTATGCTCCAAGTAGCAGCTAGGCCAATGCTTGGTGTGGGGTGCTCTTGGAGATTCACCCATTTTCTAGTCCCAGTTTACCTGTGACAACCCCATCATCACTACATTGTTTATAAAAACCACCGTATAAACCTAATTATTTTGGAATAAAAGTACAACATATATATGTGGTGGTGATGGTTTGTATTGTCAAGTTGGAACCAACCCATAGCTGACCCTCCAGGGTGTTTTCAGAGGCAGTAAATCACATGGGAGGAGATTGTCCATCTTTCTGTCAGGGTGAATTCAAACCATGTACATCTGACTTGGCAACAAAATTCCTTATCGCTAATCCACCAGAGTCTTTTCTGACACTCTGGTGTCTGTCATCTGATTTACGCAGATGACACAACTTGCTTGCTGAAAGTGAGGACGACTTGAGGATGACCACTTGTTGCACAAGATCAAGGAATACAGCCTTCAGGATGGATTGCATCTCAGTATCAAGGAAACAGATTCTTAGCACTGGGCCAGTAGGAAGGATCGTGATGAATGGAAAGGAGATTGACACTGTCAACAACTTTATCCTACTTGGATCCACAATTAATACCCCTGATACCAGCAGTCAGTAAATAAGGAAACATGTTACACTGGGAAAGTCTACAGTTAGGGACCTTTCCAAGTTATTGAGGAGCAATGATGTCTGTCAGTTTGAGGACTAAGGTGTGTCTGATTCAGGCCGTGGTCTTTCTGATGCGTCTGAGAGCTGAACAGTTAATAGGGATGACATAAGGAGAATTTATACCTTTGAGTTGTGATGTTGGAGAAGAGCACTGAGTGGCCGAAAGAACAAATAAATAATGTCTTGTAGAGGGTGCAGCTGGAGTGCTCTTTGGAGGCAAGGGTGATGAGGCTTTGCCTCACATACTTTGGGCATGTTCCTTGGAGAGGAACGTGATTCTCGGAAAGGTGGAGGATCATTGGAGGATCAAGCAGGTGGATTGACATAGTGATTGTTGCAGTGGGCTCTTGTGTGTCAGGAAGTGTGAGGATGCATAGATGCATTGTTCATAGGGTCGATATGAGTCTTATTCAACTCAACAGCACCTAACAACAGCAATCCACCAGAGCTCAATACTAAGTCTCTTACCTTAAAACTTTAAGTATGTTTATAAAGGGTTATATGGTAATGTATTGGTATATGGATTCGAACTGCAAATCTTTGGGATTGCAGCTCAGCCTCTTGCCACTAGTCCACCAGAGTTCCCTCCTATATTAGTTATATATATGTGTGTGTATGTGTATGTGTGTATATATCACCATATTACCCTTTCCCAATATACTTAGTTTTTAGTAAAATATATTTAGTGTTGAGCCCTAGTGATACAGTCCATAGTGTATTGGACTACTAACCATAAAACCTCATGTCTCTGCAGTTCAATTTCACCCATGGCTCTGTGGAAGAAAAAGGGGTAGTTTCAGGAGTATTTGAGGGAAAGGGACACTATTACATACTTTTGTGAGGAAACTGCTTTACCATTTCACCCTCAGTTCATTGCTTTATTCCTAAAAAGCTGTCTGTGGCAAAGCACAAGTTCTGAAAAGCATCTTCCTCCTCACAATCCCACACATCCCTGTGGCCGCGCAGAGTTCATGTGCATGCGCACATATCTGGACTCCCACATGTCCGTGTACACACATATCCAGCCACGGGCTCCCTCTTCTCACCAAGACAGTTTCCCAGAGCTCCCCTATGATGTTTACTGACTATCATCAGAAAAGGTAATTAATTACTCATGGAAGTGTTAAGGATTTTGGAATTAATGTTTAAATTTATGTTCACATTGAGGAAAGTAACACAAAAATATGCAAATATCTCTTAAGCTTTCAGCTTGCCCCAGAAATTTCTTTTCATTTTGGTAATTTACTCTCCTCAGTCCCTATTTAAAAATGTTTTTAAAAGGGGGAAGAGCCATTTTTATTCTGACAAAAACTAAACCCTTTACTAGCCAATTGATTTAGACTCATAAAGAGGAGAGACACAACCCAGCAATGTTTCCAAAGCTGTAAATCTTCTACAGAAGCAGATTGCCACATCTTTTGTCTGCAAAGTGGCCAGTAAATTCAAACCTCGGCCCTTTCCATTAGCAATCAAGCAAGCATTTAATTGAACCACTGTGCTACCACTTCACTCATTCTTTTTAGTGAGAAAGATAAGAAAATTACTACTTTTTAACCTTCCTAATTCACAACTGGACTAATTGACAGCATCAGGATGTATGGTGAAGAGATTGAGATTGTTCACAGCTTTAGTTTGCTTGGCTCCACAGTCAACACTCTCGGCACCAGCAGCCAGGAAATTAAAAGACATATTGCCATGGGAAAGTCTGCTGTTAGGGACCCCTCCAAAGTACTGAAGAGCAATGGTGTCTCTCTGAAGACTAAAGTGCATCTGATACAGGCCATGGTTTTTGCTATCACTTGTTATGCATCAGAGAGTTTGACAGTGACTAGGGAGGATAGGAGAATTGATGCCTTTGAGCTGTAGTGCTGGAGAAGAGTATTTAGGGTACTATGGACTGCTAGGAAAACAAACAGATTCATTCTGGAAAGGGTTAAACCGGGAGGCTCCTTGGAGGCAAGGATTCTGAGGCTCCGTCTAACATACTTTGGACATTTTGTAAGGAGGGACCGGTCCTTGGAGAGGGACATCATGCTTGGTAGGGTGGAGGGACAGCGCAGGAGAGGAAGGCTCTCTATGAGGTGGATTTATTCAGTGACTGGGATAATTGGGATGGGAGTTTCAGAGACAGTGTGATTGGCACAGGACAGAGAGGAGTTTAGGGCTGTTGTACATAGGGTCGCTATGAGTCACAAGTGACTCGATGGCACATAACAACAACAATCAGAGTTTGGACCTGGTGGTCTTGTGGCAAGAAGCTTCCCTGAAATACTGAAGGCATGCAGTTCAAATCCACCAGCTGCTGTGTGAAAGAAAGATAGGCAATCCTTCCAAGGGATTAATTGCCTCTGAAAACCCACTGGAGGCTCAGCTATATGTTGATTGTGACTATATAATAAGGCAGCAACAGCATCTGAGTTTGTGTAAATTCATTGAATTTGATGAATGGTATCATTGAGTGTGACATGAGAACATGTTTTATATCATTTGATATTTAAGAACAATCACTTGTTTAAATGGAAAGACATGTTTAAAAGTTACAGTTAATGGTTTTGTGCTTTTCCGTTAAACATGGCAGTAATGGCTTGACATATTATACACTTGTAGATTGTGTAAAAATTATACATGTATGGGGAAGACTTAATAGATTTCCCTAACATTTTTTAAATTTAATTGAAAAATACTTAAAATCTTAAACATTTTCATTTTAATAAATTGTGTTGTTGTCAACTCAAAAGCACACAGTTCAAATTCACCAGCTGTTGCATGGTAGGAAGATGGACCGTTCCCTCCCATGTGATTTACGGACTTTGAAAACCAGCTAGAAGGTCATCTGTGAGTCAGTTCAATAAAATGTAATAGCATTTATTTAACGATATATTTATTTCAAGTTTGTCTTTAATTGTGACTTTTCTAGGGGTGACGGGGTGGGGGGGCAGAGTGGGTGGCCACCACAGCCAAAACAGAGTAATACACCAAAAGATCTGGATTTGAGGCTAGAAAAGTTCTTTTTAATTTAATGTACAAGCTCAGTGAGGGCAGGAACTTTGTACATCTTATTTACTGTTACTGCCAGAAGCCCAGAACAATGCCTGGCATAAGCACTCAACAAGGTATTTGTTTAATGCATTATAAATTACCTTCTTTTACTTGCTTAGTGAGTTTGTTTTAAATGGTTTTTATTTTTTATAATGCTATTGAAAATGCACAGCAAAAGAGAAACCAATTCAGCAATTCCTCATATACAGTTCAGTGACATTTTCCAAGGTGTCTA
This sequence comes from Elephantulus edwardii, assembly GCF_000299155.1. NCBI lineage: Eukaryota > Metazoa > Chordata > Mammalia > Macroscelidea > Macroscelididae > Elephantulus > Elephantulus edwardii. The sequence goes on along the minus strand of NW_006399867.1, from coordinate 4,120,804 downwards.
GCCATTCTCACCCTCCTTTTCAGATTTGTTCCTCTTCTGTTAACATAAACTCACCAACCCCTAAGTTTCTTATCTAATATTTCATGTTATTGTTGATTTAATTCTGTATAGAGATATCTTTAAAAAGCATAGTACTCAGTGCAGATATTCTTTACTTGGTAAGCTGAAGAATGGTTTGTTTTAAGGGCTATTTTTTATTTAATGTTAAAGATCTAACTCAGGGCAATACTAGAGGGTTCATCTAGCTTACACAGATCCAGAAACTCTGAGTTCCAAGAAGATTAGAAAGTCTCTTTGGCATCTTCCTCATTTTGATCAGGATTTTTTTTCTTTTTTTGACCTTTTTTGATAGGATTTTTTTTTTTTTTTTGCTGAACTTATTCAGTAATCGTAGCCAAGTACCATCTAGTTCTTTAGTTTTCAATGCAAAGAAGACAGTAGTTCTTAGAGGCAGAAGTCTTGTTTTGTTTTTAACAGTTCTTTTTGTCTGTTAAGGGAAATATTACTCCATGGTTAAGGACCGCAGACTACTAAAAGGGAAACTCAGTGGAATTAAGTGTTTGACTAACCCATGCAGAGAGAAATAAGCTACAAAAACTAATGGGATGAGGATAGGTAATATTCCCTGGGTTTGCCAAACTCACTAAAGCATTCCCACCCTTTTCATCTCCTTAGGAGCACTCACTGTGGGCCTCGTGCGACAGTGTCAAACAATCCATGGACGAGACCGGACATGCATCCCTCCCCGGCTCCCCCCAGAGTGGGTCACCACACTGTTTTTTATCATCATGGGAATCATTTCACTGACTGTCACATGTGGTTTGCTGGTGGCTTCCCACTGGCGAAGAGAAGCTACAAAGTATGCTCGATGGATAGCATTCACTGGAAGTAAGTAGCCTGTGCTTACCATATTTGTCTGGAAGATGCGCACACTGATCCTCTTATGAAGAGAATCAAGAACCAATAATAAAGATTCCATAGTCATCAAAGAGCTCAAATTGTGCCTGACCTGAGATGGACTCTGCTGTCTGACCGGTTCTCCAGAACTCTCACTGAGACCAGGGCATTTGAAATGCTTTTCTATTGGATTTTAAGTTTGCTCACATTGTGCTGTTATATGTTACAGGTTTAAAATTTAGAGCTATCTGAGTCTTTTCCTCTTCTTGTAGGTAGTGACATCTTCTCTCAAAAAAAAAAAGACATCTAGAAGAAAAGATAAGAAAAATACCAATTAAAAGAAAGTGATGATTTGTTTTTTAATTTCATTGATTTTGAGTTTCTACTCCAAGCTATTATATGTGTTATGGTAGTGGTGGTGGTGTTCTTGTTGTTGTAAGGTGCCATCGAGTATGACTCGTAGCGACCCTGTGAACAAAAGATCTGAACCCTGTTCTATACTGCGCCATCCTCACACTTCCTGACACACTAGAGCCCATTGTAGCAGTCACGGTGTCAGTCCTTCTCCTTCTTCACCGACCCTCCTCCTCCCTTCCCAGCATCATGCCCTTCTCCTAGGAATAAGCTGATATATAGAGACCATGAAACATCAGTATATTTAATTATTTAATAATTGTTTACCTTTTTTTTTCTTTTTCTTTTATGCTATGCCCAAGCGTATGGTACATTTGTATCTTATACATGCTCTTGTTCTTTGCAAAATTGCTTTAATTTCAAAACACGTCCCAGGTGTATCCCAGATTAAACAAAAGAAAAGAAAATGTGCAAGATAAGATGTTTCTGTAATTGTGCTTTCTTGCTTCTTTTCTCTCTAAAGCTGTTTTACCCTCCAGAGGACATTTGGCCGTGTCTGAAGACATTGTATTATCGTGTAGTGCACAGGGCAGCCCTAGCCAACAAAGAACTGTCTGACCCAGTTGTGCCAATAGTGGCAGCAGTGCCATTGTTCAGAAACGCTGCTTTGGAGAAACATAACAACAATAACTATGCACACTGCCAAGTGACTGAGTGTACTCAGTGATTTTAAATCACCTCAAGTTTGCACATATTTTTTAAAAAATAAATATAAAACAACTTACTCATATTTGATCTTTTCATTCAGAATTAGTGTCATGAGGGTAAAGGATAGATAATCTCATGTGTCCTCATTAGTGTTAAAACTCAGTTTATACTTAACATAGGGTCCCTGTTTCTCCCTACCTCTTTCTCTGTCGCTCTTTCTCTTTATTATCTGTTTCTGGCTTAGGTTTTGTGTTTTAATCTCTGTCTCCCCAAGGTTTTAAAATTTTCTCCATCTTCGTTAAGTAACATGAAACTAGTTGCAATTGTTCTCCTGTCAAACAAACCTGTGACATTTCTTTTCTTGAGAATAGTATCTAGAGGCAATCATAGAGAGAATGCTGCTAAATTAAAGAATATTGACAAGGAGTTTCAAGAAAATTTGCTTCTTTTTCTCACAGGTATAATTACTTTATGCAGAAAGATTTTACTGCTTAAGAAGTCTAATGAAGTCAGTGAAGAAAGATTGGTTTTCTGGATTTTCTTGAAATTTGAGGATGCATCTACTCAGAATTCTGAAAACCTAAAATAAGATTTAGCAGATAGTATAAGTTGATGAAATACAAGATCCTCACATGAGTCATTGGTTCTTAAGTCCCAGTGAAGGAGAAAAACTAGTAGAATTGTCTTTTCTCCCCTCATTCTCTACAAATTCCCCTAAATTTGTATAGTTTCATCAACATGCAGTCTATCTTTCCTCTGTTTTATATTTATAAAGTTTTGGTCTAGTGGATTGAAAATTATGCTACCAAGCCAAAGGTGGGTGATTTTAATTTGCAGCCCATAGGCCTGGTTTTAATTGTTTTTGGTCAGACATTCTTCTAAGTGGTATAGCACTGGTCTGTGCATTGCTTGCTGTACAGAGGTAACTCGTGGTTGCTGTGATGCTAAACACGGTGACACTGATGTGTCAAATGCAATAATGGTTACCCATGGTGGACAGTGTTTGGTGGAGCTTCCTGATTAAAACAAGCTTGGGAGCAGGAGTGGCATCCACTTCCGAAATAGCTTGCTTCAGGAAATTCTATGAATGTGGAGAAGTGGTGAAAGTTATATAAGTGTTCAGGTCTCTTGTTCATAGGATCGCTATGAGTCGTCTATGACTTGATGGCACTTAACAACAACAACAATGCATATTATGTTTTGTTTTATGTCTTACCTTAAAAAGGGACACTTAAAATAAGTAGTATACATATATGACACAGAATTCAAAACTTAATAGAATTACCAAGTGAAAAATAAGTCTCACTTGTGACCTATGACATAGCCATCCAGTAATATCCTTTTGCTTGAATGACCATTGTTCAGCAGTTTCTGGAATTTTCTACCAGAGGTGTTACGCATGTATAGTATAGTGCATATGTGTGTGTGGGGGGGTGTGTTCTATAAGTAGATATTTCTCTATAATATTCCTTGCTTTCTTAAACTTAGAATATATCTTGGAGTTGATTTTTTTTTAATAAGTAGCATAGAGTTGCCTTGTTTATCTGTTGTTGTTGTTGTGTATCAACAAGTCAAAACCAACCCATAGCTTGACCCTCAAGAGGGTTTTCAGAGGCAGTAGATCACAGGGGAGGAAATGGCCCATCTTTGGGGTTGGATTGTTGTAGTGGTGGTGGTCCAAGTCAGAACCAATCCATAGCAGACCTTCCAGGGAGTTTTCAGAGGCAGTAAATTGTATAGGAGATGACTGCCCATCTTCTACTGTGAAGCAGTTGGTGGATTTGAACTGCATACCTTTGGGGTTAGGTGATTGTTATTATTGTGTACTGTTGAGTCGGAATGAACCCATAGCTAACCCTCTAGTGGATTTTCAGAGGCAGTAAATCGCATGGGAGGAAGTTGCCCCTTTTTCTCCCATGGAGCAGCAGGTAAACTCAAACCACATACCTTTGCACTGGCAATACAATTCCTTACCACTCAGATTCTTTGATGTTACCAGGACTGGTGACTGGGGTAACCATCCCAAGATGGATTGGTCTCCTTTGGTATTTCTCTGCAGCGCTTTGAAATATTCCTCATTGTATATACTTCTCTATTCTGAGGAGCCCTGGTAATGCAGTGATTAGAGAGATGAGGCACTCTGCTTCAGTAAAGATTTACAACCTTGGAAAATTCTCTGAGGCAGTTTGACTCTGTCTTACTGGATCAGAATTAGCTCAACAGCACTGGCTTGGATTTGTTTTTGTTTTTCATATTTCTGTTCCAGTTAAACAATATTTTTCTAATGAATATGAAGGTAACACAGTAGGAAAATATTTGTCAAAGGAGAGACATACATGACAGAGCTTGTCTGTGGGGCAAGGAAACAAACTATTTCCTCTTCAACTCGAGCCTTTGCCCTACCTTGATTTATATCCTCCTCTTCCTCTACTAATGCACCTCCTCTTCCTCTACTAATGCTCCTCAACTCTCATTCTTATCAATAAGAAATCATGCCATGAAGGGAATGAAGTTATGCCTTTACAAACTTACGATACAGAACTTGATTTTCAAAGTATGACAGATACTATCAGCATTATTAATAAAACAACTTCACAATTCTCTATAGCTTAAATTTTAAAAAAAAACAACACCACAAACACCTCACCCACCTACATTAAATCTATTCTTTAGGAAATAAAAAGAATTTCATTATTTTTATTAAAAGCCAGCATTAGATTAAATAAGAAGAGTACATTGTTCCTTAAGATGTAATTACAGTTTTCTAACCAAATTAGAAAATGTTAGTTAAATATTCCACTTTAAATACAGTCACTGAATGGATGTTCCATTGTAAAGAGTAGATTTTTATTTTACAGTAGAAAATGGAGACAGATAGGAATAACAGCTTCTGTCATTTTCTGTCTACTGCTAAGCACTTTTCTTGTAAATTAATGTTTCTTGAGTTTAGTCAACTATGGAAAAACACAACATATTTACATAATGTTACTCTTACTAACAGATCAAACAAGAATGCCAGTGTTTTTCTTCAGCTAGTGTGTTATTTTAAAATTCTACTTTTTAAATACATTACCAGTATTATTCCTTCTAGAAAAGGATGTCTTCTAGGCTTTTTAGGGATTGAGGATGGTGCAGGATCCGCCAGGGGTTCCTTCTGTCAGAGCTGACTCCAGGACACCCAACAACAATAACCAGCATTAAATTTTGTTGAGAAAATGTGCTGATGACATTTGTCTGGACCTTTGTTTATATTCCTGGGGATATGTTTAACTTTAAGGACCAAGTTTCTCACTCAGGTAATAATAGAAGTTTGAACTGTTCATATACAGGTTATACTTATCTTACTACACATTATATTGAAGAAAAAAAATTTCTACAGCCAGAGAAAAACATTCTTAAGCTATTTTTATTTAAGAACAGGAAGCACCACTATTGCTAAAACATTGGACTGTGGAAACCTACACCCAGGTGTTCTAATAATATTTCTAGAAGCATCTTATGTATGTGTACAAAACTCAAAAGTAGGTTTCCCCAACCCCACCATCACCCCCTACACTTTAACATCTATGTTTTCAGAAACCTTTTGGAACAATGTTCATGGGAAGTAATAAGTACTCTAACAATGTGTTGATCCTCCCCAAGATCTATGCTTTTTCCACTTTCTTCTGAGAAGAAAAAATTGGTGAAATCATGACCATAATTATATTTTTTTAAATGACACATTTATTCAGCACATGTTGTTGACCTGGCAGTGTGCCAGGAACTTGATATTTTATTTATCTTTCTAATATTTTCCCCATTTTCAAAAGAAAGTTTGAGGCCTTACTTAAGATTGTACAGCTAGTAAGGAGTAGAGCCAGAACTTGACCTCTCTGACTCTAGCTACTCTACTTAAGAGGTCATTAACAGTGTATGTGAGTGCTGAGAATGTTTAAATGGAGACCCTTTATAATGCTGGTGTTAGAAACCAGTTAACACTTGTATAAAGGCTCCCCAACTCTTAACTGTTTTTCATTGTCATGCTTCTGGGGAATGTAATGTGATCTATAATTGGACAAGTTGCTCATGTTTTAAGATGCCATCAGTCCATAACCTTTCTTACTATTTCCTTTGTGCCAAGTTTGTAATGTTTTCTTAATCGCCAGACCATGTTACTAATCTTGTGTTTTGGTTTGTTTTACAGTGATCCTTTTCTGTATGGCTGCCCTAATATTTCCAATAGGATTTTACATCAATGAAGTCGGAGGCCAACCTTATAAATTACCCAACAACACTGTCGTTGGGTCGTCATATGTACTTTTTGTCTTATCAATTTTCTTTACGATAGTAGGACTCCTATTTGCTGGCAAAGTTTGTTTACCAGGCTGATGAATGTCTTCATTGCTTGACTCTCTTTTTATTTTTTTAGTTGTTTTGTTCGTCTTTTTTTTATTATTAATAATTATTATTTTGGAGAGTGGGGTGAACAAAGGCAAGGCGTCTGAGCAGCCCTCTCATAGGAAGATGCTTAGATGAAAAAGATGTTGAAAGAAAAAAATGCTTTGATTTGTTCTCACTATGCACTTTGGATTAAAAAAATATATATAAGGAGAGCCTTTTCCATAACCAAATACAGACACTATTGACTAAATCTCCTGAGCATATTCAGGCAGTCAGTTCTGCACTGTGATAGCAACTTAGTGAAGGAGAATGCTTTATACTAAAACGCATGTGGCCCTTTTGTGACTCTGTTGTTCCGTTTTTTAACGTCAGATGATTCATTTGAGGGGAAAAAAGTCTCAGTATTTATGAATCATGGTGGACCAGAGGGATCCAAGAGAAATCAAGTGGGGCTGGCCTCACCTCCTAAGAAAGTAGTATTCACAGCTTCCTTGTAATGGTATAAGCCTTTGGCACCAGAGTGGATTGCCATTGCATTACTACACCAAGAAGCCAATAGATCAAAACTTGTTTGCTAAAATGTATGTAAAAATTCTGAAATTCCTTATTCTCTGTGTACAAAAAAAAGAAATCAAACACTAAGAAA
>NW_006399867.1:4036740-4113719 GCF_000299155.1 Elephantulus edwardii | reverse complement strand
TATATATGTGTGTGTGGGTATGGGTGTGTAAATTTATATACACACACATGCAAACAGTTTCTGGAAGAGAACTCTGAATGCTTTGCTAGCAAAACACTGTGGTGTGCAAACCTAGAACTCAATAGAAAAAAAAGCCATTTCTCTGAAGGCTGCAGAGTGGAGAGAGTCTTCAGTTTACCTCATTCTTTGTAGCAGCCCTTGATTTTAACAGGTTTTTGTAATAGGTACAAATAATCCCATACCTTACTAGGTGCAATTTTAAGTTAAGCTAAAAATTCTTTGTAGGGTTAATTTATTTGTATGTGATAGGAGAAAGCAAAATCATGTCACACTTTAAAGGTCAAACCTTACACTTTGGGGGATATGACACTACATAAATTATTAGCAGCTGTTTATTGTGCAGAGGTTCTCTTTTCTACAGGTTCAGTCTGTTACATTAACAATGAATCTTCCATGTTCAAACACACAACTTTGCATAAATACAGAGTTTGCTAGGAAATACCAGTTCATATTGTTTTGACTACATCAGTGACATCATCCAGCCGTTAAAATACCATTTGTTTATGTTCCTTCCATCTGTAAGCATTATTAACACATCCCTTTACCAAAAATCTGAGCAATACAATATTTTCTTTATATATGCCTTGTTTGCTAAAAGCTAACTTTTTTTTTTAAGGGCTGTACTAAACCCACAGCTTTAAGTTGCTGCTTACGGGAGCATTGCAGCTAACCTTGAACACACAAATAGTTTTAATCCTACAGCATTTCTCTTCTCCACGTTTCCATGTCTTATGTCCATGCTTAATTATTACTCCAGATAAACACTACAGATAATCAATCTCCTGTTTAAAATATGGGACAGGAAGATCTTTCACAACCATGGAACTAAGATTTTCTTTAATAAAATGACAACCCAGATGCTCCTATTGAAAGAATTAGAGTCCTGTGTAGCCAGTGCTTCCCATAAGCAAAAATAAGTGCACTGTTGTTTTGGGTTTTTTTAAAAAGCTCAAATAAAAATAGAGAATGATTACTTCAAAAATGGGACTACCTCCTCGGATATTCAGAATATGATATGGAGGAGACGGATGTATTTTACACTGGTCTGTTTGACGTTTATGTATGTTACTGTTGATTCAGCACTCATTTATTGTGAAACAAAGTCCCAGTGTTGTAGCTCACTTCAGGAGTGGCAGTAAGAGATGGCCTTCCACAACTGTGGTGCATTTCTTAAGTGTTCTGGGGGAAAGTCACACGTCCCCTTCCTGGGGGAGATGAAACCTTTGGGAAATGTCAGAGGGAGACTATTCCTCCAAGTATTATGATGTCTAGTTAGTTCTAAGAATAGCATCGGACATGGTCTATGGACATTTGGGATTGCGAGTCACATTGTGATTTGGTCCTTGAGTAAATGGATCACTTTGGTTTTTCACCATTATACCACTAAGATAAAGTGTTAGCAAAGTATGGTTCAAATTAATTTATGATATGACCAAGAGCTTTTCTCTTCCAAAAGATGAATTTTATTGTAAATAGTTTCTCAGAATATTTTTAACTGGATCATGAGCATGGGGAAGAGAGAGTTTCTCAGCTGCTAAGAATTTCCCCACTGTTTACTTTTTTCACTTACAGTGGTATTTCATTAAAAGGTTACAAAATGTAAGATTTTGTTTGTATCTATTACCCAAACCATTCAGAAGTCTTTAACTGCATCATTGTCTTAGAGGTCTGATTGGACAGTGGCTGATAGAGGAGGGTACTCTCTTAGCCAGTCAGTACTCTCTCCTAACCTAGGATTAAAATCAGCCCATCAAGTAGTATGTGAATTCAGATCTTTTTACTCTTCCAGACCAAACATTGAATGGACTCATTCATTTAAAATTCTATAAATCCTGTAAGTGAAAAGATAGACAACTGCCAGCAGTTGCTTTTTAAAAGGTCACTATATAATACAGTATTAATTTATAGCAGGAAATCATATCTTGTAAACTGTATATAAAACACTGTTTTATGGTGCAATCATTTGTCAAACTTTTGTCTGTTACATTGTTTTTAGTGTATGCATTCTTCTCATACCTAAGAACATGACTGTAAAATCTGCTGAAACTATTTATAGGTTTTATTTGCACAAGATTTAATTCATTTGACAGTTTTGGAAGCTCCTATTGAACATGCCTAAACATCTGTAAACATGAAAATTCTTCAGTTCATTAAAAGCAAATATTTCCGTGTGATTATTTCCAAAGCCAATTCATGTTCTATGTTGTTAATGTGTGTATGTACTTTTTCTGACTCTTCCACCTCTTAGAAACCTACTTTGTTTTGTTTCGGTTTTTGTTTTGTTTTTGTGTGTGTTTGTTTTTTTAAGATGGCTTCCCTTTTTGGTTGTTTGGGTTTTTTTTCCTTTTTAATGTTCTAGATGACCAAAACACTTAAATTGGTTTTTCACCCTTTTGCCTAAAGCTTTGATAAATCCTCATTTGATGTTCCGTGAATTCATTCTTTTGTCTCTTAAGTTACATAATAAATAGTCCTGGTAAAAAGCTGTCTGTTGATCTAGAGGAAAGACCCTGAGAGAGTATTGGAAACTAACTTTGGTTATGCTCTTGTTATTTTGCATCGTGGACTTCATGGGAAGAACATGTTGCATTTATTTTGTCTTTATGAAAAGACATACATTACCCTGATTATAGAAGCTGTCTTATCAACCCACATTGATCTTTAAAAAATTAAATTTCTATTAACTATTCAAAACAGTAAGCTATCTGTCAGAAAGATGTTGAAGGATAAAAAGATAAATGAAGGAAAACAGTGTCCTGTGTAGGAAGATTCCCTCCATGGGACTTACTAGTTGCATCACCTAAAGTGATTTTAAAGTTTGTGATCAAGGTCTGTATATTATCCCAAACTTTATTAAGAATTGTTTTCTAATTGGTTATAATATTTTTCAATTAATAGTTTAAAAAAACAAATTGTTAATACAAACTGTATAAAAATGAACATAATTTTCTTCACTTGTATTTTTGTTATTGAGCAAGTTTATCAAAATAAATTGTCTACTAAAGAAACTTAAGCCTTCAGTTACTTTGAAATAAGCTTTGGTTTTAAAAATGGGTTTCTTACAGAGGTTGCACACAGGCACACAGTGACATTTCTGTGCTTCTTGAACTGGGTCTGTTCTAGCATTGTGCAAGGTTTCCTTCCCTCTCTGCTCCCACTCTTCACTCCTCCTAAGGAATAGATGTCACTGTTATGCCAGGACATGGATTAGACCGCACTTACCTTTAAGCAGAGTGATTTCAGCAACAGAAGAAACCTGAACCATGCCTTCCAAGGGTAGCCATCTTTCTCTTCTTTGCCTAGGTATCTGTGATGCCATCTTCTCTTTCTACTTTACTGCAGGTCAAAGAGCCTGAATCCTAAGATTTCTTTTGAGTTTTGAGCAACAGTGTAGAAGTCTTGAGACTAGTGCATGTACTCCATTCTATCTTAATGTTACTGCTTTGTGGAGCTATCAGAACTACTACTACTTGCAATTGAGTTTAACTTATACTGACCCTATGTACATCACAACACAATGCTGCTGATCATGTGCACCCTTGCAGTCTCTACTGGGCTTCAGTTCATTGCTGCAGTCACTGTGTGTCTTCCTCACTCACTGACCCTCAACTCTTCCAAGCATAAAGCCTTTCTCCAGGGACTGGCCCCTCCTGATTATATGCCATGTGTGGAACAGTGTCATCATCCTTTCTTCCAGGGAGCACTCTGGCTGCATGTCTTCCAGGACAGACTTGTTCTTGTTGTAGTCAATATTCAAAGCCCATGTTCTATTCAATACTCCACCCCAGCACTAAAAGTCACAAGCATCAGTTCTTTGATGTCCCTTATTTGTCAATGGTCAAACTTCCATGGGTATATAAAGATACTGAAACTACCATGGTTTGGGTTAGATAAGTTTAGGTTTTAAACTGGCATCCTTGCTTTTTAGGACTTTAAAGATATCTTTGGAAACCGATTTACTCATTGCAATACTTCCTTTGATTTCTTGACCGCTGCTTCCACGAGTGTTGATTATGGGTCCAAGGAAAATGAAATCATGCACAACTTCCGTATTCTCTTTGTTTATATTGATGTTGCTTATTTGACCAGTTGTGAGGGGTTTTGTTTTCTTAATTTTGAGCTTCATCTGTAAGTACTTAAGTGTTCATTTTCTGCAAACAGGGCTGTGTCATCTGTATAGTACGGTTGGTTGATGAATACTCCTCTGATCCTAAACAGACATTCTTTATATAGTCCAGCTTCTTGACTTATTTGTTCAGAATATAGATTGAATATGTTTGATTAAAGAATACAACTCTGACACACACCTTTGCTGATTTTAAGTCATGCAGTATCTCCTTGCTCTGTTCAGTGTTCTTGGTCTGTACAGTTTCTACATAAACACAGTAAGTATTCTGGACTTCTGTTCTTTGTAGTATTAGCCACAGTTTACCATGATTTTGCATAGTCAAGATGAAAAATAAGCCTCTTTCTGTTATTTTCTGTTTGTAGCCAAGATCCATCTGACATCTGTTCCTTTTTGCACAGACTCTGAATTCAGCTTGAATTTTTGGAAGTTCTCTATTGATAGAACTTTCCAACCATTTTTAATTCTCTTTGGCAGGCTTTTGCTTACTTGTGATATTAATGATTTTGTTCTAGAATTTCCTTATTTGTTGACTCACCTTTTTGTAGATTGGACATACATACTGCTCTCTTCCAGTTAGTTGTGTTCCAAATTTCTTGGCATAGTTAAATGAACATATTCAGGGCTGCAACTGTTTGTTGAAACACCTCAGTTGGTGTTCTGTCGATTTTCAGAGTCTCATTTGTTTTTTTGGTTGTAATTTTTTTTTTGTCAGTGCCTTCAGTGCCATTTAGACTTCTTTCATTACCATTGGTTCTTGATCATATGCTACTTCCTGAAATGATTCACTGTCAACCAATTCCTTTTTAGGATTCCTTTTTAGTGATTCTGTGTATTTCTCCCATCTTTTGATGCTTCCTTATTATTCAATACTTTGTCCAAAGAATCATTCCATATTGCCACTCTAGGCTTGAATTTCTTTTTCAGTTCTTTGAGCTTGAGAAATGCTAAATGTATTCTTCGCTTTCAGTTTTCTAACTGCACATTTCATTCTAATATTGTGCTATGTTTTCCAGAGCAGGTCTTTGAAATCTTCTGCTCAGCTTTCTTATTTCATCATTTCTTTCAATTTAGTATCTATACATTCTAGAGAAATGTTGATGGTCTCTTACATCCATTTGATTCTTTCTTTCTCATCTTTTTAGTGACGTTTTGTCCTAGTATGGTGACCTTGTTGTTGTGACACTGAAAGCTTTGCTGCCACTTTTATTTCAGTGACAAACTAGGAAACAGGTCTTCCCATCCACCTCTGAAATAGTGGACCATTGTAGACCCTGTGAATAGCAACGAAACATTGTCTGTTATAGTGCCAGAAGATGAGACACTCATTTAGAAGATACTCAAAACTGGAGAAGAGTTGCCCCCTCAAAGTAGAGTCTACATAATGTCATGGATGTAGTCACTCATTCACTTGATGAAGGGCCCTCACTGGCTGATGCGGCACACTCAAAATTAGTATGTTTACCACTGTAACCACCCATTAATAACTAGAAAACGGAAGGTACAAATTATGAGTCTAGAAAAACGAAGTTGATAAAAAGGAAATGAGGTGCATACACATCTATATCCTAGGCACATGGTGGCCTACTCCAAAGGGAGTTAGTTGCTAACTGAGATATGTCACCACTCCAGCAGTCTTGCTGGAGATGGGTAGTCTCTGCAATTTACAGCTTCCCTAAAACCCACCAGAGGGTCAGCTAGAAATCTGTTCTAACTCAGGGAGCCAAAATGGAGTGGTACTGGCCTATGCCAAGGATGACAAGCTGAAGAGGAATAGTGTTGCCTTCATTATCAAAGCCACCACCGTATGACAAACTGATGGTGGCTATCAGGACTGCCAGCCTAATAACACTGTTTACCTTTGAACTGTTTGTTTATATGACCTTTTCAGGAGCCTTGTGGGAAGTTGGGGAGAAATGAAGAATTTGAACATTGTTACGTTCTTGGTGTTACGGGCCTCTTCATAGAATAACCAACTATCCCGGTTTACCCAAAAGTGCAGTTTTCTGGGACTTGTAACTTTATTGCTGAAACTGGCAAAGTTCTAAGCCAATTTCAATTAACTGGTCACCCTGTCTTTACCTCCTCCAAATCATAAAAGCACATGTAAAAAGTGTTGGATCCTTTTCTATGAACATTAATGAATAGCTCAATTACCACATGGATGGTAGATTTATACTGAGCTGCTAAGGGAAAGTGTTTTTTCTTCTTCTTAACAAAAGACAACAGAATGGCTTTAAAATAAACAGCATAGGCCAAAAATATTTTTACATTGTCTTCCATTAACTGTTTGTTCTAGTCACTGGATAAGAAAATTATAGGGGAAATACCAAGACTAGAACACTTGAGTTTTTGTCTTTTTTTAAAAAAAAATACCTAATTTTCTGGGTCACAGTTATCCAGCAACAAAATAACGGTAGTAACTTATAAATGGTATTAAAAGACAGAAAGTATATTTCCCTCAGCAGAAGAAAACCAAAAAATTATTTCCATGCACATTCTAACTTTATTTACACCAGTCTGCTCCCAAAAACATTAAACCCCAAGAACCCCAATGGGGAAGTTTTGTTTTGTCAAACAGGGTCACTGTCACTGTCAGTTGGAGTCTACTTGAAGACACCTAACAGAGATACCTACTCAGAGTCTCCTAATTGAGGGGTTTCGGCCAGATTAAATATCAGTTTCCCATTCCTTTCTGTCTGGTCACTTAACCTCTGTGAGCCTTCATTTTCTACTGTGTAGAATGAGGCTAATACTAGTACCTAACTCATGGGCTATTGTTGGGTTACAAGAGGTAAAGCATAACAGTGCCTGGTTCATAATAAGCATTCAAATGTTAGTCGCTGCTATTTTTATTTAACATTTGTTTATAACTACAGTAGAAGTCCTTTTCATGAACTATGGCTTGTCTCTGGATACCTGGCCTCGTAATGCTTTATGTATTGAATTGAGTAATCATAAATATAGTGCTAGGTTATAATGGAAAACTGTCTTTAGGTTCTTCCAGGTGGACTACAGCTCATATGGACCCTCAGGACAACAGATCTAATCCTTTCTCTGCCTGACACCATCCTCACAGTCTCCACCATGCTCAAGCCCGTTGTTCCAGTTGCTGTGTCAATCCATCTCTTTGAAGGTCTTTCTCTCACTGATCCTCTACTTTCCCAAGCATGATGTCTTTTCTGAAGAATAGCACCTCCTGAATACATGCTCAAAGATACGAGACAAAGTTTTACCATCCTTGCTTCTAACAAATCCCCTAATTGCACGCTCTCCGAAACAGATTTGTTTGTTTCTTTGGCAGTCCCTGGTATAGTTGATGTTTTTCACCAGGACCACAATTCAGAGGCATCATTTCTTTAGTTTTCCTTAGTCATCGTCCAGTTTTCACGTGGATATGAAGCAGTGGAATATAACATGGAATGAATAGGTCAGGCACACCTTAGTCTTTAAAGTTACGTACTAGCTCTTAAGCACTTTAAAGAGGTTCTTGACAGCAGATTGCCCAAGGCAATATATATGCCTTTTGGTTTCTTGATTGCTACTTCATTGAATGTTAAGTAAAGTGGGAATCACTGACGATTTCAAACTGCTTTCTTATTTATCATGATGCTGTGCTGTCTGTCCAGTTGTGAAGATTTTTGTTTTCTTGATGTTGAGGTGTAATCTATATTGAAGACCTTAGGTGTTTATTTTCTGCACTTGATGTCATCTGCATAATGTAGGTGCTGGATGCTCTTCCACCAATCCTGATGTCTTCATATAATCCAGCTTCATGAATTATCTACTCAGTGTTCATATTAAATAGGAATGAGAAAGGATACAACCCTGGCAAATACCTTTCCCAATTTTAAACCGGAGAGTATCACTTTGTTTTATTCAAGTAACTACTTCTTGGCTCTGCATCTAGATTTCACATGAGTATAATATGTGTTCTGGAATTCTCATTCTCTTCAATGTTATTAATAATTTATTATGATCCATAGAGTCAAATGCTTTGTTATAGTCAATAAAACACAAATAAACATCTTCCTGATATACACTCTATTTGCTGGAGATTTCAAAGACCCAATCATCTATCTGCCAGAATGGTTTCAATACAACTCTTCAGAAGGTAGATGATTGCCTAGCTCAGCCTTTTAATAAATAATTTGATTCCTTGATTGGTAAGTACTTTATGGTATAATATATGTCAGTTTTGCTGACCTCCCTAGGATTTCCTGTGAACTCGAGATTCTTTACCACAGCATCTGTGGTGTATGACAGAAAAGTCATACTATGATGATGCGATCACGCTGTTGATTCCAAGAGAACCCTGAAGGTTTTCTTAGCGTTGTGTGTGCTCTGCTGTCTGGAATTCATACATTTGGTATGTTTTATAAAATCTTCTGTCAAGATTTAATTGTTTCTGCTAAAGAAAAGACTCAAGGCTTTGACCTCATTTAAATGCACTTATTCCCAAGTGGCTCTTTTGCAGCCCTTTAGTAAATATAGCTGATGGCCACTATTAAATCAATCCCCATTTATTACCCTCAATCAAGTCCGTAAAACAAATGCTATTGTCCTGACTCACACTCTCTCATATGTGTTTAAATATTTAACACTGTCTAATAAGACAGTAGATGAAGAGATTGAGGCTGTTGACAGCTTCAGTTTGCTTGGCTCTACAGTCAACACTCTTGGTACCAGCAGCCCGGAAATTAAAAGACAAATTGTATTGGGAAAGTCTGCTGTCAGAGACCTCTCCAAGGTACTGAGGAGCAATGATGTCAGTCTGGAGACTAAGGTGCGCCTGATAACAGGCCATGGTGTTTGTAGTCACTTGGTATACATCAGAGAGCTGGACAATGAGTAGGGATGATAGAAGGAAGGAGAGTTGATGCCTTTGAGCTTTGGTGCTGAAGAAGAGTGTTGAATATATGGACTGCTAGGAGAACAAACAGGTTTGTCCTGGAGAGGGTAAAGCCATGCTGCTCCATAGAGGCAAGGATTCTGAAGCTCCATCTGACATAATTTGGACATGTTGCAAGGCGGGATCAGTCCTTGGAGAGGGACATCATGCTTGTGAGGGTGGAGGGACAGTGCAGGAGAGGAAGACCCTCGATGAGATGGATTGATTCTGTCACTGGGGTAATGGGGATAGGTGTGTCAGAGACAATAAGATTGGGAATGGATAGAGCAGGGTTTAGGACTGTTGTACATAAGGTCGTTACGAGTTGCAAATGACTCAATGGCATATAACAAGACAATTGAAGTACTGGATGAAATGGGGGGAGGGGAAGCTAACATAAAATTATGTTGTTTGGTTCTCGTTTAAGGAATGCTGGTGACATACTTTATGTGCCAGTGCTGCTAATGGAAAGGTTGGCAGTTCAAACCTACAAGGGGCTCCATAGGAGACACATGGGCACTCTCCTCCTGAGAAGATTTACAGACTCGGAAGTCTAATGGAGGGTTGCTAGGAGTCAAAATCAACTCAAGAGCAATGATTTTGGGTTTTGTTCATTGGCAAAAATGTATATACATTTGAATCATCAGAATTCTTTCCATTATCCAGAATTAATTTCTCCAGGGGAAAATTAATTTTGTCATATTAAAGTATTTAACAGTAGGCTTGTCATTTGAACCATTTTTAGTAATGGAATTCATTGACATTAATTACATTCACCATATTGGGTTAGCATCACAATTTCCGTATGTTTACATCAACTCAAACAGAAGCTCACTACCCCTTTTAGCAATCATTCTCACTGCTTCCTTCACCAAGCCTTTGTTGTTGTTATGTGCCGTCGAGTTGTTTGCGACTCATAGCGACCCTATGCACAATAGCCCTAAACCCTGCTCTATCCTACGTCAACAGCACTGCCTCTGACACACCCATCCGGATTACCCCATCACCGAATCAATCCATCTCATAGAGGGTCTTCCCCTCCTGCACTGTCCCTCCACCCTCCCAAGCATAATGTCCCTCTCCAAGGACCCGTTCCTCCTGGCAACATGTCCAAAGTATGTCAGACGAAGCCCCAGAATCCTTGCCTCCAAGGAGTAGCTTGGTTTAATCCTCTCCAAGATGAATCTGTTTGTTTTCCTGGCAGTCCATGGTACATTCAGTACTCTTCTTCAGCACCACAGCTCAAAGGCATCAGCTCTCCTTCTGTCCTCCCTAGTCATTGTCCGACTCTCTGATGCATAACAAGAGATTGCAAAGACCATGGCCTGTATCAGGTGCACCTTAGTCTCCAGAGAGACACAGTTGCTCCTGAGTACTTTAGAGAGGTCCCTAACAGCAGACTTTCCCATCGCGATACGCTTTTTTATTTCCTGACTGCTGGTGCCAAGAGTGTTGACCATTAGGTAAAACCACTAATAATCGTGTTGGTATACCTATGCCTACTCTTAGGTATTTCATATATATATAGCAGTAATATCTGTCCTTTTGTGTCTGATTGATTTCATTCGGGATAATGTTTTTCAAGAATGGTATTGGAATTTCTCATATATGGCTGAGTAAGGTCTCAGTGGTGCACACACTTTGCACTCAACCGCTGCTGGAAAAGTTGATGGTTTAAACCCACCCAGCATCTCAAAAGGCCTGGCGTTTGTCACCACATCATCTACCATGTATATTACTAACAGAGTTGTTCAGTTCCATTGAGTCAGAGACCTGCTGTATAGGGTACCATCCTCACCATCTATTGTGCTGACGCCCATTGACGCAGTCCCTGTACCTGTTCATCTCATTGATCTCTTCATTGGTCTCCTTCATTGAACTCTTTTTGAAGCATCATGTCTTTCTCAGAGTATGTGAGATGAGGTCTCGCCATCCTTGATTCTAAGGAGTGCTTTAACTGCACCTCCTTCAGGACAATTCTTTTTTCCTTTGGTAGTTAGTTCAGGGATTGTTCCACATTTTTGATCATCACTATAATTCAAAGGCATCAATTCTTTGGGCTTCCTTCTTTATTATCCAGCTTTCACATGTAATAGGTGAATTGGAAAATGCACTCTACATCCCACGTCAGTATTTTCGTCATTTTTGCTTTCAGAGTCATCAATAACTTTCTTGTCCTAAAGGCTAATTTATGAAGCTCTGGTGACTTAATGGTAAGGAATTGCACTCTCAGTGCAAGGTATGTAGTTCAAATCCATCACCAGCTATTCCATGCGAGAAAGACAGACAATAAACTCCCATACAGTGTGCTTCCTCTGAAAACCTGCTGGTGAGTCAGCTGTGGGTCATTTCTGACTACAGTATAGAACCTCTGTTGTTAGGGAGCTCCGGTGGCCTAGTGGTAAGAAGGTGCGCTGCAAACCCAGAGATACACGGTTCAAATCCATTAGCTGCTCTGTGGGATAAGGGAGGGTGAGCAGTGTCCTTCCATGGGGTTAACTGCTTCTGAAAATCCACTGGAGGGGAAGCTATGAGTCAGGTCTGACTTGATGGCACACAACAACCACGACGGTTGTAAAGAAAGGAGTTACAGTGACCATAACCTTGAACTAAAAGGTATTGTATACACTAGCAAATACCTTCCTGTAGGGGGGACAATGAAAGTACTGAAAAAAAGTCAACTCGTTGTCACTGAGTCAGAACCGATTGGGCTGATCCTCTAGCAGGTTCAGAGGCTATAACTTCTGTGGAAGGAGCTTGTCCATCTTTGTCCTCTGATGTCACTGATTAATTTAAGCCACCAGAGAGGTGCTGCCTTTGGGTTGGCAGTGTGACTCTCCGCCACCCGAGCTCCCAGTGTTGTTGTGTTATGTGCCTTAGAATCAGAACTGCTGCCCCTCCAACAGGTCCTCATGGGCAGTAAATCACATGGAAGGAGATTGCTCAGCCTCCCAAGGAGCAGCTGGTGGATTCGAACCATGTGCCTTTGGCATTGCAGCACAGCTTCTTACCAGTAGGCCACCAGAGCTCCCTAACAGAAGTATAGAAAATTGAATTCCTCCACCTTAATATTCCATCTTCTCAATAGAAGGACTGTTATCCTGGTAGACGTGTTAGTACTGCCATGATATAGATGAGTCTGCATGTGAGAGAGAAAAGATAATATGGTATATTTGTCACCAATTTGGTTTTTATAAATTTATTGGAAGTTTTCTGTAAGTAAATACAGAGCATTCTCATTTTTTTCAATCTTTAAATTTATTGTAATCTGAAAGTTTATGAATCATGTTGGTGCTTAATAATTCATATTCATTTTGTGGTATTAATTATGCATTTTCTTTTATTAATTATGGCTCACGTAATTAATTTATCACAATATATGACAGTTCCTTATTGTGTATTATCTCTGCCTTCGCCCAACTTAATAAGTGTCTATTATGTAGAATTTTGTATTTTCCTGAATTTTGTCTGTGGTGTCTCAAACTTTTTCTTCATTTTTGAAGATACTTTCTTATTGTTAAATGATGCCCAGTATTCCTGTTGGTGTCTGTTCCATCCTATCTCTCTGTTAATGTACAAGGTTGTTTACAGGTTTTTACTTTACAGTGTTGCCATGAACTGTGGCTTCAGTCACAGAACCTC
This sequence comes from Elephantulus edwardii, assembly GCF_000299155.1. Classification (NCBI taxonomy): domain Eukaryota; kingdom Metazoa; phylum Chordata; class Mammalia; order Macroscelidea; family Macroscelididae; genus Elephantulus; species Elephantulus edwardii. Next base: position 4,101,000 of record NW_006399867.1, on the reverse strand, counting down.
CCAAATACCAAACTTAACCTAATTCTCTTACTATGAGGTAAGTGGTATTTTTAAAAGTAGAAAATTGAGAGTCAGAAATGAACGACGTAGCCAAGGCTCTCTAGCTAGGAATTGGTGAATCTGGCTTTCACTCCTAGGTTCTCTGTCTTTAAAGCTGGGACTCCTGCTGTTCTGCATTGCACTTTGGCTAGACCAAAAGAAGTAAAAATAGTTTGTCCCAGTTGCATGATTCCTTGGCTCAAACATGAGCAGCTAAATCCATGCTGCTTCTGGACATGGAATGCAAATAACCATTTTTAAAAGTCTCTATTTAGGGACAACTTGAGCATGCTGCCTACTTTGTTAAAGTGAATAAAAAGTCTTAAGGCATACTTCTCAGTCTGTGTTTAATCTTCCATTGTAATCCAATGATTGTTAAGTTGTATTGTGTTAACTTGTTTGACTAGTTCAGAGAGATGTTGTGTTAGGTACAACCCCACATAGAACAGAAGGAATCCTCGCTTGATCCTGTGCCAGCCTCAGCATTGCTCCTGGGTTTGAATCCATTGTGGTGCACCTCTGACCTTTTACTTAGTCATTGTGTAGGGACCGACCCCTCTTGTGACATGCCTAAAATATGTGAGACAAAACCCTGCCATGCTCACTTCTGAGGACTATTCTGGTGCCATTTCTTGGCAGATAGATTTGTTCGGTTGGCAGTCCGTGGTGTAGCCAGTATTTTGCCAACACTACAAAGGCATCACTTCTTTGATTTTCTGGTGTACAAGTTGCCGTACAGTGGTCACTTGTGGTTGATGTGAGGCTGAACACTGTGACACTGATGTGTCAAATGCATTAATGGCTGGTTACCCAATGAGGACAGAGAGCGGGGTGGAGCTCCCCAATTAAAACAAGCTTGGAAGCGGGAATGGCATCCACTTCCGTAACAGTTTGCCTCCGGAAACCCTATGAACCTGGAGAAAGGATGAAAGACACCCAAGCATTGAGGACTCTCCTTCATAAGGTCACTATGAGTCACCTGCAACTCACAGCACTTAACAACAACAACATTGTCCAACTTGTGTGTGTGTGTAGTTTTTGTTGTTGTTGATTGCTATCAAGTTGAGCACGACTCAGTGACCCTATGAACAAAAGACCTGAAGTCTTTCTATAAATACCATCATTTCTCAAAGTTCGTAGAGTTTCCAGAGGCATGCTGTTTAGGAAGTGGATGCAACTCCTGCTTCCAAAAAGGTGCCTTTAGGTGGATTCAAACCTCCAACCTTTTGGTTGGCAGGCAAGCACGTTAACCATTTGTACCACCCAGATATATCATGTTCTGCTTAGGGGGATAAAACTATTTAAAAAATGGATGGAATGATGGTTACACAACATGGTGAATATAACAGATGTCATTGAACTGTACACTAAAAAAAAATGACAAGTGTTTAGTTATCTGTATGTTACTACAATTTAAAAAAAAAAAAACACCAACCAAAACAAACACCCAAACCGCCACCTGGCAACCTCAGGGTGTGCTTTCTTCTGCCTGCCCCTCTACCAGCTCTCTCTGTGGAAGGACATGCTTCCACTCTTGAGACAGGTCAGGAACCCAGCTCCTCCTGTTCACTCCTGCCCTCATTTGACTCGTTGGCAAGCCCGACTGGTGCTGCTCCTGAGACACTCAGGGCTTTGTCTTTTTTCTCTTTTCTATAGTCCAGGTCGTGACCCCACCATCTCTCCCCTGGGCTGCTTCCACCTCCTCCAACCCAACTCCAGGGTACCAAGCCGTCCCTCCTCCCACGATTTCTTCACACTCAATCAAAGGAATCTTTCTAAAATGCAACAACTCTCCCTAGCTTAACAACCTTCCATGGCAACCCCGAATCTTCTAGGTGAAGCCCAGACTTCTCACTATGGACCATGGACCACTTCACTGTCTATAGGTTTTACCATTTACCCTTTACACACTTCGATCCAGTTGGACTGAAATTCTTGTATTTTGTTGAAATTACCAAGTAGTGATTGAAAATAACATCATTTAGGTCACTGTAGGCCTCAAAATTACATTCTTGGGATATTTTACTTCAAATTTGCCCAGTACAATGTGTCATTGGATTTCCTGACTGTTGCTTCCCTGGATGTGATTATGGATTCAAGTAAAATGAAATAATTGACATTTTCAGTCTTTTCCCTATCATGATGCTGTCTCTTGGTCCAGTGGTGAAAATGTTTATTTTCTTGATGTTGAGATTAACCCATACTGAAGGCTGTAGTCTAATCTTCTAGAGCAAGTACTTCAAGTCCTCTTCACTTTCAGCAGGCAAGGTTGTGTCATCTTAATCTGCATAATACAGATTGTTGATGAGTCTTCCTCAAATCCTGATGCCACATTGTTCTTCATAGAATCCAGCTTTTATTTTTTTTTATTGATGTACCTTTTCTCCCTCTCTTCCCCTCCTCCTCCCTATCCCACCTTACAATACACCCCTTGTTCCAAATTGTTCCCATACATATAATGAATAATCATATATTCCTTTCAAACAGTTCTTCACCTCATCTGTTCTAATGCCGTGTTCATTATCTATCCACTCTTTTCTTATTCCCTCTCCACATCCCCTCATGTCTTTCCTATTTTTATAACAGTAGTGTTATGCGGTACTTGTCCTTTTGTGACTGAGATATTTCACTTAGCATAATGTCTTCAAGGATCCTCCATGTTGTGTAATGTTTTACTATTTCATTGTTTTTCAGTGCTGTGTAGTATTCCATTGGGTGGATGTACCATTCCCCCCCACCCCAGTTTATTTGTTGATGTGCAGAATCCAGCTTCTTGAATGATTTGTCCAACAGACAGATTGAATGGAGAAAGAATGCACACTTTTCCTGATTTTAAACCACACAGTGTTCCCTTGTTTTGTTTGGACAACTACTTCTTGATCAAGATACAGGTTTGCATGAGCACAATTGAGTCTTTTGGGATTCCCATTCTTCTCAGTGTTGGTCACAATTTATTATGTTCCACACAGTCAAATGCCTTTGCGAAGTTAATAAAACACAGATAAACATCGTTTTGGTATTCTTTATTTGCAGCCAAGATCCATCTAATGTCAGCAATGATATCCCTTGTTCCATGTCCTCTTCTGAATCCTGCTAGAAACATAGACAGTTTCCTGTTTTTAGATTGTTCCAACCATACTAAGTATCTGTAGCATGATTTTACTTGTGTGTTATGTTACCGACATGTTTGATAATTTCCCCATTCTCTTGGGCCACCTTTCTTGGGAATGGGCACAAACATGGAACTCTGCAACTTAGTTGTTCAGGTAGCTACTAATTGAAACTCTTTAGGGATTTAACTACCCAGAGAAATTTCCCCAAACAAATGTCACTCTTCATCCTTGTTTCCAAGAGCACCTTTAAAACAAAACCTCAGATCCCAACCTAAGCCTCCTTCTACAATGTTGGTAAGAAATAAATCAGTTTTGGGGGAACCCTGCAGTGGCTCTTGAAGAATAGAATTCTTATCCATGCTGGAGACTTGGCTTTGCTTCCTGAGCAACATCCCTCAAGCCTAAACACCATCTAGAATGTGTTAGAGGTTTAAGCGTAACCTCTAGGTCAAGTCTAGCACTCTAGTCCCAAAATCTTACCAAGCATTCTAAGGCTAAGACCCGGAAACCTACTTCTGAACAATTAGCCAATGAAATATCCTGTTTTACATGGGGTCACCATGAACTGATGATGGTTATACAAAGGTCCATGACTCAAACATTAAGATAGAGCCCATTGTCAGTTGCCATCTGCTGTCTGCAGATAGTGTTCCAGTCTGAATAGTGCGGTAGTTCTATGTCCATCCTATACCTAAGGAATGGTAAATTGGGACACAGGAAACCCCTAAATGTACAGGTCTTTCCTGAGCACACCAAGGACCTATTTCATCTTAGATCTTGCCATCTTCGCTTGGGTGCCCTAGTTGGTAAGCACTTGCTTTGCCAGTCTCAGGACAGGCAGTTTGAATCCACCCACTGCTTTACAAGAAAAAGGTGGGCAGTCTCCTTGTGTTTAGTTTGCAGCCTCTGAAAACCTGTTGAAGGGGCAGCTGTGTGTTGGTTCCAACTGCACATCAATGACGGGCCAACTCATTGAATTCTGGCTCCTAATCACTAAGTGGTTCCCTTTCTGATGCCTAGATCTCTGCTTTCTTGCCTCTATTTATCTGAGAGAACATCCTCTCCACTTTGGATTCCTTGCACCCATTTCCCCTACTTTGCTAAAAAATAAATAGCTAAAGTTTTCTTTGGAAAGCTACTCCTTCCCAACTCTCAGGCATGAGATTTTACATTCTGGCTTCAGAATGAAACACAAAAGCCAAACATGGCCAATAAATCATAATGATTGATTCAGGAATGAGTGTCTGAACAGCCCGAGCCTTGGACTTTGCCCAAACTCCTGGAGAAGGTGTTATCCTGCCTTTCACGTGGCTTCAAATCTCGGGTACTTTGGGGATGGTATCAGGAGGGAACAGTCCCCAAAGGAAGACATCATTATTGGGAAAGGAGAGGGTCAGCCAAAACCCCGAAGACCCTCAGTGAGGTGGATTGATACAGTGCTGACAGCAATGGGCAGGGACTGTAAAGATGGGGCAGGGCCACAGAGTTTTGTCTTTATTGTACATAGGGTCAAATATAACTCGGAACCAGCACGATGACCCCTAACAGCAGTGTTACTAACCTTGGGGTGTTGGAGAAATTTAATGCTTCCTGGTGTTCAGGTTTGCCCTCTGTGCAGGAAGAGGCTGCCTACGAATGAGCCCATCACAGAAGAAAAAAACTGAGAAATGGAGACATTTTATGCTAATATCCTTTGGATCAAGTCATGCCTGAAGCTGAAATATCCCTGGGTTTTTCTGTAACTTGAGATAATAAATTGCCTTTTTTTTTTTTTCTTAAGCCAATTTGAGTTGGGTTTCTGTTTCTTTTGACTGACAGGATATTTGGTGTGTTGCCAGCCAGGAGGTACCAGTCCTTGGAGAGGGACGTCATGCTTGGGAGGGTGGAGGGACAGTGCAAGAGAGGAAGACACGGTATGAGATGGACTGACTCAGTGACTGGGGTAATGGGGCTACGCATGTCAGAGACAGTGAAACGGCTCAAGATAGATCAGGGTTCAGAGCTGTTGTACAGCACATAACAACAACATACTATCTAGTTAGAATTGCTCTCCAGCAGGTTTTCACAAGTGGTAAATCACACGAGAGGAGATTGCCCATCTTTCTTCTGCAAAGCAGCTGGTGGCTTCAAACCGTGTGCCTTTGGGTGGACAGTACATTCCTTACCACTAAGCCACCATATATATGTACACACACTTAAAGCAGAGGGCCGACAAATATGTATGTATAAAAAGAAATGTAATTTTAGATATCGTTACTGATAATACACACAACAAAATGCATCAATTCAACATCTCTCCATGCCTCATTTAGTGGCATTGATTACATTACATCCTTCAAGTTGGATGACCGTTCTTACTCTCCTTTTCTGAACTGTTCCTCCCTCATTAACATAAGGAGCCATGGTGGTGCTGTGCATAATGTGTTGGGCAGCTAACCCACATGTTGGCAGCTTGGACACATCAGTTACCCCGTCTGGAAAAAACAGGCAGTCTCCCAGAAAGCTGTACTGCCATGAAACACGATAGAGGGGCACTGTGCAGTGAAATCCACTCTGTGGCAGTGGACTTTTTAATTGGCTTGTTAATATCATTTTCTTGTCCCATCTAACCTTTCCAGTTGCTGTTGTCAGTTTGATCCCATGTAGAAAGTTCTTAAAACAGCATAAAGCCAAGGCAGACTTTTTTTTTTTTTAACTAGTTTAAGTGTTGGGGATTTCTGGTGGTTTTTTTTTTCCCTTTTCTTTTTTAAAGCATAAAAAGTCATTTTATTAGGATTAAAACTTAGCATTTTAACGATGTAAATAACTATTTCTTACAATAATGTATTTGTTTATTTTCATTTTAAATGTCATTTTAACATAAGTTTACAGAAATAAAGTGTTGTTTGATTTTTAAGAATTCTTCAGGGGATGCTTGATTTCAGACTTAAAGATTAATTCAGTGTGATCGTTTCAGCCGTCCTTCATGGCCCCTCAAAGTCTGTAGTCCATGCGAGTCTGAAATGCTGTTGGGAGTTTCCCTGTTTTGATGAGTATTCTTCTATGGAATCATTGGTCAAAAAAAATATTGACATCCCCACTTAGCTTTTGACCTTAAATACTTAAATCCTTCACTTGCCCTGCTGGAGCTTCTGACTTTTCTTTGTTAGCTAGCTTAGGCTTTTACAAATAGTAATAACAACAAAACCTTTTTGACTTTTGGATGCTTCTCAGCCCAACAGAGAATATCTGTGACTGGCTTGCAAATTAATATCCAAAAGCCTCCTGAGTAATGAGACAAAGTTAGAACTCCAAAATAAAGACCCTGAATGAATTAATTCTGATGAGGTCCTCGGGACATAAAACAAAGAAATTCCTGTGGTGCACACAAATGTGTTGTATGGGCCAATCTTGGGATGTAGTCAGGAGGCAACTGGGTAAGATGGGACTCTTATCTGTCTAGCTTTCTTCTTGGCTAGTAAGAGTTTAAAATTTTCTTTTTAAAAAAAATTTACTATATTTTGTGTGTGTACCATCAAATTGGATCTGACTGGTATAGGAGGAGATTGCCCCTCCTTCTCCAGCAGAGCATCTGGTGGATTCAAACCATGGAGCTCCGGGATTGCAGTGCAGCTTCTTGCCATTAGGCCACCAGAGCTCCCCTAATATAGCCTAAAATTTTTATTCTGCATTATCCAAGTGACACCAATATTTCATGTATGTGGGACAGCCCCTTCCATCCAGTATTTCTAGCCAAGGGGGACACAAGAGCTCCTATCTCTAGTTGGCAAGTGGTGGTTGGTTGATCTCAGTCTGTTACGCCTGCCTCATGTCAGTCTGATATCCTTCCTCTCCCACCTTCTAGGTACTGGCCACGTAGCAAGTACACTCACATCATCCCTGCTGTTGGCAGCCTATGCTTATTCTGCCCAGAACAACTAGTGGTTTAGAAGCTGTTCTTCTATTGAGGGGTTTTCTATCTGATTTGGTTTCTATAAGTTACTGCTGATACCACAAACTGATGTCCTCTCCCATGTGATGGCCACCACAGTAGTCATTGTATAATTCTAAATCATACAGTTAAAGGTTCAGAAATAAAAACAAATTATTTGAGAAATCACATGGATGAGAAAATTGAAGCGCCATGCGAGTTGTCATTGACTCTCTCACTATCTCTCTTTTGATCTATCTAACAATACATAGTTGGAGAGGTCTGCAAATACGGGCCAAGGACTGGTTGCCTCACAATCTCTCAGAACCCTTGTTAAAAATTCATGTTCCCCTCCTTTGTCACAGTTCTGAGTCGGAATCTCCAGGATAGGAACGTTCCCTGTTCCTGAGGCCACAACCCACATGGTTGTGATGGGCACCTGGGCTTGAGAACCACTGCAGTGGCTGTTCCATCTGAGGCTCCGAGGTCTCTGAGCTATTAGCTAGGTTTGGGTGGGGCTGAGGAGGCCACTGATCTTCACACACATCTCAGCCTCTCAGGTGTTTTTCCTCAGTTCCAACCCAAGAAGGCAGCCAGCTGCAGTCTTATTCTGACCTAAACCATATCTCTGTGCTCACCCAAAGATGTTAAAAATAGAAACGAGGTTCTAATCCCTCTTCCAAGCTTTGAGGATGGAAAACAGCAGAATGCCCTAGAGAGTTCTTATTCAAAACAAAGCGTAACTTCTCACCTGGAGGGGAGGAAGAGTTTTCATTTTCTGTGCTCCAACCAAACGGCAGTAGTACAGTCTGTTACCTTGGAGACCAGCTAACACTTCCCCACAGGGCAAGCTTCACAGTCTGTTGCTCAGAGGAACTACCAGGGGGAACCAGGAGTGCCACAGGGGTGACCAGGAGCCCATCTCTCCAAGACAGAGAAATAGAGGAAGAAATGCAGGTAAGGAAGAGTGTCACAGGGCTGAAGGGAAAAAGAATGAGAGGAGATCGGGATCCTAACCTCTGGACTGAGTGAGGAAAATCTGAGGAGCTTAGGACCTTAAGCAAAGGATCTTCTGTGACAAAGTTGGCCATCTTTCTTCCACAGAGTAGCTGGTGCATGCCTTCCGGTTGGCAACACAGTTCCTTACCACTAGGCCACCAGAGCTCCCTTGGTGACAAAGTATTGGATTGCTTACTGAAATGTCAGAGGTTTGAATCCACTAGTTGTTCTGGGGTGGACCGGGGGGGGGGGGGGGGGGGGGGGGGGGGGGGAGGCGCGGGCGGCGGACGCCGAACAGAGAGGGACGGACGGGGGGGGGGGGGAATGAAGTTCCCTCCTGCAAAGATTGGAAGGTTGAAAGTGCATTTGGCATTTTGTTCTGGGGATCCTGAGCCAGGCATCAGGCTGAGTGCTTGGAGTATGACAGTAGATCAAACTAAAAGTACTGAAGCTAGTGGAGGAGACAGACCTTGACAGCTGGAGTAAAACAATAGACTCACACCAGAGGAATCCATTTCCTCCTCGAGGATAGAGAATCAGGTTCGGAAGAGACTTCAGACTTAAGGGGCATAGGGCATTGCTGGAAGTAGATAAAACTTTGCAAAAAGTATGGAGGTAAGAAATAGTAAATAAGATGTGAAAATGGAGATTTCTGAAGAGAGGAGTGATGAAGTAGGGAGGTAAGCAAAGATCCTGAAGGAACGATGTATGTTGTTGTTGTGTACCATAGAGTTGGGATTGACCCCTAGCTGACCCTCCAGCAGGTTTTCAGAGGCAGTTAATCACACGGGAAGAGATTGCCAGTCCTTCTCCTATGCAGCAGCTGGTGGCTTTGAACCGGGTGCCTAAGGAATTGCAGTTCAGCTTCTTACCACTAGACCACCAGAGCTCCCTCTGGTGCTCTGATGAAGGTATGATAAGCTATATTTAATGATCCCAATCCAACTTGGACACTGCAGAGCAAAGGCGAGGTTATCCTAAGCACGGTTATCATACGACACTGTAGAGCAGAGACAAGGTTCTGGATGGATAACAAAACCTCTGCATATCTGAAAATCAGTCTGGTAGCCTAATGGAGAAAAAGTTGGACAGAACAAAACTGGAGGTGATTTTGCTGTGTCCTGATTATTTCTGCGCCCACCTCCAATACAAGCTATCTCTACTACCATTGTTATCAATGCAGACTCATTGTCACTGTGTTCAGACTCATAGTGACTCTATGGACACAGTAAACTGGACCCATTGAATTTTCTTTATGGAGGTGGACTGCCACATATTTCTTCCACAAAATGCCTGGTGGGTTCAAACCACTGAACTTTTTAGTTGGTAGCCAAGTACTTAATCACAGCACCACTAGGGCTTCTGTGACATCTAATGAGCACTCTTGGAATGACCATTTGTCTCAGTGTCTTATGTTGTTAAAGACTGAAAGGGAGTGTCTGTTAAAATGGAAGCGTGTTTGGTTTTTTTCATAATTTGGCAACTTTAATTCTTAGGAAGATCAACGTTCCCTCCAAACCTAATTTGATGTTTTATTACTAAAAGCAAAGACCAGTATGGTACAGTATTACTCCAGAGGGATTAAAGGAAGATCCTTAGGGCTGCTTTACTCACATTCATTTTATGAATGGATACCTCCCCTACCTCAAAATGCTTTAGGGAGGTACTGCTACCATTACATGGTTCCTTATTAAGTTTGAAAAGTGCCTGAAAGTTTGGGCACCAGAAAGACACCCCAACAACATGTGTCTAAACTGCAACTTCAGGTTAATATGACTAAAGCAGTTACATTGTGAGAAGTGCTGAAGGTATATGATGTCTTTCCTGGCACAGAAGTGGCCTCGGTTCCTCACAAGATGGTATAGCCACCATCTGAGCCACCCACGAAGAAGTTTCCCTTCCACTGAGTTACAAGGACGTTGGCTCCCTGCATAACTGCAAGCTGAGCTGCATAGGGAGGGCATCCAGGAGGTGGAGGAGGGATGTTACCAACAGTAGCTCCAGCTCCAAATCTGGCACCTGCATCATACCCTCCTTCCACCAGCACTGCTGAACCGGGCGGGTAAATGGGACCAACTGGATAATAAGCCATTGGGATTGTGGGACCTAAAGGCCCAACGGCCACAGACTGGGCCATGGGAAGATACAGTGAGGCACCAGGAAATGCAGCTGACAGGGACTGTGGCAGCCCCTGGGTGCACAAAGCTCGGACAATAGAGCTCAGACTAAGCAGAAGCAGGTGGAGCATCAGTATAAGGTGGAGCCTGTGGAAGATGCAAGGTCTGAGGATATACTGGATTCCCAGGAGGCTGCACTGGATAGGTTGGCTGTGTTGGATATTGACCTTTGCTGTTCATGGTGGCTTTAGGTCCGGTGGAAGCGTTTCTTGAAACAACAAAGAAATCTGGAATCAGCTAACAGTTTGTGTGGATTCACCTAACTACTTCAACGAAGAATTGTTTTCACAGAGCTCAAGAGAAAAAAAACCTAGGAATTTAAAAGAAAAAGTTCTGAGTAGTTGACATTACAAAATGATGCTCGAACAGGCACAAGATAATGGTATGATCACGTAAACATTCTTAGCAAGACGCTGTGCTGCAATCCCAAAGGTGCACGGTTCGAATCCACCAGATGCTCTGTTGGAGAAGGAGGGACAATCTCCTCCTGTGCCAGTCGGATTCAATTCGATGGTACACAACTAGGAAGGAAAAAACACCTAATAAAAATGTGGCAAGAAGCTGCGCTGCAATGCCTCATTTCATGTTTTAATCTTTCGTGAATATTCTTGGGAGAATGTTAGTTATAGATGTACTATATTTTAGATAGATTGTATATTAAAGAGGAGGACCTGAAGCGCTTGCTGCAGAAGATCGAGGACTGCAGCTCAACATCAAGAAAACAAAGATTCTCACCACTGGGCCAATTGGCAGCAGTAGTATGGATGGTGAAGAGATTGAGATAGTTAACAGTTTTAGTTTACTTAGCTCCACAATCAACACTCTTGGTAACAGCAGCCAGGAAATCAAGAGAAGAATTGCATTGGGAAAGTCAGCTGTGAGGGACCTCTCAAGAGTACTGAAGAGCAACGATGTCAGGCTGGAGACTAAGGTGTGCCTGATCCGGATTATAGTCTTCGCAATTACGTGCTATGCATCAGAGAGCTGGACAGTGAATAGGGTTGATAGAAAGAGAAACGATGCCTTTGAGCTGTGGTGCTGGAGACGAGTGTTGAATATACCATGGACTGCTAGGAGAACAAACAGGTTTGTCCTGGAGAGGGTGAAGCCGGAAGGCTCTTTGGAGTCAAGGATTCCTGAAGCTTCATCTGACATATTTTGGGCATGTTGCAAGGAGGGTCTGGTCCTTGGAAAGGGACATCATGTTTGGCAGAGTGGAGGGGCGGCGAAGGAGAGGAAGACCTTCGAGGAGATGGATCGATTCTGTGACTGGAGTGGTGGGAATAAATGCGTTTGAGATGGCTAGGTTGGCACAGGATAGAACAGCATTTAGGGCAAGCCACTCGATGACACATAATAACAACAACAACCATTCTAAAGACCTTCAACACTCTTCATGAAAGGAAGTGAAAGATCATCTGTTCATTGGTGGCTGAATACCTTGATAAACCTTTTTGTCACTGTTCACTATTGTGCAGATAGCCCTGCACCACCAACCAGTGTCTTCATCATGACATCACTTGAGCTATACTTCTGTCATCTTTTCTTAAAGAAGTGCCTTGTTACCATGGGATTAATGCCCTAGTTTCAATCTTCCTCACCTGGGTAAAAATTAAACCAGCTGGGAGAGACGAGAGAGCACAGTGTCCAGGCTACAGAAGGAGCACCGTGTGCAGCAATTTGGGCCCTAAAAACCATTTTTGGGTAAAGCCAGCCTAGAGGCCCTAAGAGAACGGTTGCTTGCCTTCCTAGAAATAGTCCTGGTGTGGGCCAAGTCCTTGTTAGAGCACATGGACCCAGTGAGATGTCCAATTTGCTGAGAGGAAAGGTGAGGAGACAGGAGTGAAGGTGAAAGTAAAGGCAATTTATGAGCAAAGTTACATTCCAGAGAGAGGAAGGGGTCACTCTCACTGGATGGAAAGGACATAACATTAGTGACATTCCTGAGAGAAGCGAATGGGTCACTCTCCAAAAGTAAAGACATGGAGAGGACGCCATGCCACGAGGCAATATCGCTGTCCCATGTCCTCATTTGGTCGTGCTTTATAGCTTGAGTTTGGACCGTTGGTGTGATGTGTGGGATGTTCTAAATGTAGTGGATGGCACTGACTCTGGCCACCATTGCTCTGGTAACCATTGTTACTGGTTGCCTTATGAGCCTCGTGTGCCTAAGATATTAACTAAATTGCTTTAGGAACAGTCTTTACTGTATACATAGGGCTGAGAGCCACTGCGCTATTTGGGTAGGGTCTGGTCTTAGAACTCTTGACTCTTGCCCTCTACCAGCCAGCCCTTCACATGAGTTTCATTTCGTTTCAGCTTGTTGTTGTTGTGTGCTGTTGCGCTGGAACTGACTCATAGCTGGCCCTCTACTGGGTTTTCAGGTGCAGTAAGTCTCATGGGAAGAGATTGCCCATCCTCCTTCCACAGAGCAGCCACTAGATTGGACTCACGTGCCTTTGGGATTGCAGCACAGCTTCTTACCATTAGGCCACCAGATCTCCTTTATATAGTTCTAGCTACTTTACCTATTATGGACTTTTAACAGGGGAACCTATTCATTCAATCCACCAGCTGCAACGGGAAAGATGGGCAAAGGAAATTACTAAGGAAATTTTGCTTCTTCAAAATCCTTATCTTTTGCATAACAAATTGTACTATATTGTAAGTATAAGCATTTGGAAAACATTTAATAAAGCATCATATTAGCTTTATAATAATTATTATAGTTATGAAGAGAATTATTCATTCTGTGAAACTGAATGCAATCAAGAGGCAATTTCAATAAGTAGCCATCGAAAAATATCCCAAAAAGAGAAGTAGGCTGTGGGAGCTAATGAGTGATGATAAATCAGATCAACTTCAGCTTAAAGTTCTTTGAAATATAAAGGTCAGCCATTTGGCCAGAAATAAATGACCTGGAGCCTAATTAGAAGATTCTAGCTCGTTACGAGCATATTCTTCCAAGAACAAACTATCATAGTATTATGCAAAGGATCAAATTATTCTGAAATACAGAATTTCATACATAAAATGGCCTTAATTAAAGCAAAATGGGATTTTACAATTAAAATAATAAAAGCAATGAAGATAAGAAGATTCTAAAATAGAGTAATATATATGTATATATTTTTATTCTTTTTTTACCATTCATAAAAAAAACCCAGTTAATTTTAATTTAAGGAAGGAACAGGACTGTTAAAATAATACATGTTGCACGTGATTAAAATGGAGTGTAATGTTAGCACTGTTGTCAGGATTATGAGCAGAGCAATCAAATGACACAGCAGTACAGGTACTTCTTCAGGCTACAATGAGGTTGTCAAGACTATTCTATTTGACGGTACTACTTTTCTCATCAGACTTATTTTGGTATTGGTTGTGTTACCCCAAAATTTGTGCTCAAGGCCCTGGGGCTTCTAAGTACAGAAAAAAGAGGACCCAGATTTCAAGGAGAGAGAGAGGTCCTTTTATAAAAAAATAGCCACCAAAGAAATAAAACAGTGAGTTAGGCTACATTTCAGGGTTTCCTAAGCTCTCTCCTTCCAAGTGTCTAATATATAGGAAAGAGAACCAAAAATTGGGGAATAGTAATCAGTATGCTTGCAAATGGCCTATGATTAAAATTTTTTGTTAAATATATTGTCCAGTACTGGCTATTACTTCATGAGTTTGGAAATGTAAGGACATTATCTCTTCCTGTCAGTTCAGACATCCAGATGTTTTTCTGAAGGTCATTACATTTTCTCCTATAAGTTCCAGGCGTTCCTATTTTAATTAAGAAGATAAGTTTATTGTAAGTCATTAATATAGGATTAATGATTTACAAGAAAAGAAAACTATATTTGAATTTTACATATTTAGTTAATACCTGTGCCATAACATCTTCAAGTTCTACCTAAAGGATAAATATGCCTAGTGAGCTTACCCACTAGCTTGAGTTTCACTGCCAACCCAAAGGCAAGTGGTTCAAATCTACCGGCTGCTCCATGGAAGAAAAATGGACACTCACCTCCCGTTCAATATACAGTCACTGAAAACCTGCTGGAGGGTCAACTATAAGCTGGTTCTGAGACTTACATATACATACAAATGATCATACCAATGAAACACTGATCAAGACCACTGAATTCTTAAAATGGTTACATTAGTGGTTAAGAAGGAGCTCTGATGGCAAAGTATGTTCTATGTGGAGCTACTAACCAAAAGGTCAGTGGTTCAAATTCACCAGCTGCTTTGTGGGAGTAAGATGGGACATTCCTTCCCTTGAACATTTACAGCCTTGGAAACTGCATGGAAGGTTGCCATGAATCAGAATCCATTGACGGCATTTGGGTTTTAATTAGCTGGTAAAAGAAGTTTAGTTAACATATGCCCGTTATTCCAGCTCAGGCCTAAAGTACATTTTCCAACTCAACCCTGGGAGGCTAGGGCCAAAGATCAGTTGCGCATAGCTGAATGATGATGGTAGGTCAATTCAATAGATATTTGAACAATGTAGGGAGTTTGTAACAAACTGATCAGTAACTGGTAAGGTTATAACTGATGCACATTTAACATTGGAAGCTGTGGAGGTTAATATTGTATGTCAATATGACCATGATTGTGCAACAATGAGTGAATGAAACCCAGCCTTTCTGTAAAATGTGTTAAAATCACAATTTAAAATAATATTAAAATGTAAAAAAAAATCATGACCATGTTTATCAATATATTGTAAATATCCAGTGTTTAAAATTGTAACTTTGATAATATTCATGAACTAGAATGAAAGATAGTTGTATAAAAATATGATCAGCTCTTATCAGAAGTAGGGGAAGTCTGCTCAGAGTAGTCTCTGCACTAAACATATATGTGGACTCTGGCAAAGATAGCTTGTTGCTGATTTGGATCTTGCATCTGGCTTATCACCTCTGTACTTGAACCAGCAGCCCGCCTTTTCAACTTGGGACTCATTCTCTGAAACCAGCAATCTGTTGCCCTGCCTGCTGACCTTGGACTCCTAACTTCTTCAGATATCTCTGTCCTGAAGTCTGAATCCATGAACTTTGAACTTGTCGACCTTTTTAAGTATGTGAGTTATTTCTTGAAAAGAAATCCCTACCCCACTGTGCGTGAACACATATACACAATATAAATTTCTCTTTAAAGGATCCTGTCACAAGACATTTGATACCAATAATTGTTTAAGAGGAACAAAAAAGGAAGGATGGGTTTTCTAAATTAGATCTTGAGTCTAACTAGTCTTAAAAGCTGATGGGGGAGCTCTGGTGGCCTAGTGGCAAGGAGCTGCAACTACAATCCCAGAGGCACATGGTTCGAATCCACCAGATGCTCTGCCGGGGAAGGAGGGACGATCTCCTCTTGTACCAGTCAGATCTGATTTGATGGTACACTCACACAAAAAAATAATAAAATTTTTTTTAAAAAAGCTGATGGTTCTTCCACCTGTAGTAGAGATTTCTGTAAAGAGAGAATCTGTGGTATGAGGTGGCAATATTAATACCTCAGTTGTCAGATACTGTTATCATTAGCCCATGTATCACCTGTCAGGAATTATGTGTTAGTGAAAAATGAGGCCCTGGGTAATTATGTGTTTGACATTTTTCTACAATTTTGACAGCATCAGAAGTTTAGAGAAGCTGATTGGTTAGTCCTGCATATGATAGACAAAGTGTTAAAAGAAAGAGATGAATTACAGCCCAGGCATCAGATGAAATATCTCAATGTTTCTGTGTCTTAAAAGAAAGCCTTATGCCTTGTAGTAACAGAGCTGATACTGCTGAAAATCAAACCCGAAATCTTATTTTGTAAGAGTAAATAAGTTACAACACCACTTAAATGCCAATCTCAGTGTATGAAGTTAAAAATGGGGGAATTGATTTAGTAGATATAAGATCCTGAAACTCCAGATAGGGACGAATGGGCATTCAGAAAACCGGAGCCAGTAAACCTCTAAATGCTGTTAAATTAGTTCTGCTAACTAAACCAGCACTCTTATACCCATCTAAGGAGATTAAGTGCATATTATTTTGTGCTGCTAACCAAATAGCTACTCAACTTTGGTGGTTCAAATCCATCAGTAACTCCACAGGAGAAAAATCTTCTCACAATTAAGACATACAACCTTGTAAATGGGTAGTGTGTCATCATGAGTTAGAATCACCTCTAAGGCAAAGAGTTTGAGGTTTTGATGAATACTGAGTGAGTTTTTTTCTTCAATTTCCCTTATCAGCAGTTGGAGCATTGCCTGAGGCATATACCTTATAAGACATTGTTAAAAATTCCCAAGAACTATCCCCACCATCTAGTTTTTGCTTAGACCTGTGTCGTTGTTGGTGTGTTACATCATGTCAGACAAGGGAGGAAATTGCCCATCTTTCTCCCATGGAGCAGCTGGTAGATTCAAACTGTGTGCCTTTAGGTTGGCAGAGCAATTCCTTACCTTTAAGCCACCAGAACTCACTAGACTGATAACCACACCAGAGCTCTCTAGATCATGTTGTTGTTGTTGTTTTTGTTGTTGTTGTTGTTGTTATGTGCCGTCAAGTCACCTGTGACTCATAGCAATCCTGTGTACAACAACCCTTAAACCCTACTCTGTCTTGTGCCAATCTTACTGTCTCTGACACACCTATCCCCATTACCCCAGTCACTAAATCAATCCATCTCATCCACGGTCTTCCTCTCTTGCATTGTCCCTCCACCTTCCCAAGCATGACGTCCCTCTTCAAGGACTGATCCCTCCTTGCAATATGTCCAGAGTATATCAGACAAAGCTTCAGAATCCTTGCCTCCAAAGAGCAGCCTGATCTCACCCTCTCTAGGATGAAACTGTTTGTTCTCTTAGCAGTTCGTTGTATATGCAATACTCTTCTCCAGCACCACAACTCAAAGGCATCAGTTCTCCTTCTATCATCCCTAGTCATTGTCCAGCTTTCTGATGCATAACAAGTAATTACAAAGACTAACAGTAATAATGTACTATGACAGGTTTGCAAGCAGGAGTGACATCCACTTCCTAAGTAACATGCCTCCAGAAACTTTATGAACTTGATAAAGGTCAGTTGTTGTAGAGGGGCTTCAGGCCTTTTGTTCATAGGATCACTGTGAGTTGTGTTCAAAGCAAAGGCAGTCAGCAAGAACAACATGGCCTGGTTCAGGTGCACCTTAGTCTCCAGACTGACATCATTGCTCTTCCATAGCTACAGTTAAATTCCAGCAGGACCCAAAAGATGAAGCACAAATTGTGACTTGAAAGAGACATGTGAAATTCCAAAATAATGGCTTGATTTTACTAATAGATACAAACAGAAACCTAGAGAATAAATGTGGAAATGGCTATTAAGAGTAGAGGATAAGAAACATGAAATTTTATCAGTCTGGATTTATTCAATTGATTCCATTGAACATAGATTCTTAATTCAGTATTTCTGTTTGAGAAGTTAAAAAAAAAAACCTATTAAAAGGTCTATTTTGCTATGCTGAGAGTGTAGCTCATATTTCTTCTGTGGAACTGCTGGTGGATTCAGACCTTTGGGTTGACAGTTCACCTTCATATTGATGAATTCACCAGAGTGCCCTTCAGTGTAGACTACATTCAGTTAATTGCCGTCAAGTCAAAACTCATTCATAGCTGATCTCCAGCAGGTTTTCAGAAGTTGTAAACTGCACAAGAAGAGATTTTCTCCCATGGAGCAACTGGTGGCTTCAAACTGTCTGCCTTTGAGTTGGCAACACTACTCTCTACCCACTAGACCACGAGAACTCATAGGTAGGAAATTAATCCAACAAAAACTTAGGGCCCCTCCACTTCAATGAAATTTCTAAGGGTTCATTGGCGGAGCATGGTGAGATATCCCATGTAAACTGAGCTATTGCATATGGCGCTCCTCACAGGTAAAAAGGAGACACATTGGTAGATCTCTGTATTGTTTTGGAGACAATACATCCATCATTTTGGTGCACTACTTCAGCCTATTTATCAACTGACTGGAAACACTGCCAGTTTTGAATGGGATCCGAAAAAATAGAAAACTGCAACAGAGATTCTGGCGGCTGTGCAAGCTGCTCTTTGATCCAGCTGTCCCAGTGGTGCTACAAGTGTCAGAGAGACTTTCTGGTGGGAGTCTTTGGCAGGTCCCTACTGGAAAATGACAATAGAGACCCTTAGGCTTTTGGAGCAAGCTCCTTGCATCCTCTGCAGATCATTTCTCTCCTTTTGAGAAATGGCTTTTGGTTTGCTGCTGGGACTTAGTAAAGACAGAATGGTTACCAGGGAGCTACCAAATCAATATGTGCCTTGAACTGCACATCATAAACTGGGTGTTGTCTGACGCACAGCATCATAAAGTTGGAAATGCACAGAAGCATTCCATCATTAAATGAAAATGGTATGTATGAGGTTGGTTGGGCTCAGGCAGGCCCTGAAGGCACATCTAAGTCACATGAGCAAGTGAGCCAAATACCCATGATCTCTATTATCACATTACCTTCTGTCTCTCACCTTCTGTGTCTCGTTCAGCACATGGGGTGTCAAGGGAAATGCCTTAATAATTTGACCGAGGAAGAGAAAACTCATGCCTGGTTTACAGATTGGTGTACCTGAAAGTGGGTATCACACTCAGAATTGGGCAGTAGCATTGCAGCCTCTTTCCTGAGCAACTTGTCCAGTGGGCTTCTAAATGAAGTGGTCATGGTGGCAGGAATAGAAGTTATGCATGGATTCAAGAACATGGAATTCCACTCAAGACCACCTAGACTACAACTGTTAAATACTCAATCTACCAACACTAAATCCCTGATAAGGAACCATTCTTTGGGACAATCAATGAGCAACTTGTCGACATTAGTTGTATTAGATCTAGTCCATGGTTTTTGCAATTACTTGCTATGCCTCAGAGAGCTGAACAATGACTAAGAATGACAGACAAAGAATCTGCCTTTGAGTTGTGGTGCTTGAGAAGAGTCTTGAACATACCATGGACTGCCAACGAAACAAGTAGGCCTGTCTTGGAGAGGATGAAACCAAGTTTCTCCGTGGAGGTTAAGATTTTGAAGCTCTATTTCACATTCGCTGGGCACGTGGCCAGGAGGGACTAAATGTTGGAAAAGGACATCATGTTCAGAAGGGTGAAGGGACAACACAGGAGAGGAAGACCCTGGATGAGATGGTTTGATACAGTAACTTCAGTAATGTGGGTAGGTGTGTCAGAGTCAGTGAGACTGGCTCAGGACAGGGCAAGCTTCAGAGCTGTTGTACATAGGATCAATATGAGTTTCAGACAATATGACAGCACCTAACAACAACAACTATTATAGACATAGATAATATAGATTATATAGATATCTGGAATAGGTTGGGAAGTTGGCTGGAGCTGCTGGATTCTACAGAGGTTTGTTTTCTGGTTCTGGTGAGGTTTGGGGGAATATTTACTTACCATTGGGTGTGAGCTGATTTTATCTGGCCTCCTATTTAAAAAGGCATTTGGTCATCAGGTTGTGGCAGGAATCTATGTTGGGAAGTTGTCTGGAGCTGCTAGATTCTACAGAAGTTTGTTTTCTGGTTCTGGTGAGGCTTAACAACACCACCACCAACAACAACGAAAAAGTGCTCTGTTGGTCTAGTGGATAGAAAGTTATGCTATCAAGCCAAAGGTGGATGATTTTAATCTGTAGCCCTCAGGCCTG
Source organism: Elephantulus edwardii (assembly GCF_000299155.1). NCBI lineage: Eukaryota > Metazoa > Chordata > Mammalia > Macroscelidea > Macroscelididae > Elephantulus > Elephantulus edwardii. The sequence goes on along the minus strand of NW_006399867.1, from coordinate 4,081,072 downwards.
GTTTTAATTGTTTTTGGTCAAACATTCTTATAAGTGTTATAGCACTGGTCTGCCCAGCTGCTGTACAGAGGTAACTTGTGTTTTCTGTGATGCTAAACACTATGACACTGATGTATCAAATGTAATAATGGTTGCCCAGGTGGACAGTGTTTGGTGGAGCTTCCCTACTAAAACAAGCTTGGAAGCAGGAGTGGCATCTACTTCCTAAACCACATGCCTCTGGAAACTCTATGAATGTGGAGAAACAATAATAGCTATGGAAAGGCATTCGATCTTTTGTTCATAGTGTTGCTATGAGTCAACTTTGACTCAATGGCAATCAGCAACAAACATACATATATCTGTATATCTATCTATCTATCTATCTATCTACCTACCTACCTACCTACCTACCTACCTACCTATCTATCATCTATATTTACAGTGTGCCTTTGAGTCAGAACTGACCCATAGCCAACCCTCCAGTGGGTTTTTAGAGGTAGTAAGTCACATGGGAGGATATTGCCCATCCTGTTACAGAGCAACTGGTGGATTTGAACTACATGCCTTTGGGACTGCAGGCCAGTTTCTTACCACTAGGCTACCAGAGCTCCAAATATATACATTTATATCTCATTGCTGTCAAGTTGTAACCCACTGATAACTAACTTTCCAGCAGAGGCCGTAAAATCTCGCATGAAGAGATTACTCATCTTTCTCCCACAGAACAGCTTGTGGATCTGAATCTCCTGCCTTTGGATTGGTGGTGCAAATCCTTATACAATAGGCCACCAGAGTGGCGATAAAAACATCCATTCATTAGTTTTGCTTCTTTAAAGGGAGAATCATCAAGAAATCATCCCTGATGGCTGGTGGCAGTGTTGTCTGCCATCAAGTTTGAACCGACACGTAGCTGACTCTCCAACATAAAAATCACAGAGCTGGAGAGTGCCCATCTTTCTCCTCCTGAGCAATTGGTGGATTTGAACCATGTACCTTTAGGATTGCAGTGCTTCTTACCACTAGGCACTACTTACCAGGGAGCACTACTCTGATGAGGGCAGTGTTACTCATACGGTTATGGACAGATTGCTCCTAGAGTTAACTGGATTAATTCCTGCCCCCCTCCCCACCCCCACAAGTGTTAATATTGACCTCCAATACAAAAAGTATTGTCTGTAGGTTTGGAAGGAAGCTTCTTTAATTAATGTATCTTGAACAAATTTATTCAGTAAACTAAGGCTCGTGTTGAGACTAAAGGTTATATTGTGACATAGGTTTCGTTCTGATCTCAAAAGAGGCCATTTATCAAGAGAAAAGAAAATCTAAAAATAGTGATTGCATCATTCTTGTATCCATTGATTAAAAAATAACCTAATCAGATCCATGCAGTGGAAATATTGATGTGACTTGAGGTTGCAAAGACACTACATTTCTAACAATTAAGCCTTTAAAATGGTGTGCTAATTATCTCTCCAACCCTGGAACACATCAAAAGAGGCATGACAATAGCAAAGGAAAAAGAAAGATAAAGAGGTGCATTTTCAGGTCTGGTTCAGAGTCTGGGGTCAGCCATCTGTTTCCAGTATCATCTTTATCTGGTGGCGATAGCAATATCTGAATGTAAGCTTGAACAATCTAGAAAAAAAAAACCTTTGGCACTCTTAAAGTGGAATAAGTGTACAGAGGTTTTGTTGTTTGTTGTTTTTGTGTACCATCAAGTCAAAACCGACTCATAGCTGACCCTCCAGAGGGCTTTCAGAAGCACAAAGTCACAGGAGGAGATTGCTCATCTTTCTCATGAGGAACAGCTAGTAGATTTGAACCCTATACCTCTGCGTTGGTGGTGGTTGTTATGTGCTGTCAAGTTGCCTGCGACTCATAGCAAACCTATATACAGCAGCTCTGAAGCCTGCCCTGTCCAGAGCCAGTCTCGCTGACTCCGACACACCTGCCCACAGTGCCCTACTTACTGTATCCAGCCATCTCATCCTGGGTCTTCCTCTCCTCCTCTGTCCTGCCACCCTTATGAGCATGATGTGCTTCTCCAATGACTGGTCCCTTGTGGCCACATGCCCAAAGTATATGAGATGGAGCTTTAAATTCCTAACCTCCAAGGAGAAACTTGTTTCACCCTCTCCAAGACAGACCTGTTGTTCTTGTTGTCGATCCATGGTATGTTTAAGACTCTTCTCCAGCACCACAACTCAAAGGCGTCAATTCTTTGTCTATTATTCTTAGTCCTTGTCCAACTCTCTGATGCATACCAAGAAACTGTGAAGACCATGGCCTGGATCAGGCGCACCTTAGTCTCTAGGCTTACATCATTGCTTATCAGTGCTCTGGAGAAGTGCTGGGCAGCAGATTTTCCCAGTGCAGTGTTATTTGCTAGCACAGTGGTTAGTGAAAAGGATCAAAAATGGTCTTTCCACCAATATTCCAAGGTATCCTTTAATTGGTACCTCCTACAACCTGATTAAATAGTAGGTGATTTTTATTTCTGAACTTTGGCTTTCAAAAACTTCTTTGATTCATGAAAGGTGACCTTTACAGCACTGAATCAAAGACTGAGAGTATTTTAGTAATTCAAGCTGAATTAAATTTGAATCTGAATAAGCTGAAAAAGAAAGGAGCTTCATAAGCTTTTCAGTAATAATTTCATGTGGAAGTAATTTATGTGGCTTAATTATGTGGACCTCAAACTTAAAAGGACTAAGGAAAGAAAATTAGTCTAGGAAAAGTGTAATGACTCAGAGAACTTGGCAACTTATGTTTTCATTATACTATTAATTGCTTCGACTAGCCTAGGAGATTGTAGATGTGAAGGAAAATAAAATCAGTGATAAATAGGAAAAATTTACATATTCTTTTAATTACTTGTCCAGTAAAATGAATTCTCTTTCCATGCAAAGAATTATTGGGGGTCCCCAAGTGGGGATTATGGTTTCAATTTTTTTTTAGCTACAAAAGTTGCAGTGTCACAGTGGCTAGGAAAGACCAATGTCAAAGGATGAAGGTCATTGCCAGTGAGTATTTATCACTGTTTGAAGGTGAAAGCTGAATAAAATCAGTTCACACATCATGAAGATAATGGCTATCTTCCAGGTGAAACTGTAAAAATGTTTGCCTCTTTCATAAGCTGGGTTCTCTAGAGAAACTGGTTATATCTTAATATCAAGAAAACAGGGAAAAATACTAAAAAAAAGAGAAGAGAAATCCTCACAACTTGGAAAATGGACAATGTCATGATAAATTGTGAAAAAATTGAAGCCGTCAGTTATTTCCTTTTCTTTGGCCCACAATCCATACCCATGGAGGCAGCAACCAAGAAATCAAAGAACAATTGCTTGTGGGGAGACAGAACTGAGGCATCCCTGGGGTTGTAGGTAATTCCATTTGGGGCTCTTTGCCTCCACTGCTGCAGGGCCATACTAGAGGCCAAACAGGGCAAGAGACTTAAGTGTGCACCACTTTGTGCAGAAGAAAGAATTTTTTTGGCTCCCTGGGACACAGGGCTGACCCTAGAGCCTCTGCATATGGCCCAGGCTGGAGTCCAATCTCCCATCAGACCAGAGACAAAGGAGCACACCAAGCCACAGGAGAAAAGGTCAGGAGAGGTGGGGACTCTGTGCCTAGAGCGGGCATTCTTTTGGGGAGACAGGACCGAGGTGTCCGTGGGGTTATAGGTCCCTCCATCTGGAGATTGTTGCCTCTGCAGCTGTGGGGCCATCCCAGGGGCTAAACAGGACTAGATATTTTAGTACACAGATCTTAAGGCAGAGGGAAGGGATTTTTGTAGCTCTCTGCAAGAGAGAAGGAGGGCTGACTTGAGATCTCCTGCACACAAGCTGCTTCAGCTGGCCACCACGATCTCTAATCTCATGCCACTCCAGAGACAAAGGAAGACATTAAGATCAAGGAAAAAAGTGCATGAGAAACTGAGTAGAGCACCTAGTCTCACACCACTCAGCCACTTCATATATGAAGGAGGCCTATAGAATTGATGTCAGGACCCTACTTCAAGGCAAGATTCCTACAGGGCTGCAGTGCAGAACAGGAGAACCTCAAGGACTTTAGGAAATGAAAATGCAATCCAGAACATTCAGACGGAAATGGCAGAGTGGCCAACACACTGGAAGGACAAAAAAAACTGTAACAGAAGAGATGGAGCAGAGAGTCAGTGAGCTGGAAGACAAGAACCTCAATGGAAACAAACTAGAAGAAAAAGCAGAGATGAGACATAAAGAAAACGAATGTTATTAGAATTATTTGGGATAAAAAGAAATAATATATATATGATTGGAATTCCAGAATATGAGTGAAATAGGGAAATCACTGAGAAAATTGAGGAAGAGGTACTAGAAGAAAGCTTCCTAGGTATTATGAAGAACAAGGAAATCCACATTCAGGAAGCTCAGAAAACACCAAAAAGACTAGACTCCAAAAGGAAAATATCAAGACATATCATAGTCAAATTCTCCAAAATAAGAGATAAGGATAGAATACTGAAAGCAGCATGAGAAAAGCAAAGAGTGACCTACAAATGAAAAACAATCTGATTAAGTGCTGATTTTTCAGCAGAAACAATGGTATGGCATAAACAGAAAGTTGAAAGAAAACAACTGTCATCCTAGGATCCTGTACCCAGCAAAGCTCTCCATCAAATACAAAGGAGAAATCACATCCTTTGCAGAAAAGAAAGAAATTAAGGAATTTGTGAAAACAAGACCAAACCTACAAGAACTTTTAAGGGAAGCCCTATATACAGAGACACCAAAGGAATGTGGATGGACAGTAGTAAGAAGCAACAACAAAAAGAAACACAGCAAAATGACAATGAGAAAAACCTGGTCTGTCAATAATCACACTTAATGTGAATGGACTTAAAGCATGAATCAAGAGGAAAAAGAGTAGCAGAATGGATAAAAAAGCAAAGCCTATCAATATATTGTCTACGAGAGACACATCTAATAAACGAAGAGAAATATAGACTCAAAAGTAAAGGCTGGACCAGATGTCCAACGACAACTGAATGGATTAAGAAATCATGGTATATTCACACAATGGAATACTACGCAGCATGCAGGAGCAATGATTTTGTAAATTATTGCCTAATTTGGGAGGAACTGGAGAACGTTATGCTGAGAGAACTAACTCAATTCCACAAGGACAAATAGTGTATAAAACTATTATTGTAGAATGAGTATAACTATCCAATTTGGGGAGGGTGGAAGCAGAGGGATGAGGATGTGCCGGAGAGGAGTGATTAATCATTGAGTTATAAAATTTGATGAGAGGGGCTGTGTGAGGGAAATTGGAAGAATCTTTTCTAGAAAAATAATGTATTTGAATTTTGTAGGTCAACGAGTATAATAATAAAAAAAATTAAAGGCTGGGAAAAAATATACCAAGAAAGAACACTCCCAGAGTCATTCTATGAAGCAAGCATAACCCTAATACCAAAACCAGGCAAAGATTTTACCAAAAAAAAAAGAAAGAAAACTACAGACCAATATCTTTCATGACCATACACACAAATCCTTAACAAAATCTTAGACAATAGAACCTAAAAACGCATAAAATAATTCATCATGACCAAGTGGGATTAATAAGAGGTATACGAGGATGGTTCAACATAAGAAAAACAATCAATGTAATTCATCATATTAACAAAACAAATAACAAGAGCCATATGACCTAGCAATTGATGCAGAAAAGGCATTTGACAAAATCCAACACCCCTTCCTTGTTAAGACACTCAGCAAAATTGCAATAGAAGGGAATTTCCTCAACATAGTCAAAAGTATATATTCAAAACCAAGAACCGATAGAATTCTCAATGAAGAAAGACTAAAAGCAATTTTTTTTTTGTGGACAGGGACCAGACAAGGATATCTACTGTCACCACTGCTATTCAATATTGTATTGAAGTATTTGCTGGGGCAGTACGACAAGAGAAGGGAACAAAAGGCATCTTGATGGGCAAAGAGATGGTTAAACTGTACTCTATACAGATGATATGATAGTGTACACAGAAAACCTCAAGGACTCTGCTTGATATAGCAGAGTGGCAGGATACAAAATCAATATCCAAAAATCAGTGGGATTTCTCTACAGTAACAACTCAGAGAAGGAAACCAAGAAAGCAGTACCATTTGGGAGTGAACCTAACTAAAGATACAAAAGACCTCTACAAAGAAAACTACAGAACATTTCTGCAAGACACAAGAAAAGCCCCAAAGAAATGGAAAAAATATTTCCTGTTCATGGCTAGGAAGGCTCAATATTGTGAAAATGACAATCGTACCAAAGCAATCTACATGTTCAACGCAATCCCAATACAGATACCAAATTCTTTTTTAAAGGAGATTGAAAGGGAAATTGTCAAGTTTATTTGGAGAGGAAAGAGACCCCAAATAAGCAAAGTCTTTTTGAAAAACAAAAATGAAGTGGGAGACATATCACTCCCTGACCTCTAAACCTGCTACACAAAAACATGGGAAGACTTCACAGAGGAGGACATTTAGATGATCAACACACACATGAAGAAATGCTCCAAATCACTGGTAGTAAGAGAGATGCAAGTCAAAACCATCTTACCCTGGCAGCAGTGGCAAAGTTAAGTAGGACATCAAAGAATAAATGTTGGAGAGGATGTGACAAGATAGGAACTCTTATACATTGTTGGTGGGATTGTAGAATGGTACCAGCACTCTGGAAGGCAGTTTGGTGTTTCCTCAAAAAGCTGAACATAAGGGAGCTCTGGTGGCCTAGTGGCAAGACGCTGCACTGCAATCCCAGAAGTATGTGGTTCAAATCCACCAGATGCTTTGCTGGAGAAGGAGGGGGCAATCTCCTCCTGTACTAGTCTGATCTGATTTGACAGTACACATAAGAATAATACAATAAAAATTTAAAAAGTTAAAAAAGCTGAAAATAGAAATTCCATGTGACCCAGCTATTCCACTGCTTGGTATATACCCCTAGAAAATGAGAATTGAGGCACAGAGACTTGTACACCAATGTTCATAGCATCGTACACCATAGCAAGAACATGGAAACAGCCCAGGTGCCCAATCACAAATGTAATGGATTGAGAAATTATGATACATTTACACAATGGAATACTAGGCAGCACGCAGGAGCAATGATTTTGTAAATTGCTATCTAACATGGGAGGGACTAGAGAGCGTTATGCTAAGTGAACTAATTCAGTCTCATAAAGACAAAGTCTGTATAGGATCAATATTGTAGAGTGTGTACAAGGATGCAGGCGAGGGGGGTGGGCTCAAGCATAGGGTCACACAATTTGATGGGTGGAAAGAGGGAATGGTAAAGGAAAGGGGGAAAGTCTGGTGTGAAAAACAATGTACATAAACTTGGCTTTGACAAGCACTGTGGCATTTGGACAAGAACAAACTGGGAGGAGGGTAGAGAGAATAGTGCAACAATGAATGAATGGAAACCCAAAATCTCTGTAAATGTTTATGGAAATTAATAAAATATAATTATAGAAAAAAAAAGAAAAACAATGTACATAAACTTAATGAACTTTGTATGTCAACCAGCATAAATTAAAATGTAAAAAAAAGAAAAAATATCTTGCATTGGGCAAAAGACCTTTGTGAAGTGATAAAGAACAAGGATGCCAGGTCCCTCTGATAAAAGCTGTGATGTTACTTCATATGCTTGTGAAATTTGGGCAGCGACTATTAAAGACTAAAGAAGAATCGATGCCTTTGAATAGTGGTGGTGGTGAAGACTATTGAATATCTTACGAGCTGTCAAGAAGAACAAGCAATTCTGCCTTGGAGAAAGTACAGCAAGAAGCCCTTTAAAGGCAAGGATTGTGACTCATTGCATCACACACTTTGGATATGTTTTTCAGAAGAATCCAGTCATCGTGTGTGGAAATGTGGAGCGTCAGAGAAAGAGAAGTCCCTAATGAAATGGATTGACTCTGTGACTGCAGCTAAGCACCGTGGAGAACGTGAGTTTGGAGCAGGATCAGGCAAGATTTCAATCTATTGAGTTGGAGTTTACTTGATGGCACCTAAAAGCTGTGTCTGTGTGTGTGTGTGTGTGTGTGTGTGTGTGTGTCAGAGAGCGAGTCAGTCTCAGCTACTGGTGTTGGAGGCTGCTGAATTCAGAGGCTGGTTAGTCCAAAGTCATTGTTCTTGACTCCAAGCTTTAAACACCTGTACAAACAAAATTCATCTTGAGAGAGCAGGGGTGCTGACAGCTGCCTTTGGAAACTAGTAATCCCCAGTCAGCAAGTATGACCGACTACTGGTTCAAGTCATGAATATAAGTAGATCTGACAACAGGCTCATTAGCAATCCTGCCAAAAGCTGTCTACAGATACAATGAAGTTCTGATCCAGATCCCTCCATCATGTCAAAAAAAAAAAAATCACCAACTTCACACAGAAAAGAAAGGAACCCCACATAAGCAGACAGTGAAGAAGAAAACATAGGAAGCTTTACATTTTCTGATCACAAAACCTTCCATACAGACACAGTAATGAAAAGAACATGGCACTGGTACAATGACAGGTATGAAGATCAAAAGAATAGAATTGAGAACCGAGAAATAAATCCATCCACTTATGCACAGCTGATCTTTGACAAAGAGATGAAATCTATTAAGTAAGGAAAAGATAGCTTCTTTAACAAGTGGTGCTGGCAAAGCTCAATCTCTGCTTGCAAAAAAATTGAAACAAGATCCATTTCTTACATCACATATAAAAACGAAGTCAAGATGGGCCAACGATGGAGGCATAAAACCTAAAACTATAAAGTTCATCAAAGAAAAAATGGGGCAAATGTAAGACCCCTAATCCATGGCATAAAAAGACTATGGAATATTACTAGAAGTGCACAATCTATAGAGGATAAACTAGATAACTGGGATCCGCTAAAAACTACACCCTTATGTGTATCAAAAGACTTAAAAAAAAACTAAAAGGACTCTACAGACTGGGTGGGGGAAGATTTGGCAATGGCACCTCTCATAAGGGCCTCATCTAAAAATTTTCTGGAAAACTCAAACACTGTTTAAGACATACAACCCAATTACAAAATGAGTAGAGGACATGAATAGACACTTCACCAAGGACGACACTAGATGGCCAAACACAAGAAGAAATGCTCAAGATCAGGAGCTATTGTTGTTGTGTACCATCAAGTCAGAACCAACCCATAGCTGACCGTCCAGCAGGTTTTCAGACAGTAAATCACACGGGAGGAGCCTGCCCATCCTTCTGCTGCAGGGCCGCTGGTGGATTTTAATTGCATGCCTTTGGGTTGACAGTGCAACTCCTTACCACGAAGACACCAGAGCGCCCAATTGTTGTTGTTATTGTGTGTAACATCAAGTCAGAACCTTCCCATAGCTGACCCTACAGGGAGTTATCAGAGGCAGTTAATCGTGCAGGAGGAGACTGCCTATCTCTCCTGCAGAGCAGCTGGTGGATTTGAAAACATGCTTTCAACATTGCAGCACAGTTTATTACCACTAGACCACACAGATGCAAATCAAAACGGGAAATAGCTATCATCTCACCCTGGCAAAAATAGCAATGCTCAATAAGGCAGGAGATAACACATATTTAGGATCAAGGCTACACAAACACGTAGCATTAACCATCACACATGGGTTATGGTGGGAACAAATGAAGCTGTGAGAGGTAGAAGGCTTGGCAGTTCTTAAAGAACTGCCACCACAAGTAGTTCTTTGAAATTGTAATACTTTTTGTTTGTTTGCTTTATATTTTATCACACCCTAAGTGGAATCTTTCAAGGAAACTTTTTAAACTAGTGACAAGAAATAATTTAGGTAAGACAAGCATCTCATTAGGCCCTAATTATAATTTAGTTATAGAATCCTAATAAAAATTTGCTTTCTGTCTTCCATTTTTCAATTTCCTCATTATTTAGCTAATTGTTGAGCTTTTGTTAATATTTCTTTTTTCATTTTTTCCTTTGTATGTATTCATTGTTACACATTTTCTCCTTCCTTTTCCTCCCCTTTGTTAATATTTCTAAACTTAATTCATTAATAATTATTGTGAATCAGTCAGTGTTATGTTCCTTGTCAGTTTCCATTAGGACTACTAAAAAGAATTTGGGAGACAACTTATCACTAAGGTAATTTCCTCTGCTCTTTTCTGTTTTAGGGACTCTTTGCATTGATAAGCCTGTATTTTCATTATATCTGTCTCAGAAGGGATAATAAAGTGTTTAACAATAGTGCTGGTAGTACCCAAAAAGAATTCAAACTCAAAACTACCAAGTCCATTATGACTCATAGCTACCCTCCACCAAATTTCTGAGCATGTAAATTTTTTTGTTGTGTTTTGTTTTTCTTTCTTGTGTATATACACAACACTCTTCAACAACATCAATTTTAAGACTAAGCTGGCCCTGATGCAGGCCGAGGTCTTTCCAATCACTTGCTATGCGTCTGAGAGCGGGACAGTGAGTAAAGATGACAGAAGAAGAATCAATGCCTTTGAGTTGTGGTGTTGGAAAAGTTGATTGAATATCCCATGGAATTCCAAGAGGACATACTGATAGGTCTTGAAGAAAGTGCAATCAGAGTGCTGCTTAAAAGCAAGTATGGCGAAAGTTTGTCTTTTCTACTTTAGATATGTTGCTAGGCAAGGCTATTCCTTGGAGAAGGACATCATATGTGGAAAGGTGGAGGGTCAGAGGAAGAGAGGAAGACCCTCACCCTCTGAGGTGGATTGACACAGCGATGGCAGTAATGGGCTCAGTATGTCAGAAGTAACGAGGATGGCAAAAGATAGGAGTGGTTCAAATTCGTTGTTCATAGAGTTGCTATGAGTTGTACTCGATTCAACAGCACCTAACAACAACTTCACATTATGCCAATAAATCCTCTTTGTTTCCGTAATATAGCAAAATAAAAAGCCATCTCAAAGACACATTTAGAATCGAGGCAAACATTCAGGAACCCTTCCTTCAGAAAGCTTGTGGACTCTGCATTCTCAAATCATTGCTGTTGAGTAGGGTTGCTGTGAGTTTTAACTGACTTGACTGCACACAACACCACCAACATTGTATCTGCAGTGTTTTTCATAAGCTTGGCTGTCAGCAGTAGGCCTGAGGAAAGAAGAAAACCTTTTAATCTCCAAGATCAAGTGGCAGGCTGTAGTAACTTCTTGGGATCTGCTTCCTCTGTTTTAAAACCATTTTAATTACTTTTTGCGTAATTCATTTACCGAGGCTTCATACACAAGCGTGGGGAAATCCAGAGAGTAGTCAGGCAAGCTAGCACGGGTATGTTTTTAGGGTTTCTGTTAGTTTAATTATGTATTCTTGCCCTTCCTGTGCGATCTGGAAAAATCTGTTCCAGTGGTTGCTAAATATTTATATTGTGGTTGGACCAACAAAGAAATAATAGAAAGCCAAGCCCTGCATAATTGCAAAACCACAGAAACCCAAGTAATTGTTTCCTAGTTTGGGGTATAGAAAAGGCAAAATTAGCGTTTTTCTTCTTTGCATCAATCAAAATGTCTTCTGCAGAAATCAACTGACCCAAAGATGTAGCAGCAGGCAAGGGAAATTGTGGTTTTTCTCTGGAAATCTTATGCCCTCCAACAACTAAATATGTTTTCATAAGATTATACCGTGATAGATGCAGGCTCACTGGGAGTTTAAGCACATGAACCAGTTATCAGCACAGTACAGTAATTTCAATTCATTGTTAAATGGAAAGGCAGTAAAATCAGCTTGGGGAATTTGCATGAAATCAGTGCAAAATTCCATAAAACTCTGAAGTATTATAGCCCACGTATCATGTAGATCTTTCCACTTCACCGCTCTCAGGTAAAGAGGAATAAATACTGTCTTATAGAATGAACAGAAATGATGAAAACGGTACCACAAAGATCAGTTACTGTAAAATGCATACCATTTCAGAAAACATTGGAAAGCAATAGGTTACGATTTAAAATGACTTAAAATCTAGATATAACAATACAGTTAATAGCCCTTTAATCCTATATGATCTAGAACCCTTAGTGCTAGATTTCTTTACAAGGAGTAAAGCATTCTAACCAGGACTGCTGCTGCTGCTTCAGGGAACAAGTAATCTTTTATTGAAGGAGTTCTGGCGCTCCCTCCACAGTTCCAAAGGCATGTGGTTCGAATCCACCAGCTGCTGGGAACAATTAATCTTTTATAGGAAGTCCTGAATTATAGTGGCAAATCCTGCAATAGCATACAGGCCATGGTCTTTGCTATCACTTGCTATATGCATCAGAGAGCTGGACAATGATGAGGGAGGATAGAAGGACAATTGATGCCTTTGAGCTGTGGTTCTGGAGAAGAGTATTGAGGATACCATGGACTGCTAGGAAAGCAAACAGATTCATCCTGGAAAGGGTTAAACCGGGCAAGGATTCTGAGGCTCCGTCTAACGTACTTTGGACATGTTGTAAGGAGGGACCGGTCCTTGGAGAGGGACATCATGCTTGGAAGGGTGAAGGGACAGCGCAGGAGGGGAAGTCCCTCTATGAGGTGGATTGATTCAGTGACTGGGGTAATCGGGATGGGTGTATCAGAGACAGTGCGATTGGCACAGGACAGAGCAGAGTTTAGGGCTATTGTACATAGGGTCGCTATGAGTCGCAAGTGACTCGACGGCACATAACAACAACAACATTGATATTGAGGAAGTCTCAGTAAGGCGTAGAAGTGTACACACGAATTGTAATATGTTCTGCTGATAAAACTCATCCCACATTGGTAGTTGTTTGGCCCATACAGTTTCAAGAATTAATGAAATATATATAATAAAACTCATCCCACATTGGTAGTTGCTGGAGCCATTCAGTTTCAAGAATTAATGAGAAAAGTCTGGGTTAAGTGGACAGGAGTGGAGTTAAATTTCCTTTTTTTGTGTAACTAATGCTTTCAAACATCAAACAGCTCCCTCCCTTTTAATTAATTCTGATTTAGAATTCTTGTAGAAGTCTTTGGAGGGTCTGGTAAACTTAATAAGATTTCCCTTTTTTTCTAAAAATTACACATGGTGGGCCCATTTAAACAAAAAATTTGAGTCCAGCAAATAATATAGGAGTGTCATGGCTAAGCAGAAAGCGATGCAAATCTCTAACAGGGCCAAGAGAAATAAAAGTATGTTTTAAATTAAAGCAATTCTGAACTTGTAATTCCTACAGCATTTGAAGTTTTAGTACTCTGGGCAGGGACTTTTATAAATATGTGGGGTTAATTGCAGAGAGTCAGCCATTGGATTTCTAGAGAAGTGTTAAAAAAATACAGAGGGGTGGGGGAAGGGATATTTCTTTCTAGGAAGTGGCTCATGTGCTTATAGAGGTTGGCAAATCCCAGGTATGTTAGTCATACCTCAGGAGAAAGGGGTCTGGGGAAGTAAAAATATCCAAGACTGGCCAACTGACTTCCAAAGGAATCTGGAGAGGCTAGCAAGTTCAAAATAAGAGGGTTTCAGAGGCTGCTGAGTCCAACCAGAGATGGCAGGCTGGCTTCAGAGGGTGACAAGGCCGAGCATGACAGGAGCATGCCGCCTTCATAAGAGAGATGCTTTATCAGGAAAACAAGCTCTCTTGTTTTGTCAGAGTCAGCCCATACATATATTCAGTGCAGGCCATAGTCCTGAGCAGACTTCCTCTACCTCAGATCAGGTTGATCATATAATTTTATAACTGAAGCTATGGTGGCCTAATAGTAAGAAGCTGTGCTGCCATCCTGAAGGCAAGTGGTTCAAATCCACCAGCTGCTCTGCAGGAGAAAGATGGGCAATCTCTTCCCATGTGATTAACTGCCTCTACTACCTCGCTGGAAGGTCAGCTATGGGCGCGTTCCAACTAAACGGGACATAAAAACAACAATACTGCCTTATTAACATCAAGTCAACTACAACTTATAGCAACCCTATGAACAGCAAATTAGAACCTTGCCCTATTTTGCCATCTCTGATATGTTTGAGCCCATTATTGGGTTCCCTGTGTCAGTGTATCTTATTGAGGGTCTTCCTCTCTTTCTCTGACCTTCCTTTCCCAACATGATGTCTTTTTCCAAAGACTGGCCCTCCTGACAACTTGTCCAAAGTGTGTGAGATGAAATTTCACAACTCTTGCCTCTGTGGAACGCCCTGGTTGCATTTCCTCCAAGACAGTTTATTCTTTGCAGTTTATGGGATAGTCAGCACCCTCCCCTACAGCAAACTGATAGATAAGTGTCGTACCATAAGAGCAAACCATAAAACAAGCAAGTATACAAATATTATAAAAGAAATATAAATCCTATGGGAAACAACAAAGATTCTCACCACTGTGCCAATTGGCAACATCAGTATGGATGGTGAAGGGATTGAAGATAGTTAACAGTTTTGGTTTACTTTGCTTCACAGTCAACACTCTTGGTAACAGCGGCCAGGAAATCAAGAGATGAATTGCATTGGGAAAGTCAGCTATGAGGGACCTCTCAAGAGTACTGAAGAGCAACGATGTCAGGCTGGAGACTAAGGTGCGCCTGATCCAGGCTATAGTCTTTGCAATTATGTGCTATGTATTGAAGAGTTGGACAGTGACTAGGGATGATAGAAAGAGAATTGATGCCTTTGAGCTGTAGAGCTGGAGGAGAGTGTTGAATGGACTGCTAGGAGAACAAACAGGTTTGTCCTGGAGAGGGTGAAGCCAGAATGCTCCTCGGAGTCAAGGATTCTGAAGCTTCATCTGACATACTTTGGACATGTTGCAAGGAGGGACTGGTCCTTGGAGAGGGACAGCATGTTTAGCAGAGTGGAGGGGCGGCACAGGAGAGGAAGACACTCAATGACATGGATCGATTCTGTGGTTGGGGTGGTGGGAATAAGTGTGTTTGAGATGGCTAGCTTGGCACAGGATAGAACAGCGTTTAGAGCTCTTGTACATAGGGTTGCTATGAGTCGCAGGAGACTCGATGGCACATAACAACAACAACAACAACATGGGAAATAGGGAGGGGAAAACCCATATTGGCTTGGGACAGTGTTTCTGTCAACTCAGAAGAAGACTGGAGTTGGGGAAATTGGGGTGCCCAGCCATGTCAAAGTTTCTGCTCATCTGAATGGTAACTGAAGCCCACCATATGGATAACCCCTTTTCTGGTCTGGGATATGCTGAGGGTGTGTTAAGAGGTGGGACACTCAGCCTGGTGCAGAGTTTCTGCTGACTTCAGGAAAGCCTGTGTTCGCCTGCTTGGCTAGAGAGTGCATGGGATGGGTACCCAGTCAGAGATGGTTAATGTGAAGAGACTGTAACTGCTTGTCTGACATGTCCAAGCCATGGAGTGTTTCAGGTAAGGGTAAACAGTAAAAGGAATGGATCCCCGTCAGAGGAGGTGCCCCCTCTAATCCAGGGACTAACTGTGGGTTAAATGTGGCACAGTCCATCAGCTCTGGGCGGAATATCCTGAGAGCTTTCGTCTGCAGATACAAGACAGTGTGGGCATGACCTGAGGAAGAGAGGGAGGGGTCTCAGGGGTCAGGCACAGCGGATTGAACCATTACAGCTGTGAGGATATTGCTGCTGCCCTCCTGAGTTCTCCCACCATGTTGACAGGTGTTAAAGACAGCTATGCTAGTCAAGATTGCTCTTCTTATTCGATGTTTCAAGTCACTCTCTTCAGTCAGTGTTTGAATTACTTCCTCATTATTTCTTGTTAGACTGTGAGTTGAAGAATTAGCATTTCTGTTATCCTTGTTTTCTGGTGTCTTCAGTGCAGAGGTTCTCAACTATTGTCTGTCTCGTGTGACATCTTGACGAACTGTGTCACAAGGGGTAGCATTTATAACACATAAGATAGTTACATTATACTGAGAACTATGGCCATGTAGGCATACAATATTAACCATTAGTAGCATCAGTTAGAAGCTGGAACAGTCATCCATTAATATGTTGTTGTTGTTGTTGTTGTTGTGTACCATAGAGTTGGAACCAATTCATAGTTGACCCTGCTGCAAGTTTTCAGAGGCAGTTAATTGCACAGGAGGAGATTGCCCACCCTTCTTCCGTAGAGCAGCTGGTGGCCTTGAACAGCATGCCTTCAGGATTGCAGTGCAGCCCTATCTACAAGAGCACCCTATCTACAAGTATACATGGTGGTTTCTTGGTGCATGTTAAATGCCACTGGGGGTGGGTGGGGGGTGGGAATCCTCCTATTGGATCCTACAGAAGATTTTGGGGCATTGGGGTGTGTCTCTTTCTTAACTCGTTTCTCTAATTTGTAGCGATCTTTTTTCCAGTGCCTGAGTTTCTTGAAGTAATTTTAAGTGCCAGGTTTAGTGCCTCCAGAAGGTTTTGCTGGTTAGGTGATTACAAGTGTTGTAATTGTAAAACTGGTAACTCATTTCAGAGGATTTTTTAGTCTCCAAGATCTGAGAAACTTTCTGAGCTAAATTGACGACCTCAGCAATGGAAGCTACTTTTCTATATACTTGATGTGTTTTACTGGGTCTGGAAGTCCAGATTGTAAACAGGACAGGAATAAAGCATTAAGAACTTCTAAGTGTGTCTAAGGAGTAAGAGTAACATGGAGAGGATCTTCATTTTCTCTCCTGGAGACACTTAAAAGCCATTTTGGGAATTGGCTTTATGTTTTCACCAGGTTCATTAAGTTAAGGGGAATGGAATGCCGTGACAAAGTATTAGTTGTTGTGTGTACCATGGAGTTGGAACTGACTCATAGCTGACCCAGTTGCAGGTTTTCAGAGGCAGTTAGTTGCATAGGAGGAGATTGTCCATCCTTCTCCCGCTGGGCAACTGGTGGATTCGAACCATGTACCTTCACATTGCAGCACATCTTCTTACCACTAGGCCACCAAAGCTCCCAAAGTATTAGTAGAGGAATATTTAGTAGCATAAGAGAAGCAAGGAGGCAGAAGAGGATGCAACACTCTTTGGGAAATAGCAGAAGCAGTACTCAGTGGTCAATTTACAGCAATAAATGTCCACATCAAAAAAAGAAGAACCCAAGTCAACATTTTAGCCCAACATCTCAGAGAATTCAAAAAAGAAAGCAAGTAAACACTACAGCTTTCAAATGAAAGGAAATAATCAAGAGCAGAAATAAATGAAGCAAAAAAAAGCAATGGGAAGAATCAAGACGTGTTAGTTGCTTTTATGCGATCAAGTCAAGTAGCGACCTTATGAGCAAAAGATCTGAACCCTGTTCTATCTTGAGCCATCCTCACACTTCCTGACACACAACAGCGGCAGTCACCCTGTCAGTCTACCTGGTCAAGAGTCTTTCTCTCCTTCGCCAACCCTCCACCCATCTGAGCATCTTGTCCCTCTCCAAGGAATAGTCTCTTCTTGCAACATGCCCAAAATATGTGAGGCGAAGCCTCATCACTCTTGCCTCCAAAGAGCAGTCTGAATATGTCCCCTCCTTTTCATCCTTCAAGAATGCTAAAGTGCAGAAACCACCTTTCTTATACAATACTTCTTTTCTACCTACCTTCCTTAGTTTCTTCTATTATCATCTTGTTTATCTATTTCATAGCACTTAGCACAACTTGTCATGTGTTTCATGTCAGTCCCTTAGAATACAAACTATGAAGAGCTCTATGAAGGCAAGCTCTATCCCAGCAGATTTCCAATGGGAACAATTTATTTGGAGACCTCTTTGGTGGTCACAGTGGGGTTGGGTTGCTACTGGCATCTGGTGGGCAGAGGTCAAGGATGCAGTCAGAGACCCTACAATACACAGAACAAGTCCCACAATGAAGGATTATCTAGTCCAAAGTTACAAAGGTGCCAACATTGCGAAAGGCTTATCTTATTCCTTGTTATCTCCTCACTGCCTAGCACAGTCCTTGATCCCTAGTGAGTGTTCTAGAAGTATTTATTTATTGCAAGAAATAAGAATTGAGTAATTAAATAATGACTTGCAGAATTAACTATAGGAGAGTTGAGCTGAACATAAATATCCACTGAAGCTGCTGTGCATTAATCTTTCCCTTTTTTATGGCATTCTTTCTGTCCTAGGAAAATAAGCTTTATGAATATTAATAATGGCTGCACAAAGAAGACAAGGTTTCCATGGTCAAGATAATAAATTTCAAGAAAATCATTGGTAAGCATCTTCTCTGAGTTTGCAAATGAAAAACAAATGCGATTTTGCTCATGGAAATTTAGGAGAAGAAGAATACTGACTATCCCGTGGACAGTGAGAAGAGCAGTGGAGTCTGTACTGGAGGAACGAGGGTGCACTTTAGAGGGAAGGATGGTGGAATTTTGTCTCACATACTTTGGACAGGTCGTCAGGAGGGATTGGTTCTTGGAGAGAGACATTATGCAGGGAATGGTAGAGAGGGTCAGGGAAGGAGAGGAAGACCCTCAACAAGATGGTTTAACAGTGACTAACAATGGGCTTGGGCCTGGAGGAGACAGCCGAATGATGCATGACAGGGCAAGGTTCAGATCGGTTGTTCATTGAGTCTCTATGAGTCGTAGTTGACTCAATGGTACCTAACAACAACAACAAAAACAACAACAACAACAACAACAACAACAACTCTGCCTTGAGGTGAGATTGAGTGAACATGGATCATTATGTCACTAAATCTACGTGAGGATGATCTGCCTACCAGAACAATATAATAAAATGTCTTATAATCATGGAGTCTGTACTGCACCAGAGAATTCTCCTGTTACTGCATCAAAAAAGAAAACACTTCTGGAATCCTTTCAGGGGCCTTAGGGAAGGGGGAAGCAGGGGTAGTGTGGAGTCAAGGTTCAATGCTAGATCACTGAGCATCACTTTATGTCTTACAGCAGGAGGAGAAATGCTGACAAGGGGCCAAAGAAGCAAGTGAGCCAGAAGAACACCAGTGGACTTGACCAAACTGCAGACACAGGACTACTGGTCACTCATGTAAACCAGACTCAGGACTTACTGGTAAAGACCGTAACGCTTTAACTGATGCTGAAATCTTAGTCAGGGAATGCAGAGTGGTTGTTTTCTGAACACTCCTTTCTTTATATAGATTCCCAGGATTGAAATAATTAGTCAAGCATTTATTTCTAACCCTCCTCTTCTAGGAAGAATCTCTACACCACTGAGAGACATTGTACAGCACTCTTGACCACACTGTTAAATATTCAAGAATGTGAAAATTCTGCCAACATTACCAAAATTTGACGTTTAAGTTACTTAATTCTAAAATTTCCTCTCTTAAGGTGTAATTTTTTTAAATTGTTGTTGTGTACCACAGAGTTGGAACAAACCCACAGCTGACCCTCTGGTGGGTTTTCAGAGGCAGTTAATCACACGGGAGGAGATTGCCCATCCTTCTCCTGCAAAGCAGCTGGTGGCCTCGAACCATGTGCCTTTGGGATTGCAGCACAGCTTCTTGCAACTAGGCCGGATTAGAGGAGCAAAATCAATCTCTTTAATACCTGAACTGTGGCTTTATTTATGTCGACTCCTGATAAGAAAAAAAGTACAGTTTTCTTAAAATAGAGAACAGATTGTTCAGAATTCACAATGTATTGCGCAGTGGAAACAGTTGTCATCGGTGGTGTGTGGTGCAGGGCTAGCTCATAATCATCTCTCTAATCTACACTCACTCGCTGTTGTCAAGTCCAACCGTCCATCAAGTTTCCAAGGCTGAAAATCACAATCAAAAGACACTGCCCATTTTTCTCCCAAGGAGCCACTGGTGGATTCGAGCTAGAGTTGAAATATGATATCTTTTGAAATTGTAATAGATCAAAACAGTACATTTTTTAATGCCAGCAATTAAACAGTGAAGAAAATAGTCATATATTATTTTTCTCAAGTTTTTTACATTTAAGGGAAGGCAAGTTTAACTCTAAATAACATGAAGAAAGGTGAATGGAGGAAGCTCAAGTGACCCAGTGGTAAGGAGCTATACTGCAGTCCCAAAGGCAAGTGGTTCATATCCACCGGTTTCTCCACTGGAGAAGGATAAGCAATGTCTTCCCGTCTGATTTACTGTCTTTAAAAACCTGCTGGAAAGTCAACTGTGGGTAGGTCCCAACACAGCAGTGACTTTAAAAACAAGAAAGAGATGACTGGAAATCATAAGTCTCTGTAAACTTTCATTAAAATTTATTTTAAAAAAAGAAAGAAAAATGAATGGAATCTTGACATTCATAGAAACATTTGAGTAGATTTCAGACAGTGATAGAATATATCTAAATTCATATCAAAATGTATGACTTCCCAAGTGTGTGAGGACCACTTTTCTTTAGACTTCTCTAGGACCTCCGTTGAGCAAATAAACATCAGTAGGACATAGGGAAAGGATTGCCCCCTTACAAAAAATGTTATACAGATTTCCCAGCGTTGTTACTTACTGTCCCATCAGCAGCAGATTGTGTTGACCTTATGTATAACAGGCTAAAAAATGAATCCTGCACCATCTTCGTGATAATTGACGTGTTTGAATTCATGGTTGCATTTGCTCTGTCAGTCCATCTCATTGAGGGTTTGCTTTGCCTTCGCTGACCCTCTGCTTCACCCAACACGATGTCCTTCTCTAACAATTGACCCCTCCTGATGATGTGTCCAAAGTAAGCAAGTTGAAGTCTTTGATAATATGCTAGGTGTGATCACAGGTCTTTCGTTCATAGAGTCGCTCTGAGTCGTCTAAGACTCAACGGCACTTAACAACGACAACAAAGAGAGAGCTACGTTGGTCTAGTGGATAGAAAGTTATGCTACCAAGCCCAAGGTGGGTGATTTTAATCCGTGGTCCTCAGGCCTGGTTTAAATTGTTTTTGGTCAAACATTCTTCTAGGTGATATAGCACTGGTCAGTCCATTTGCTGTGCAGAGGTAACTCACGGTTGCTGTGATGTGGAACACTGTGACACTGATGTGTCAAATGCATTAATGGTAACCCATGGCGGACAATGTTTGTTGGAGCTCCCCAATTAAAACAAGCTTGGAAGCAGGAGTGGCATCCACTTCCGAAACAGTTTGCCTCTGGAAACTCTAGGAACAGTGCTCAGGCCTTTCATTCATAGGGTCGCTATGAGTTGTCTATGACTTGATGGCACTTAACAACAACAACAACATGATCATAGGGTTTTCACTGGTTTGTATTTGGAAGTCGATTACCAGGTCTTTTTTCCTATTCTAACTTAGTCTGAAAGAACCATTGCGACTTGCCTGCCTGACCCTGCTGACATAGCTTCTAGTCTCATAGTACAGCACACTGACAGACAAGACTTGTTCGTTTTGTCTTGTAGTAAAAAAGCACATAAAGTATATTTAAGACACCTGTTTTTTTATATTCTACAGTCTAGTCTTTAATGTGTTTATTAGTGGTCCCTCAAATTTCGATAATACTGAATCTGTGTCTTAAATGACCTTTTTAAGTGCAAGAAAAGTGGAAGGAAAGTAAGGTAAGAGTCTACCGGCTCAGACGGCTTAGCTGTGAAAGACTGAAAGAGTGCCCTCTGCTGTTCAGACAATGTGAAGCCCTGTTTCCTTCAGTATAAAACAGGTGTCCTGGTTTTGAGTACTGCTCTTTGAAAAGCAAAGGAAAAATTCTTTCATTGTTTTACAATCCCTTCCCCCAGGTCCACTCCACTCCACAGCCTTTGTTCTGGACTCCTGTCATGACAAAAATACCTAATCACATATTCCTTTTACTGGGGGGAGGGGGAGGCGGGGAGGCAGGGAGAAAAGTGCAAGAATGAATGAATGATAATCCAAAATCTGTAAATTTTCATTAAAATTAATAATAATTTTAAAAACGGAGTACTGCTCTAGAACAGTACTGAACATTCCACAGATTTCCAAAAGAACAAACAATCTGTCTTGGAGGAAGGTGCAAACAGAGTGTGCTTAGAGACAAGGATGGGGAAACTTCGCCTCATACTCTGAGCATGTTTTCAGGAGGGACCTGTCCTTGGGAAAAAAAGACATCGTGCTTGGAAAGGTTGAAGGTCAGAGCTATTGAATCCCGACTACTCAATGGCACGTAACCACAACCACAACAGCTCCACCACTTACTACTTGAGACCCGAGAGGTGTTACTTTCATTCTTTCTGCCTTGTTTCCTTGTCACTAAAATGAGGTTAGTGATAGAAACTACAATATAAAATTAATGGAAGGAGCTTGACACCTAAGTGTGGTTTAAGTGCTTGCTTCTTTAAGTGTAATTGAAGATACGTACTATTTAAGTGTAATTATTAGTATGATTTTCACACTTCTTTAACACTTTCCAATTTTGTTTTGAAACAGAGAGAGAGAACAGGCCTTAGGCATAGAATTGAGAGCTCACCATGCGGTGTAGCTGGAATTTAGCAGCAGCATTTGATTTTTTTTTCTCATTTATTTTATTATATTATTTTGTGTGTGTGTACTGTCAAATCAGATCTGACTGGTACAGGAGGAGATTGCTCCTCCTTCTTTAGCAGAGCATCTGGTGGATTTGAACTGTGCACCTCAGGGATTGCAGTGCGGCTTCTTGCCACTAGCCACCAGAGTTGGCCTCGATTTTCATTGTCTTTGTTTTATAGCTACCTTCCACTCTGGTGGAATAGTCTGTAAAGCCTTGTGTTGCTAACCAAAACATGGTACATGTCTGGTGTTTTGAATCCACCTGTGGCTGCAGTGGGAGAAAGAAAGTCTCCTTCCGTTAAGATTTACAGCCTGGAAAACCTGATAGAAGGTCACTAGGAGATGAGAATTCATAAAATGTTCCATATTTTGTATACTGATAGAATGATTGCATGTTGATGCCTATTTATAGGTTAGGTATATAATGCCTTCATGTTCATCATTTGCTCTTGTGAGTATAGCACTTGTCTGTTGGTTTGCTGTACTAGGGTGACTTGACTTTGAAGGCAAAGTAGGAAGCAGGATTAGCCATCCACTTCTGAAATAACAGGCCTTCAAAACCCCTATAGGCAATAGAGGAACATGGTTCGATATAGGGCTGGAACTAAAGCCAAAATTGGAAGTCACCCACAATGAGGCATCATCTCACTCCAGTAAGAGAGTCAAAGTTTAATAGAGCAGCAAGTAATAACTATTGGAGAGGATGGGGTGAGAAAGGAACTCTTATACATTGTTGGTGGGATTGTAAAATGGTACAACCATTCTAGAAGGCAGTTTGGTACTTCCTCAAAGAGCTGAACATAGAAATTCCATATGACCCTGCTATTCCACTGCTTGGAATATACCCTGAGAATATGAAAACTGAGGTACAAACTGAGATTTGTACACCAAAGTTCATAGCAGCATTATTCACCATCGTAAAAACATGGAAACAGCCCAAATGTTCGACCACAAACGAATGGATTGAGAAATTATGGTACATTCACACAATGGAATACTATGCAGCAAAAACTATGGCCCACTGCCCATTGCTTTTACTTTTGACCTGGAAGGGTCATTTCTCCTTTCAGTAGTTAATGAACAAGCGTTTGTTGAGGACCCCCTCAGCCTGATGGGAGGTAGAACTCACATACCTGAAAAGATTGTGAACATAAATGTAGAAATAGGCCAAGAGCACTGATCCAGGATGGGAGAGGTCCACTGTCACTCACGTTCAGCAGGAGGCAGTAGGTGGGCAGGGAATAGGGACGTGTGGTAGTTAACACAAGGGAAGGTTTTAGGTATGTGCTCAGCAGAGTCATGCAGACATAGGGGGTAGAATAACTAGATGTGGGGTGTCTTATGTGATTGGTTTGGATTTATTGCCTTTCTCTGAATCGTCCTGAGTTGAAAATAGAGGAGGGGGGGGAAATAGAAAAGCTCGCCATCCTTGACCAAGTGTTCACTTTCCAGAACGTTGATTCTTGGACTCGGTGCAGATGTTCTTCTCTCATTCTAGCTATTGTTTCTTTGTGTTCAGCCTCCTGCAAGGTGGCACGTAGTGAATGACCCGTGAATTGTCTAGCCACATATGGTACCTTCAGGTGGGACTGTGGTATGTCAGGGGGATGGTGGGTATTGCCAGGTTAACTGGCAGAACTCAGGGCTCCACATCCATATGTTCCCTCAGCAAGGTGAGTTCTTAAATCAGACCTGCACAGTCGGAGTTGGCAACCCTTGGGCATCCGTGTGAAGGAAACCCAGCAGCATCCCATCACCCTCGCGCGCTCTCGCCACAATTTTTGGCCTGACTCTGGTTTCTATCTTGCAGAAGCTGCAGGAAAGTAAAAGCCAGCCTTCAGCTTGGGAGGGCTCTGAAGAATGGCTGCTAACGCACAGTTTACAGTCTGAGAAACTCACCTTGCCTGACCTGCTAAGCCAGGGGACACCTGTTCTGTAAGTGGGAGGCCTCCCTTTGTCCCCAAGCCTGCATGACACACCCAGCCTCCTGGGACCCAGAGACCCCTTCATAAAGCTTTTTGTTTCTTTAGGGAGGAGGGCAGCAATGTCCGACAGAAAGTCCATTTCTCCACCGAGATCATCCACCACTTTGAATCAAAGCTTTCTCAGTAAGTATCTTTCTCAGGGCCTTCCCAATAGTCCCAAAGGTCAAGAACTCTCTTGTTTTCAGCGTCCTGAATACAACAGTGTTCCAACAGAATGTCTTTCCACTTTAGGCCGACTTTCTGCTTCTCTGAGGTGCCAAGTGGTGCCGTGGTTAAGTGCTTGGCTGTTAACCAAAAGGTTATTGCTTCTAACACACTCGCCACTCTGTGACAGAAAGATGTGAAGATTTGCTCTCTTAAAGTTAAAAAAAACAACATTCAAACTGATCATGATTGAGCTGGAACCTACTCAGAGCTGGCCTTGCAGGGGGTTTTCCGAGGCTGTAAATCTCACAGAAGGAGATTGCTCATCTCCTGAGGGGCCTCTGGTGGATTTGAACCTCCAGAGAGGCACCACCTTTGGTTAACAGTGCACCTCCCTACAAGCTGTGACATCAGAGCTCCACCCTCAAAAAGCCACAGCCTTAGAAACCTTGCAGGCACTCCTACTTATCCTTTTAAGATCTCTGTGAGCTGGAATGGACTCCTGGCTATAGGTCTGGCTTTCCTCTTCTCTCAAATGACAAGGTGAGACCAGATCAGTGGTTCCAAATCCATGGTCCTTTTGGACAACCATAAAATCTCATGACCTCCTTTGGTGTTTAATGGTAATAATAATGACCACACTTTCAATGTCAAGTTGGTTGGCAGATAAAAATGTCAAAGAGTGTGCCCCTACTCCTGACCTCGATTTTTAAATTTTTTTAAATTTTATTTTAATATTTTAAAAATAATTTTAATGAACATTTACAGAGATTTTGCATTTCCATTCATTCATTGCTGCACTTCTCTCCCCCACCAGCCCTTCCCCCACCCCTGTTCTCTTCTTTCTTTGAAAGGTAAAAGAAACACTCCCTCCCTGGTACACAATCCCCCCCGCACCCTTCCCACCGCCCCAAGTACATTCCACTATACAACCTTAATTGTGGACTCTTGTGATAACCATAATACCCTATCATACATTGCTTTAAAATTATTCTCTCCCTCATCTATTTCAGTGCAGTATACACAATTTATCCAGTTTTCCTCAGTCTTACCCCAACCCTGATATCAGTCCCATTTTACAGCAGTGGCATCATGCAGTATTTGTCCTTTTGTGACTGAGATATTTCACTCCGCATAATGTCCTCCAGGCTCACCCATTTTGAATAATATTGCATGTTTTCCTTGTTTTTCAATGCAGCGTGGTAGTCCATTGTGTGAATATACCACAGCTTCTCTATCCGTTCATTTGTTGATGGGCACCTGGGTTGTTTCTAACTTCTTGCTATTGTAAACAAAGCTGCAATAAACATGGGTGTGCATATATCTGCTTGGATGTCAGTTATGGTCTCTTTGGGGTATATTCCCAGTAGTGGAATTGCTGTGTCAAATGGTATCTCTATTTGCAACTTTTTGAGAAAGTTCCATACCGCCTTCCACAGTGGTTGCACCATTTTACATTCCCACCAACTGTGAATAAAGGTTCCAGTTTCTCCACAACCTCGCCAGCATTTGTTGCTTGTCTGACCTTGATTTTAGTGCCACATATACATATGAAAATAAACACACAGCTGCCTGCCAACTCACCAATACACCTCTTGATGGTCAGTAGGCAGAACTGTCCCTCCGATTTCATTCCAGTTCTAGTAGCCTCTTACCAGTAAACACTCCACCATTGCTTGCCTGAGTGTTCTTAAAAGGTTTCAGTCATGATTAATAAGCAGTAAAGTAATTGCTGCCAAGTTGACTCTAGCTCATGGTGAACCTGTGTGTGGTAGATCTAGTACAGCTGTCTGCCGCTGGGTTTTCAGTGGTTGATTTTCAGAACTCCACCACCAGGCCTTTCTCACAAGCTATTGTGAATGGATTTGAATTGCCAGCCTGTAGAGTTAGCCTAAAGTTGGTTTTTTAGCCATTACTTTTGTCTCTTCTGGTCTCCAACTACCTTCATTGTGGACACATCATGGTCTCACAAATGAGCAACAGCTGGAGGATCAGTATAAGTGAGCACTCTCCACACTGTGGTGGGTGTGTGAAAACACCAACACAGGAGCAGCAGTGTGACTGTGTTCAAGCGTCCAGTGGCGCCCAGCCTGGACCACTGCTCTCCAGATTTTGTGGGGGAAAAAAATCAATCTGCATACCTGCAGTCACGTAGGTAATTCCCCTGATGGGTCTGACTCTCTGTAGGACCTTCTAGCAAATCTTTCCAAACTCAAAAGGCTGTAGAGGAATTTAGGCACTGAGCCATGGACGGAGCTGTTAATATCAGACATTAGGGATTTATATAACTGGATGAGCACTTATGATCATGTTGGCCTGAGGCTTCTGATTAATAGCATGCTATTAATCTTAGCATATGGTATTCTTAAAACACTAGCCTTTGAATTTACAACAAAGTACATGAGTCATTTCACCAGGCAAGGACTCTATAACCCACCCATTCCCAATTCCCCATTAAGAACAAAAACGAAACACAGATTTGGGCAAATTCAAAAGTATTAGTCCACCTTCCACTTGAGAAAGCACTTCCCCGACATCTACAGACCCAGCCTCACTCTGCAGCCCACCTCTTGTTCACCAAACCATCATCAGTTGTAATGTATATTGATTACATCATCAGTACAGCAGCATATACATTCTTGATCCCTGTCACAGTTTCCTCAGTCTTTAATCTGGTGCATTGACATTTTCTCTTTGCTAAATTTGCTTTATATTCTCTCTAATGCTAGTGGTGCTATTTTTTAAAAAAGTCTCATCCACATCTTCCTTCCATATATATGAGTGACTATCGCTCAGTGATAACTGACCTCAGATGACAAGTATGTTTGATGTTTTCCAGAGCTATCGAACTCTATCAACAGAGAATCCTGTGGCTCACTGCAAACAGCAAGAAGGTAACAAACCCTGATTTCCCCCTTTGCCTTCTTTAACTCATCTGTTAACTATATTGTTATCTCAGTCAGACCTCCTTCTGTTGCAAGTGGTAGACCTCATTTGAAATTGGTTTAACTTGAAAAAGAGATTTCTGACCGTTGTGAGTGAAAAGCCTAGACACAGTGGTATCTAGATGCTCAAATAATGTCATCACTTATGCTTGTCTGTGGGCTATCTCCTCTGGGCTGGTTTTATTCTCAGGAAGTCTCTCCTCAGGCTTGGGAGGATGAACACCAGCAGCTGTAAGCTTGTCACCAGTTAGGTAACTCTAATGGGAAGGGACCTTCCTTCTTCTGCCAGAGTACCCAGCCAGGTCCTGAGGTTGACTGTTATTGGCCAATGTACACCAATCACCACAGCCATGAGGAGGAGTTTTACTAAGTGGCTCTGTCTGGAGCTGCTACTCACTGTGAGAAAAGCAGAGATGGGACAAATAAGGAGAAGGCAGGGTAAATCACTCCTAAACCTCCCGGGCTGAGGAACAGGGAGAGAGGGTTACACGTGGAAAGCCACAGTGTTACCAAAAGTGAATGTGCATCCTGGACAGATGTAAACAGCAGACATGCACGAGACCATTTAACCATTTAATGAGATTTGTAGAACTAAGTTTCCTCAACTGATCGGAACTTTTCTTGGCAGCTTGATTGAGAACTTCTTCAGGCCTCAAGAGTAGAATCATGGTCATGGCCAAAGTACCTTTTTAAATTTGCTTGCTTATTAGCCTAGCTTATTTTCCCTCAGGACACCTCATGCAGTAGTGGCTTAAACCCTGGGCTGCTAACCAAAAGGTTGATTGTTTGAAGCCACCAGATCCTCCACAGGAGAAGGATGAGATTAGTTGCCATAAGATGAAAGGAGTTTATGCAGTAAAATGCTGAGTAGGACAAGACATATGAAGTATGACAAGGAGGAAAAAAATAATCTCCACAGTTGTTAAGTCATGAGTGAGCTAAACCAGAAAACTGAATGTTCATAAAATAAAACATAATAAGGTCAAAAGCGTCAAATGCAATCTATTGCCCCACAAAGACTATGGATTTCATAGGAATAAAAGCTCCAGTTCCCAAAGCAGCTATGAAAGGATGAACACTTAGGGGTTGATTCCAACAGCACTGGCACTTGGGAACTAATAGCTGTTATAAAAGTAAGTGGAAGGTCACAAAACTGCGCTGTCAGAATGTTTCATTAGCATGTCTGCCTTTGATGCAAACAAACTCTCTGGTATGCTGGGTTAACTGTTGGACTGCTAACCAAAAGGTCAGTAGTTTGAATCCACCAGCTGCTCTAAGGGAGACCCAATGATGCAGTCTGCTCCTGTTAAGATTTACAGCCTCAGAGATCCAATGGAGCGGCTCTACCATGCGGTGTGGGTCTCTGGGAGCCGGGATTGACTTGACAGCAGTGAGTGGGTTGAGCCTTTGATCAACAGAGAGGGCAGACAGTAAATCAGAATACCAAGAAATTAAGCAAGTTAAGCCGAGAGAACTAAATATCAGACTTTATATCCTACAAAGGATGCTTTTCTCTAGTTTCTAACTTTTCTGTACCAAGTGTGCGTTATTCCTCTGAAAGAGTGAGCAATAAGTATAATTTTAAAATAGAACATTTAAACAGTAGTCTGAAACATACCAGGAGCAGATAATACTCAGAGCTAATGACAAGAGGGTGAGTTTTGCTTTTCCCTCCTTGAAATGGGGCTTCCATCCACTTCTCAGGGAGATGAGGGTGTTCACACCACCATGTTGCCGATAGCTACTCTATGGAAGGTTTAAGGGAAGAAAAAGCAGTTTGTGTTTGCTATGTCCTAATGTTGTGCGTGGCTTTAGGTGTTTGGCCACATCAAGGGGACCCGAGTTGGCCTCCTCATTGATGTGTCAGCGGTCAGCAATGGTCCTGAGAAAGAGGAGTTCCAGAATGACCTCATGGTAAGACTTGTAAGCTTCCAGAAGTATCTGGAACCATCCCTGTGTCTCCCTTCCTGAGTTTGCTAAACAGGCTTTGTTGTTTTGCTAAGCAAATGCAAAATAGATTATTTTATGAAGAATGGTTCACTCTTAATTAGCACCTACAGTGAAAGAAATGTGATGGATTGTGAGAAACCCAACCACAGACTCATTTCTTTGGCAGCCTGAGCTTCTAGTATTCTCACATAGCAGTATTTC
The DNA here is from genome assembly GCF_000299155.1 of Elephantulus edwardii. NCBI lineage: Eukaryota > Metazoa > Chordata > Mammalia > Macroscelidea > Macroscelididae > Elephantulus > Elephantulus edwardii. Next base: position 4,051,499 of record NW_006399867.1, on the reverse strand, counting down.
CCCTGATTAGGGCTTTCTTCAAGAGCATATCATTCCCTGGAAAAAAGACCAGAAAGAACTGGGAGTTGACTCCGTTTCCTGCCTGTTCTATTTTTTCTTTCTTTTTGTTTTATTATTTTATTTTTGCGTGTACCATCAAATCGGATCTGACTGGTACAAGGAAGAGATTGTCCCTCTTTCTTCAGCAGAGCATCTGGTGGATTCGAACCACTCACCTCTGGGGTTTCAGTACAGCTTCTTGCCACTAGGCCATTGGAGCTCACCACTGCTTCCTGCCTTTAAAAAAAAATATATATATATATTATTTTTGTGTGTACTGTCAAACCGGATCTGACTGGTACAGCACAGTGCCTGTTGGATTTGAACCGATTGCACTGCAGCTTCTTGCCACTAGGGCGCCAGTGCCCCCTAGCTTCCTGCCTTTTCTAGAAGGAAGAGCTATTCCCTTGTCTTTGAAGTGTCCTTCGAGGAGTTGCACATTGTCAGTCTGGGTCCTTAATGGAAAAGATGAAAATACTAGTGTCAAATCCCAGCTGCCTCTACTTCTACCACTTTTGGGCTGCGTGACGGTGCTATCCAATCTCTGTACCTTAGCTGTCTCCCTCCAACCTTACAGAGGGTGAAGAGAACTCAAAGAGCAGAGTGCCCAGTACAAATTCTAGCATAGAGAAAAAGCTCTCTAGTCTCCATGAAGTGACGTGGAGTGGGTTTTTATCCTTAGCCTAACTCCTAGAGCTTCGGCTGGAGTCCGTTGCAGCAATATGGTTCAAAGACCATATCCCTTTAATGGACCACTAACCCAGACTTGCAGGAGTGGCATCTACTTCCTAAACAACATGCCTCTGGAAACTCCATGAACATTGATAAATGCCGATAGTTGTACAGAGGCTACAGGCCTTTTGTTCATAGGGTCTCTATGCGTCGTGCTCGACTTGAAGGCAATCAACGACAACAACAACCCGCACTCAGCCTCTGTCACTGGCCCTAGCCTGAGTCAGGAAACAGGATTTTGTCAGGACTGGTTCCCTTTCATGACAAAAGCACAGAGCTGCATTTCCAAAAGTCCCCAGTGGGTCTGATATTAGCCAGGACATGACTCATGTTGGTGATAGGCAAAGTGACATTTCCAACTGGCTAGGAAGAAGAGAAAAGAGTTAGCTAGCATCTCTGTTGACTGACTGCACACCTATAATTTTCCCAATTTGCATCCTTCAAATCCACCAGCTCCTCCACGGGAAGGGAAAGGGCAGCTTCCTCCTGTGCGATATGCAGTCTCTGAAAACCCACTGGAGGGTCAGGTTTGAGTCGGTTCCAACTTGACAGCACATAGCAACTACTCACCCATCATTCCCATTGCTGCATCCCCAGAGGACAAGCCTAGGGGAGAAACCACGGCCCCTGTCCTTTGCCTTCTGCCTGGGTGCAGCTATAATGGATGCTAAGACAGGCAACTACGATTCTCATGGCCCCCACTTCAGATGAGGGAGACGCAGCGCTGAGATGCTGCCCCAAGAGAGACCTTCTGTCTTCAGGAGGTGGAGTTAATGAAGGCACAATTAGGGGGTTCAGAAGAGTCATGTCCCACATCCACCAAACACAGTCATGGGACAAGCATGCCCTTAGGAGACCCAGTGCAAAAGAATCAGATGCCCTCTTTGGTCTGCTAGATAAAGCCGAGGGGTCAGCCGAGGCAAAGAGGGGCACTAGCTCCTCCCGGCTCTGTGAGCAGTGGGGTCCTTTCATCCCCAGGCTCTCATTGACGAGCAGCTGAGCCACAAGGAGCAGCTGTATATTCTCTCCTTCGGTGGCACCACCAGGACCCTGTGGCCAGACCCCATGGAAGTCAGCGCCTCCACGTGAGTGACCCCCCACACACCCGTCCTGTCTCAACATGCATTGTTGTTCGTTCATTATCTTCCCTGAGTAGTTAGTGTCCTTGTTGTATAAATAAGGTGTAGATAAGGTGATCTTATAAATAAATAAGGTCCAATGGATAAGTGAAGATAAATAGAGGAAACACTGTGGGGGTAAATGCTCACCTTCATGAACGAACGATGCACAACACGAAAGGCAAAATGGCCATAAGACACCTTTTCTATTCCACCCGCCAGCAGAAGCAGCTTTATAATCGTGAAGATCTGCTTCCATAGACAGTCTGTGGTGCAGAAACACAATCATGTGCTTATCCTGTTATATTGGTTGTTGTTGTTGTTGTTTACCATCAAGTCAGAACTGACCCATAGACAACCCTCCAGAAGGTTTTCAACGACGGTAAATCACATGGGAGGAGATTGTTCATCCTTCTCCCACAAAGTGGTTTGTGGATTCTAACGGCTCCTGGAATTGCAGTACGGTTACTTACCACAATCCACGGCCCTCAGGCCTAGTTTTTCATTGTTTTTTGTTCAAACATTTTTCTAGGTCGTATAGTCCTGGTCTGTCCACTTGCTGTTACCACAGAGGTAACTCGCGGTTGATGTGAAGCTAAACACTCTGACAGTAATGTGTCAAATGTGATAATGGTTACCCATGGTGGACAGTGTTTGGTGGAGCTCCCCGATGAAAACAAGCTTGGAAGCAGGAGTGGCATCCACTTCCGTAATAGCTTGCCTCTGGAAACCCTATGAACCTGGAGCAAGGATGAAAGTCACACAAGTGTTGAGGACTTTCGTTCATAGGGTAGCTATGAGTCACCTACAACTCGTCGGCACTTAACAACAACAACAACCATAAACAGATGCAGGTTACACTGCTGTGTGCACCTCAGCACTTTCACTTTATAACACATCAGCAGCATCATTGCTTATCAATATCTCCTTAGCTTACTGCCACGGAGTCAATTCCAACTCAAGAGTAACTTTATATGACAGAGGACAGCTGCCCCATAGGATCGCCGAGGCTGTCAATTCTTTCTGGAAGCTGAGTGCTTTCATTATTTTCCTGAGAATGGTTGGTAGATTCCATCTGGGGCAATTCTACTCTGTCTTCTGAGTTACTGTGAGTCCTACCTCCTTATGATGAGGGTAGGGGAGATTCAGCGGTAGATTTTCTGCTTTCCATGCAGGAGACCGAGGTTCGATTCCCAGCCCTTGCACCTCGTATGCTGCCTACCCATCTGTCAGTGGAAGCACTTGCATTTCTATGATATTGAATAGGTTCAGCACGGCTTCCCACCTCAGATGGAAAAAAGGACAACTGATCAATCCCTGAAAATCAACTGGAAGCCATATGACCACAAGAGTCTGATCCGCAGCAGCCGTGGGGTTGGCACAGGATTGTGTAGCAATTTGTCCCCTTGTTTATGGACTCACCATAAATTGAGGCCTGACTCCCATGGTCGATAAAAAAACACTTAATTTTTGTAATTATAATTTTTATAATTTCATTATTTTTAATAGCTACGTAGCATGCAACTGCATGGACGTCTTGTGATGTATTTTGTTGTTGTTGCTAAATGCTGTCAAGTCAGAACCGTCTCATAGCTGACCTTCTAGTGGGTTTTCAGGGGCTGTAAATTGCACAGGAGGAGATTGCCTGTCTTTCTCTCACAGAGCAGCTGGTGGATTCGAACTGCCTACTTTTGAGTTAGCAGCACAAGTCCTTACCACTATGTCAGCAGAGCTCCCAAGGATGTTTTATTAGTCCTTTATTTAGAGCTAGTTTTTTTAGGGGAAGAAGGGGAGTGCAAGAGATTTCTCACTCCTACCAGTAAGCAGAAATTCCTTAAAGTAGAACTCTGGTGGCCTCATGACAAGCAGTTACACTACCAACCCCAAGGCAAGTGGTTTGAATCCACCAGCTGTTCTGCAGGAGAAAGATGGACAATCTCTACATTATCTTTTTTTTTTAGTTGTTGTTGTTATGTGCCATCGAGCTGCTTGCAACCCATAGCGACCCTATGTACAACAGCCCTAAACTCTGCTCTGTCCTGTGCCAATCGCACTGTCTCTGACACTCCCATCGCGATAACCCCAGTCACTAAATCAATCCACCTCATAGAGGGCCTTCCCCTCCTGTGCTATCCCTCCACCCTACCAAGCATGATGACCCTCTCCAAGGACTGGTACCTCCTTACAAAATGTCCAAAGCATGTTAGACAGAGCCTCAGAATCCTTGCCTCCAAGGAGCCTCCTGGTTTAACCCTCTTCAGGATGAATCTGTTTGTTTTCCTAGCAGTCCATGGTACTCTCAATACTCTTCTCTAGCACCACAGCTCAAAGGCATCAATTCTCCTTTTATCCTCCTTAGTCACTGTCCAACTTTCTGATGCATAATAAGTGAGAGCAAAGACCATGGCCTGAATCAGACACACCTTAGTCTCCAGAGAGACACCATTGCTCTTCAGTACTTTGGAGAGGTCCCAAACAGCAGACTTTCCCATCGCAATACGTCTTTTTTAGTTACTACATTTCCCCCCTCTTCTCTTTCTCTCTATTTAAAAGGAAGATTTGGCAGTTATAATAAAGGCTTATTAACATCAAGCTGAGATTCTTTTCCTTTTTGTCACTCTGAAAGAGACATGAAAAGAGCAGGACCTCCTCATTAGCTACAGGCAACATAACATACAGGAACAAAGAAAACGGAGTTAACTGATCTTCCCTCTCCCCAGTGGGGTGCGGCCCATTCCATCAGGGAAGGAACTGGATGTGCAGCGTCTACTCTAAAATCCTTCTAGGGCTAGGGGGTTAATCTGAGCTCTAAGCTGAGGTCTGGCTCCCAGGAGAGCTGTGTGAGAAGTTGGAGAAGTGGACACATAGCCCCAGACCTTCAAATAGCAGAGCATCTTGAAGCTCAGGGGAGCTTTGTTGGATGAATTGCATTAGGAAAATCTGCTGCCAGGGACTTGTCCAGAGTGCTAAAGAGCAACCATGTCAGGCTAGAGACTAAGGTGCACGTGATCCAGGCCATGGTCTTCACCATTACTTGTTACACATCAGAGAGCTGGACAGTGACCAAAGATGACAGTTGTGGTGCTGGAGAAGAGTGTTGAACACACTCTGGGCTGTCAAGAGAACTAACAGGTCTGTCCTGGAGAGAGTGAAGCCATGCTGCTCCTTGGAGGTTAGGATTTTGAAGCTCCACCTCACATACTTTGGACATGTTGTCAAGAGGGATCAGTTCTTAGAGAAGGACATCATGATTGGAAGGGTGGAGGGACAGCGCAGGGGAGAAAGACTCTGGATAAGATGGATAGTAACAGGGGTAATGAGGGTAGGCGTGTCAGAGACAGTGAGATGGGCTCATGATAGAGCCGGCTTCAGTGCTATCGGGCATAAGGTCATTATGAATCGTGGTTGACTTGACAGCAGTTACCAACTACAGGTAGAGGCTCAAGTTCTAGAATCAGACTGTGCTGGAAATCTCAACTTTACAAGTTTCCTGCAGTGTGACCCTGGCTAAGTCACCTCACTCTGAGCCTGAGTGTTCTCGTCTCTGTTGGTCGCCCTCAAATCAACTCTAATGCATGATGACGAGTGTACCACACACCACAGTCCTGCAGCATCTTCACGTGTCAGCAGTGCATTCAAGTCTCAGCAGCTCTTGTAGCAAACTGTCTCACCCAGCGTGTCCCTCGACCTTGCTGACCCTCTGCTCGCCAAGCATGATGTCTTCTTCAAGCAGCTGATCCTTTCTGATTAGGTCAACAGCAAGGCAGTCAGATACAGGCTGTTGTAGTCTATGGGTTGTGCGCTGGCTGATTTTCAGAAGTCAATCACGAAACCTTTCCTAGTCTGTTTCAGTCTAGAAGCTCTGCTCAGACCCGCCCACCACAGGTGATCCCTCTGATATTTGAGCATGGCAGCAGAGCTTCCTGTAGCGCCAGAATATGCAGGCTGCCACAAGTCTGACAAACTGACAGTCAGATGTGGGATAATGGTACTCAGGGGAGCTCGGTGGGGGCGGGGGGTCTGGTGGTAAAGAGTTGCGCTGCTAGCCCAAAGGTGGTTGTTGTTGTTGTTTGATGCCGTCGAGTTGTAGACGACTCATAGCGACCCTATGAACGAACAGCCTGAGCACTGTTCGTACATGGAGTTTGCGGAGGCAAGCCATTTTAGAAGTGGATGCCGCTCCTGCTTCCAGGCTTGATTTAGTCGGGAAGCTCTAGCCAACACTGTCCACCATGGGTACCCATTACCACGATTGGCACATCACTGTCACAGTGTTCAGCATCACAGCAATCTCGAGTTCCCCCTGTACAGCAACGCACAGACCAGTGCTATACCACCTAGAAGAATGTTTGACAGGAAGACAATTTGAACCTGGCTGAGGTAAGTGGTTCAAACCCACCAGTGGCTCTAAGAGAGAAAGATGGACAGTCTCCTCCTCCCTTGTGATTTCCAGCTTCTAAAATCCTGCAGGAGAGTCAGCCACAGTTTGGTTCTGACTCAATGGCAATGAACCGCACAGAGAGTTGCTGTTAGGTGAACTAACGTTTGTACTGGGCCTGAGAGAGAAGACGGGCAGTTTAGTTTGCTGCTGTTGTTTTCTCCATTGTTACCTCCCCAGCCTCCAGGAACTTAAGCAGTGGGTGAAGAAGCTACAGCCAGAAAGAGGCGCTGACATGCTCCAGGCTCTAAAGAAAGTCTTCCGTATAAAAGGCCTGAATTCTCTGGTGATCATATTGGGAAGCTGGTAGGTCTCCTGTCGGCACTTAGTGGTGAAAAGGGGTCAAGGAGCCAAACTCTTGGCTGGAAAAAAAAAGCTCTTGGAGCGTAACTCTTCACACATGCGTGAGAGAGGGGTCCCCTGCGCCTACCTCTATCCTCCATGTTGGGGAGGAAGGAGCACCTGGGGCAGCAGGAAGCAAGCCAGGGTAGCTTAGGTTGGGGCCTCCTCAGCTTAGCATCTTACACAGGTGGCCCCGGACCCCGGTGGTCAGTTAGACCTGACAGCTGTCCCCTGAGGATGACCATTTTGCTCTTGTCATGTCCTCAAACATGTGGGGGTCTCACCTCTGCACTCCTTCTTCTCCTCAGCCCAAACCAGTCTTCAGAAATCCTGTCCGACTACCTCCAGCAGTCCACCATCGGCAGGGGTATCGTCATCCACATCGCCACGTATAAATGCGACAACCAGGTGCCCTCCGTGAGTACCGCCCGTTCCCCAAGTTTCCCTTGGACTTGGTGGCTGTGACACAGGGCGTGGGTGGTGGCTCCCTCCTCCCCTCTGCAGGCTCCTGCATCCAGGTCGGCCTTTACTCACGTGGGAAGCCCTGGGGAATTGGGAAGTTGAGTTGAGAAGAAAGCTGATTAGGGTCTTGGCATTGAGCCTGTGAGGGCTGATCCTGTCACCAACCCTGCAGGCTGTCCTAAAGAACCTCGCAGATGCTGTTGGGGGCTTCTACCACTGCTACAGCCCGGAGACAGAGGTGAGATCTTTGACACGCTGTCCTGGCCTGCCTCTCCCTGCCCTCCTCCAGGGGGACATGGAGGGTGGGGGTTCTAGACCAGGACAACCAATGCTACCAGCTTGCTTCCTCTCCACCCCCACCCAACCCACTCTATGGAGTGGATTTTACCAGGTAAAAGCAAGTTAAAAAGAACTATGCAGTTTGTTAAGGAGAGACACTGAATTTCTGTTAAAGGAACAGAATAATCTGAAAACAGTTATTTGTTGCACAATGTGACGGCCAAAATCAGCCTCATTAAACTGTGCATGTAAACTCTGCAGGGTTGACAATTGTTTGATTTTATGCATTTTTACCACAATCCAGTAATTAAAATTATGAAAGAATGCGAGTTCCATCAGAGCAGGCATCTTGGGGCTGTCTGCATGTAAGCCCCTTCCGGCGGGGGAGACACCAGGTCCAGCCTTTTGATATGTTTTGTCACCAGCATGACCAGGAGCTTAGTCAGAGCTTTGAGCCATACTGAAATATTTGGAGTTGGAAAAAAACAACAACAAAACACAAAATATGATTTGGAAATGGATTAATAAGAAATGTTGTGCATTAGCCTGTGATCCCCCAGCACAATGCTCTGCGGCCTCTTTGGGGAAATATGCATTTCACAGTTACAGGCCCTAACAACAGCCCATAGTCAAAGTGATATATTCTTTTCTAAAACTTTTTTCCCTTTTCCGATTTTGTTTAAACATTTATGATGTTTTTGTTTTTCCCATTGTTGCACGTTTCCTTGCCCCCCCTTCCCTCTTCTCTTTTCCAGCACCCTTTGTTCCAGAGTGTTGTCATTCATAGAATACCTAATCATATATTTCTTTCAGACAGTTCTTCCCTTCATCTGTTCTAGTGTAGTGTTCTTTATCTGTCCACTCTTTCCCTATCACTCTCTAAGCCCCCAGTGTCGGTCCAATACTATAACAGCAGTGTTATGCAGTACTTGTCCTTCTGTGACTGGAGTTCTTTCACTCTGCATAATGTCCTCCAGGCTCTCCCATGTGGTATAATGTTTTATGGGTTAATTCTTTTTCAGTGCTGCATAATATTCCATTGTGTGAACATACCATAGTTTTTCTATGTCTTCATTTGTTGATGGGCACTTGTGTTGCTTCCGTCTCTGCTATTGTGAACAACACAGCAAAAACATGGGTGTGCATACATTTATTTGAGTAATGGCGCTAGTATCTTTAGGGTATATTCCCAGTAGAGGAATTGCTGGGTCAAATGGTATTTCTATTGCCAACTTTTTGAGAAAACTCCAGACTACCTTCCATAGTGTACCATTTTACACTCCCATCAGTGATGAATAAGAGTTCCAATCTCTCCACAACCTTGCCAGCAATAGTTGTTTGCTGGCCTGTTGAACTTCTCTATCTCATAATTGTTTTCCTTTGTGGAAAAAAACTTTTTACCATGATCTGAGTAAAAGTTTAGAGAGCAAATTTACTTTTTCCATTTAACAACCCATACACTTTATTTTGTTGACATTGATTACAGCCTCCACATCATAGCAGAACTCTTCCCACCTCCTCCCTGTGTTTCCTGTTTCCACTCAACCTTCCACCCTCCCCCTGCCTTCTGAGCTTGATCCTTGGGTAAAAGGCTCGTTTGTTCTTACCGTTAACTGTTTTTAAGGCATGCATTCCTCTTTAGTGTTATTGGACAGCATATCTTATAAAAATTTATTGCTTTGATTCCAACTCAGTTAATCTATTGGACAAAGTAGAACTGTCCATCAGTTTTCTTAGGCTATTAATCGACACAGACTGCCTCATCTTTTTCTTGAAGAGTGGCTGGTGGGTTGGAACCACTGACTTTTTGGTTAGTAACTCAACACTCAGTCCTCACTGGGGCTCCTGATCATAGTATAGGTCAATCTATTGTTGGGCTGAGAATTGAGTCATGGAGGCAATTTCCATTCCAGGCTTGAGGGTAATCATCTGCAGCATCCCGTCAGTCTCTATTAGGTAGTAGACCTTGTCTTCTTTATGATTTTTTAATTTGGGTCTACATTTTTCTCCACATCTGTCATGGACTTCTGGGTTTTGTCCCTTTTGGAACCATTAGTAATGTTATTTGGGCACTATCTAGTTCTTCTGGTCTCAGAATGATGGAGGTTTAAGTTCATGTGGTCCATTAGTCCTCTGGACTAATATTCTTGGATTTTTCTTCACTCTTCTTTGCTTTGGACATAGAAAGTCTACTACTTGCACCTTAGTTGTTCACTTGCAAGCTTTTACGATTCTAGTTGCTGCTCATCAAAATACAGCGTAGGACATTGTGCTTGTAGATTGTGTCATGCCAGTTGACTTTGATGTCCCCTGGGTCTATGGTCCTGAAATCCCAGGCCCAGTCACTCATTCCATCAAGATGTTTGTTAATGGCTAATACGTTTTCATTCTTTTTCATGCTACTATACACATAGACCTTTTTTTGCAGCACACATAGATATGTACATAGAAATAGCCTCTGCCAAACTTATGTGGTCTTGAGTGTGGGCTTATTTGTCTGCGTAGTGTATATTCTTTTTTTAATTGAGATTTTAATGAAAGTTTATAAAGGACTTGGATTTCCATTTATTCCTTGTTGCACTTTTCACTCCCCCAGTTCACTTTTTCTTGGGGGGGGGCTTATAAAAAGTTATTTCATTGTTATACAGTCCCTCCCCCCAGACCACTTTACTATGCAGCTCTTATTCTGGACTCTTGTCCTACCAATAATATCTATATTCCTTTTATATAGTTCACTGTCTCGTCTGTTTCAATGTCATGTACATTATTTATCCCCTCTTTTCTTCATTTCCCCTAGCCCCCATGTCATTTCTGTTTTATAAAAGTGATATTATCCAGTATTTGGGTTTTTTGTGACTGAGATCTTTCAGTTGGCACAATGTCCTCCAGGGTCACCCATTTTGTATAATATTTCATGAGTTCCTTGTTTTTCAGTGCTGCATAATATTCCATTGTGTGAATATGGCACAGCTTTCCTATCCATTTATTTCTTGTTGGGCACTTGGGTTGTTTACAACTCTTTGCTATTGTGAACAAAGCCGCAGTAAACATGGGTGTGCATATATCTGCTTGGTTGGCGGTTATGATTTCTTTGGGGTATATTCCCATAGTGCAATTGCTGAGTCAAAATGTATTGCTATTTATGGTGAGCTCTGGTGGCCTAGTGGCAGGAAACTGCACTGCAATCCCAGAGGTACACGGTTCAAATCCACCAGATGCTCTGCTGAAGAAGGAGGAACAATCGCCTCCTGTATCAGTCAGATCCAATTTGACGGTACACACATAAAATAAATAAATAAATAAATAAAGGCAGCCAGCTGCTTTCTCAAAGAAAAAAAGTATTGCTATTTACAACTTTTTGAGAAAGCACCATACTGCCTTCCATAGTGGTTGCACCATTTTACACTCCCCACAACCAGTTTCTTGCCAGAATTTGTTGTTTGTTGCTTTGTTAAATTTTGCTATTCTTACTGAGGTGAGATGATATCTTGTAGTCATTTTGATTCGCATCTCTCTTAGAGCTAGGGATTTTGAACATTTCTTCATGTGTTTGTTGGCCATCTGAATGTCTTCTTTGGTGAAGTGTCTGTTCATATCCTGTGCTCATTTTGCAATTGGGTTGTTAACTTTTATCTTGTTGTATATTCTTTTTAAAAACTCACTTTCCTTCAGACTTCCCCTACAAACCACCTAGGGTTACATTTAAAAGAATTTATTATCTGAATATTAACAGTCATGGCAACATTTGTCTTGATAATCTAAGACCGCACTGGTCTCCTGCTTTAACAACTTTTCCGGTTCTTTTATCCATTTGTTCACTGCTGTGTGATTCAAAGGAAGCTCTGGTAGCCTGGTGGGTAAGGAGTTGTGCTGTCACCCCAAAAGGAGGTGGTTCAAACCCACCAGCTGCTCTTCATGAGAAAGATGGGCAGTCTCTTCCTGAGTGGTTTACAGTCTCTGAAAACTCAACTGGAGGGTCAGCTATGAGTCAATTCTGACTCAATACCAATGGATTTTTTTTAGTTTATGGGATCCAGATCCAGATGTTCCTAGTGCCAGAGTGTATAAGTCTATAAAGCAGACAGAGACGGGGATCAGAATATCTCAGGCGTAGATTTAGAGGTATGCCATGTGATGCTACCTTAAAGTCAAAATAACTGCATTATAGCTAGAACATTATAGCTAGAACTTCAGGTTACTGTTCCTTTTTCCACTTTTTTTAAGGTTCTTTGTTTGTTTGTTTGCCTCCATCCATTCACGTGCTTATTATATAAGACTCAGGTTTTTCCAGCTTTAGGCAAAGATTGCTTTCAGAAATTGTGAAGTAGCTGCAAGAGAAAAGAGTTTTTAAAACATGAGCATCTGTAACATGCTAGGAAGGATGGAGGGTCAGAGACAGAGAGGAAGACCTTTAATGAGATGGATTGACACCGTGACTGTGACTTGAGCCTTTCAGAGATGATGAGGATGGTGCAGCATAGGGCATGGCTCAGGTCTGTTGTTCATAGGGTTGCTATGAATTCTAGTCAACTTAAAGGTACCTTACAACAACAACATATGTGACCAATGTCTCCCCTCTGACTTGGTTATGAGACTGAAACCATTCTCCACTGATCCAACCATTCCCCATTGTTCTAACCATTTTTCACCGCCCTAACCATTCCTCACTGCCCTGACCACTCCTCACTGCTCTGACTACTCCTCTCTACCCTAACCATTCCCCACTGCTCTAACCATTCCCCACTACTCTAACCATTCCCCACTGCTCTAACCATTCCCCACCACTCCAGCCATTCCCCACTGCTCTAACCCTTCCCTACTGCCCTAACCATTCCCCACAGCTCTAACCATACCTTATCATTTTAACATACTGATGAAACCATTCAACAGGATGAATGCATCTGACAGGATGAATGCTCAGGTGTCACATCAAAGGAAGCAATGTTACACTAGCAACATCTGTTTTTCTGTTTTAGCTTTCAGAGATTCTGCAGTTACATAATGTACTTTGTTCTTGTAACTGATGTACCTGGAGAATTGATACTGAATGTATAGTATAAGCAGACCAGAAGAAGTGATGTATTATTGAATTCTTTGAGTTGTGCAACCATCCTCACTCTCTTTTCTCAAGTTATCTCCCTGTGACTTGTTGCTCCATTGACATAAACTCTCTCACTGTCCCCTTAATTTCCTATTTAATTTTTTCTATTTGCAGTATGACCTCTAGTGTTCTGGATTCATATTGCTTTAACACTCTTGATGAAGATATGGCTGCAGAAAGTTGTCTTTCCACCCCCCTTTAATTTGACAATGCAAGACTTTGACAAAGACAATGCAAGAATGATAAAACTGTAACAGTCCCCCTGGTGGGGCAAAGGGAGTGGTGGAAACTGTGCTAAACTGAATAGCACTTCCCCACTGATATATGACAGTCAATTCAGTTTCTGTCAGTGTCGCCCTATGAGAAGTGATCCCCTGTGAGAACTGATCCCACTGTTGCCACTTCTTCTGGCTTTTCAATAAGAGCTCAAACCATAAGGATTCACATTTTCTCTTTATATATTATTTTTCTAATGGTGAAAAAAATTTATATTTAGAACTAGCCCGCTAGACTCAGTTTAGATGATCCCAATTTTGTTGGCAACATCCAAAGCATCATAGTCAGGAACAAGTTGAACATAGGCCTTCTTCTCTCCATAAGGCCTAATCAAAGTGTTGACCTTGGCCACATCAGTGTCACAGAGTTTCTTTACAGCTTGTTTGGTTTGGTGCTTGTTGGCCTTGACATCCACAATGAACACAAGTGTGTTGTTATTGTCTATCTTTTTCACGGCTGACTCAGTGGTCAGGGGAAATTTGATGATGGCATAGTGGTCAAGCTTGTTTCTCCTGGGGGGTGCTCTTCCAGGGGTATGTGGGCTGCCTCCGGAGTCTCAGTGTCTTAGGCCGCCGGAAGGTGGGTGACATGCAGGTCTTCTTTTTTTGTAGCTGTGGATGCCCTTCAGGACTGCCTTCTTGGCCTTCAATGCCTTTGCTTTGGCTTCAGTTTTGGGAGCGGGAGGGGCTTCCTTCTTTGCTTTCGGTGCCATCTTCGTAGAAAGGCCTCTTTATATTTTTGAGGTGATATTTACCCAACCATAAAGTAACCATTTTAAAGCAAAGAATTCAATGGCATGCAGTGCATTCATAATGTTGTGCAAATACCACCTCGTTCTAGTTGCCAAATGTTTTTATTATCTCCAGATGAAGTCCCATGCCCTTTAAATGCTATTGTTAGGTACTATCAAGTCAGAACTGACTTATAGCTGACTCACCAGGGAGGGTCAGATGTTATAAATCACAAGAGAAGAGATGGCCCTGAATTTGAGCCGTCTGCTTTTGGGTTTGCAGCACAACCCCTTACCCACTAAGTTAAGCCACCAGAGCTCCCTTGTCCATTAAGTTGTTGTTTACTGGCAAATTAGAACCGACACATAGCTGACCCTCCAGTGGGTTTTTAGATACAGAAGACACACAGGAGGAGATTTCCCACCTTTCTCCCACAGAGAAGCAAGTAGATTTGAACCACATACCTTTGTGTTAGTAGTGCAGTTTCTTGCCACTAAGCTACCAGAGTTCCCCTTTTCCATTAAGTTGTCACTCCTGTTCTCCCTTTTCCCAGCCCCAGGCAACCACCAACCTGCTTTCTATCTGTATGGATTTTACCTTTTCTAGATATTTTGTACAATGGAATCATACCTTATGGGAGTAATTTTTTGTCTGGCTTCTTTCACTTTAACATATTTTCAAGTTTCACTCATGTTGTAGGATACATCAACACCTCCTTGATTTTTTCTATTTTTTATGGCTGAATAATACTCGTATGTGTGTGTATGTGTGTGTGTGTGTGTGTGTGTGTGTGTGTGTGTGTAACTATATATCACAGTTTGTTTATCCATTCATGCACTGCTGAACCTTTGAGTTTCTACCTTTTGACTTTGTTGAGTAATGTTATAAACATACACATATTTGTCTGGACGTGTGCTTTCTTTTGGGTATGTAACTAAGAGTTGCTAAAAAATACAGGAACTTTGTTTGATCATTCAAGGAACCACTGTTTTCCACAGCAGATGAATTCTTTTACATTCCTATCAGCTATGTAAGGAGCCCTAGTGGTAAGGTGATTAAACATTTGTCTGCTAAACAAAAGGTCAGTGTTTCAAACCCACCAGACATTGCTCAGGAGAAAGATGTGGCAGTCTGTTTCCATGACGATTTATGGCCTTGGAAGCCATCTTGGCAGTTCTAAGGTCCTGCAGAAACAGTGTCAATCGGAATAGGTGCAAAGGTTTCACCTGTCCATATCTTTA
>NW_006399867.1:4029896-4034688 GCF_000299155.1 Elephantulus edwardii | reverse complement strand
ACTTCACTATGCAACCTTTGTTCTGGACTCCTGTCATGAAAATAACACCCAATCATATATCCCTTTTAAACAGTTCTCTCCCTCATCTGTTTCAATGCAGTATACATAATTTATCCCATCTTTCTCAGTCTCACTCCAACCCTGATGTCAGTCCCATTTTACAACAGTGACACTATGCAGTATTTGTCCTTTTGTGACTGATATATTTCACTCAGCATAATGCCCTCCAGGGTCACCCATTTAGTATAATATTTCATGAGTTCCTTGTTTTTCAGTGCTGTGTAGTATTCCATTGTGTGAATATACCCCAGCTTCTCTATCCATTGATTTGTTGATAGACAGTTGACTTGTTTCCACCTTTTTGCTATTGTGAACAACTCATCGATAAACATGGATGTGCAATGAATATATGTTTTCAAAACCACATTTTGTGTTTCTGTTCCTCTATTGATGAACTTTTTCATTGTTTTCCCTTTGCACATTAACAATCTTTGACAATCTTTGCATTTTGAGATCACTGCAGGGCAATCATGGACACAGAAGAGAAGCATTCCCAGGCTCTCTCTGGCACATGGAGCCCAGTTTCTGGGGCTTGTTCTCTGTAGGGCCTGGGTCCCAGTTTATGTGGTCCACACGATTGGCCACACAGCTGTGGGAATTGGCTTTGCTTCGTGTTCTCTCCTGCCTTCACGACTACTAGTGGCCAAGTGACTTCTAGGGACTTGTTCCCACCCACCCAGGTCTGTACGAGCCGAGATGTGGATGAGCTCCTGGCAGAAATTCAGAAGGCCCAGGGCCTGCTCCAACACATCCAAGCACTGTGCTACAGCGGGCGCTCTGAGGAGCTCAGCGGCATGATGGAGGAGGTAGGTCACAGGAGCGTAGATTCTGGAACTTTCCGCAAAGTGCTTAGCAGGTCTTTTATGGGGACACTATGATTCCTTCGTCCTTTCTAAGTGATACCTCAGAGCTCACTATAGAGACCCCTTACTTCTTGAAAGGGAAAGAAGCCATCCCCACCCCACCCCACTTTCTAGCTACATCACATAGCTCAGGCTGGGTGAGGCAAGGTGGACCTACCACAGCACCAGAAGGATCCTGGTGGATTTTCTTAAAATATCCATTTCAGAAGCAGGCCAGCAGGCTCTAGTTGCCCTTCCCACCCTGCCACTGTCTTTTGCCCTTTCCCTCCAATGCAGATATGGATGAAAAGTTCCAGCACATACAGCAAACTGTCTTGAAGGCCATATTTTCCCACTCTTACCACCTTGTTTTAGGGAGCTCTGGTGGCCTAGTGGCAAGAAGCTGCACTGCAATCCTGAAGGCACATGGTTCAAGGCCACCAGCTGCTCCATGGGAGAGGGATGGGCAATCTCTTCCTGTGAAGTCAACTGCCTCTGAAAACCTGCCAGAGGGTCAGCTCTGATGCTACAGTATTCAGCAACAACAAAAACCTTGCTCATGGGAGTTCTGATAGCCTAGGGGGTAAGGAGTTGCAATGCCAACTCAACATCCAGCAGTTCAAATCCACTAACTGCTTCTCAGGAGAAAGAGAGATAGTCTCCTCTTGTGTGATATTGAGCCTCTGAAAACTTACTGGAGGGTCAACTCCAAGTTCGTTTCAACTTTACAGCACACAAAAATCACCACCTTGTAGCAAGCAAATATCCTTAGTGACTCAGTTAATTTAACACTGGCAAACTAACTCATCTATCTTATGGATGCAAACACCGTAAAAGCTTCATGCTTTTAGACAGTACAGAAAACTTCACTATGGACAAAAGAGAGCCAACACCAAAATACAGGCTCATTGAACACAACACTGATGTGAGGCACCAAGCATTCTGCATTGTCTGGATGTGGGACAGAAAAACAGAACCGAGAGACTTAAACTTTCATCCCAGTTTTCCCACTTCTTATCTATAAATTATAATAAATATTACCATTAAAATAATTTTCATTAACTCAATACCCATTATAAGATAGAAAGCTCTGGTGGCTTAGTCCATAGAGAGATGCACTGCTAACGTAAAAGCAACTGGTTCGAATCCACCAGCAGCTCCAAGGGAGAAAGATGGGCAGTCTGCTCACATACAAATTAACAGCCTCTGAAAACCCACTGGAGGGTCAGCTATGAGTCGGTTTGACTTGACAGCAAAGAGATGGGTTGGTTTTTTTTTATTTTAATGGTTCATTATAAGATAAAGAGCCCTGGTGGTGCAGTTAGCAAGTGCTTGGCTCCTAACTGACAAGTCAGTGGTTCAAACCTACTAGCTGCTCAGGAGGAGATAAATGCAGCAGTCTAATTCTGTAATGATTACTGTCTTGGAAATCCTATAGTACAGTTCTACTATTTCCAACGTAAGGTTGCTATGAATCAAAATCAACTTGACAACCAGGAGTTTTCTTTTTTAAGATTAATACAGTGCTGTTGAAAGGACAGAAAATGGGACATGGTGGCACGTGGCCATGAACATCTCTCCGAAAGGGCCAGAGGCAGTGAGAAGAGTACAACCTATCACTGCCCCAGAGCAGCCCAGCCCCATGGTGCATCCAGAGACACACCAGCAGCAAGAGATTCATTTACTTGTTGTTGATTCACAGACTCACAGTCGTGGTACCGAGAATGATACGTATTTAAGGGAAGTAAATTGGAGAGTGAGGGAGGCAAAGAATATTTCACAATAAATCCAGGTTTAGAAAATGTCCTGGTTCAGTTCAGCAACACACATTCAATCAAGAAGCCTCTGGTTTCTTCAATCATCCAGCAAGGTTTGCCTCAGAGCAATTCTAAGTCAGCTTCTCTTTCAAGCATCTGGCAAGAACAGCAAAATACTTAACTGTGATCAGCACAAATACAAGAAGCCTTAGGTCACACCTTGCCACAGTTTCTCCACAGCTATGCCACAATCTCTCCACCACCTGGATCTTGCCACCAGTGTCTCACAAGGTCTTGCTCTAGTATCCCTCAAGTCTTTCTACTCCATGTGGGAAGCATGCCGTCGCCCTCGCCCTTGACCTCACCCTTTCTCATCCTAATCCTACAGCTGTTGACAATTTGCAAGAACATGTGTTAAGGTAGCCAGAAAACAGAAGAGGCTTAATGTAATAGCTAAAAAAAGAAAGGAAAAAAGCCAACTTTTAGGCTAACACCACAAATGCTTAAGCCTTTAAATGCTTTTTTAAAATGTTCATCTTCACAATAACCTGAAGAGAATATTTTATCATTGCAGTTTTACAGGTGAGGAAGGTAAGAGGCTAAATAACTTACCTTAGATCCCAAAGACAAAAATAGAGTTTGGATTCAACCAAGATCTATCTGACATCAAAAGTTTGCCCAGTTTCCCAAAATTAAGCACATCTGATATTTGTAGTGTGCAAGATTAATTTAGATGATGCATGGAATAATTTATTTTTAAATGTTATGTGTATTTATCCACACAAAATTAGCTTGTGAAAGTAGCAATGTCTCTTTTAAAAAAATTCCTTG
This sequence comes from Elephantulus edwardii, assembly GCF_000299155.1. Lineage (NCBI taxonomy): Eukaryota > Metazoa > Chordata > Mammalia > Macroscelidea > Macroscelididae > Elephantulus > Elephantulus edwardii. The sequence continues at coordinate 4,031,198 of NW_006399867.1, read as the reverse complement.
GTGAGCTCTCGTGGCCTAGTGGCAAGAAGCTGTACTGCAATCCCAGGAGTGTGTGTTTCAAATCCACCAGATGCTCTGCTGGAGGAGGGACAATCTCCTCCTGTACCAGTCAGATCTGATTTGACGGTACACACAAAATATAAAAAAATAAATAAATAAAAATCCTCATTTAAAAAAATTCCTTAAGAACAGAAAGGGATTGAATTTTAAAGATGAAATGAAAATGATGGCATGTTGTTGTTGTTAGATGCCATCAAGTATGGCCCATAGCAACCTATGACTCAAAGAGCTGAATCCTGTCCTATCCTGTGCCATCCTTATAATCCTCTGACACATTCTAGTCCATTGCTGCAGTCACTATGTCAGTCCATCTGGTTGAGGAGCTATGATGCTTTAAAGTTATAAATGTAATGGCCTTGAAAACAAGTAAATGATAGTATAAGTATTCAGCCGTAGCAAAATCAACCAAGTTTTGGATTACTGCCCTTTTCTTTACTAATATCCAACCTTTATACCCTCTCAAACCCTCAAACACTTGTGGAATTGACACCAGCTCATAGTTGACCCCTCTATTGGACTTTTGAGGCTATAGATAGTATGAGAAGAGACTGCCCATCCTTCTCCTGCAGAGCAGCTGATGGATTCAGACCTCTAGGGCTACAGGCCTTGGGGATGGTAAAGCGACTCCCTATGAGTTATGCCACCAGAGCCCCCTAGCTATGTGATTTTTTTGTGGATATGTGATTTAACTGCTCAATGCTCGCTTTTTGTTTGTTTTAATCTTTTTTGGGGGGGGGAAATCTAGACCACTCACTCACTCTCTCATTTCTGTCTAGTTGGAACCAACTCCTAGCTGACCTTTGAGCAGATTTTCAGAGGCTGTAAATTGCACATGAAGAGATTGCCCTTCTTTCTTCCACTGGTGGATTGAAACCATGTGTCTTTGGGTTGGCAGCACAACTCTTTACCCGCTAGGCCACATGGTTTGATGCAGGAATACTTTCTAGTTCTCTGAAGCCTAGCATTCTGAGCTCACTGGGGAGATTAAACCTCACCTTGGACTCTGTGGTGTTGACCTCAGAGGACAGGGTCAGGAAGGGGAGATGAGGAGGATAAAGGAAGGAGGACGGAGTCTTTGTTCAGATTTCTGGATTTGTCCAGAAATCTCAGAGAAGAGGATGAGGGGAGGGGGGAAAAAAGGTCGGGTTGCCTTTAACTTACGATGCAATGTTTAAGATGCTCTCGTGGGGAGGGAGAATGTGTGGGGTGAGGAGGGGAGAGAGTGAGGGAGAGGGAGGGGGG
>NW_006399867.1:4024629-4029796 GCF_000299155.1 Elephantulus edwardii | reverse complement strand
GTGTGTGTGTGTGTGTGTGTGTGTGTGTGTTGGGGGCGTGCGCGCACACGAGTGCACCTGCGCCAAGGACAGGAAGACCAGGCAAGGTTGAGTGCTTTCCGGCTTTAAAATCTAACTATGAGAGGTTTGATTTCATACAGATTTCCACCAAGATTGCAAAAGGCCCGCTCACAAGTCGCCTGCCTAAACCCCCAAAACACGAGGGGCCCCTCAGAATCGAGTTCCCAGGCTTGGATAAGACCTCTGCAGAATGGCTAAAGATCAACGGCCTAAAAGGTAAACCCCCAAAGATGACAGAGCCCTGGCCACAAATGACTAACTAGCATGAGCCTTTTGGGGGCCGTGTGAGGAGCTTCTCACACCCTGCTATTTCCACAGCCAAGAAGTTAAGCCTTTATCAGGTTCTGGCCCCCTACACGTTTTCTCCCATCGAGGAATATGTGCCTATTCTCCGGAAAACGGTGTCGTCGACCATTCACGAGGTATTCCAAAGAGGACATCATGTTCTCGCCAACCCTCTACAGCGTAGTTTCTTTGTAGACTTTCTCGTCACCTTAAATATTCAGATAGTAAGAGTTCAAGGGTGGAGCTCAAGAATGTGGTATGAATATCTGAAGTGGGGTGCAGGCTGTGCTAGAATTCTAGAACACTCATTATAGCTACTGAAGCACTGTTTTCAAAGATCTGAAAAGGCTGCTTAAAAGATGAGAGAAGAGGGGACTAATTGGGTACCGTGTTCACTTTCTTCATGAAGGTTTTCTCCAACATACTCAGAACGCAAACGGTTAAGAGAATAAACAGCTTCAGCCTGGAGAGGATGAAATCAAGCTGCTCCTTAGAGGCAAAGATTCTGAAGCTCTGTCTGACATACTTTGGACATGTTGCAAGGAGGGACCAGTCCTTGGAGAGGGGCATTATGCTTGGGAAAGTGTAGGGACAGCGCAGGAAAAGACCCTTGATGAGATGGATTGACTCAGTGAGTGTGGTAGTTGAGTTGTAGGTGTGTTGGAAACAGTGACATTGGCTCAGGATAGAGCAGGGTTCAGAGCTATTGTACATAGGGTTGCTATGAGTTGCAGGCAACTCTACGGCACATAACAACAACAGTGACAACTCATACTCTCTTGAGTCCTCAGGCTAGGCTCTAAAGCTCCTATAATTTATTAATACACATGTATTTCTATATATTTGAATCCTCACTTCAGTTTGAACCCTTTAAGAGAATCTCTTTTCCAACTATGTAGCTTCAATAACTGACAATTGTTCATTGGCAGTCAGGCATTCAGTAAAGGTTTAGTGGTGGATGAGATGATGAGTAGATACAAGAAAGGAGGAAAAAAAGAAGAGTGCAAAGAAGGATGGGAACACGAAGGGGAATACTGATGAATGAATGAATGAATGAATGAAAAGTAGGCACATGGTGGATAGGTGGATAAACATGAGAATAGATGGGATTATGGAAGGAGAAATGAAATAGATGAGAGCAATGCAGTAATCGGTGAATGTAAAGAACTGTAGAGAGATGGAAGAATGAGAAGACAGAGATGAAGTGAGCGATGGATGAGTTCTCACTATGGATGGATGGATGGATGGATGGATGGATGGATGGAGTATTTGGAGACATGGACTTGATGGTTTGGTGGAAGATGAAAGGACAGAGTGAACAATTTGCATTTCAAAGTGCTCATGAAGGCCTGGCAAGGTTCTCTAATCTGAGAACACACGACTAATATATCTCCAGACCTTGAGCATTGCTGCCTATTATCAAGTGTATCTTAGAAGTAGGACCTGTTCTAGAGAGTCTCCTGAAAGGGCAACCTGGCTTGGTGTCAGCGTTATTCATTCAGGGGGCCAGTCTCCTGAAGGCCCCATGTTGCTAGCCACAGACAGGGTAACAATTTGGGTAGGGAGGATCTGATTCCAGATGTGTTTTCAGTCCATTTCCCTCTCATGCATGAGTCAGGGATCCAACGTCCAAGTTAAATTTATCATTTTTTCCCCTCCTCTGTTTCCGCTCATGTCCCCACCCTTTTTGCCCATGTTGGAGCACAGAAGGCAATGGTACAATTTGAGTGGCATGATGGGACAGTGAAGAATATCCACGTGGATCCACCCTTCCTCTTTGAGTACCAGGTCAGTGATGGACTCAGTCAGTCAGTCAGTATAAGGGTGTAAGGGCTGGTATGAGAAGAAGACCTCATAGGATGTAGAGATACCAAGCCATGATTGAACTCTCTCTTGTAAACAGAACTGGTGTACTCTCCCTACTGCGACCTCTCAATACACCCTCCTTCCCTAGACAAGGAACAGGTTGCCTCAAATATCTTTCAAATTTAGGGGAAATATTTTCCTCCAACCTATTTGAGACAATGGGAATCCTTGACTCCTCTCTTCCTGGTCTTATGGCAGACTCTCCCATGATTTAATAGAGTGTTGTTTATCTTACCTGAGTACACGTGATCATAACACACGTTATTGAACACACGTTATTCTATTTGGGTCCATACGCTTGCCCCACTGACTCCTTCATGGGCCCTCTATGAGCGGTCATTCACTGTGTATGGCCCCTGGTTTTCAGAAACAGCTCAACAGAGCCATGCGGATGTATGAGAGGCGGATTGAGTGGCTCTCCCTGGCCAGCAGAAGGATCTGGGGCACCGTCTGTGAGAAAAGGTACCTTCCCCCAAGCAGGCGACTGGATGGCACATAACAACAACAACAATATTGTTGACATGCAAGAATGTATCATCTGCATATTGCAATTTTGTTTGGTTTTTATACTGCAATTTGTTGATGAGTCCTCCTCCAATTCTAGTGCCACATGCTTCTTCGTATAGTCCACCTTCTCAGATTATTTACTCATCATATAAACCGAATTGTTGTTGTTAGGTGCCATCAAGTCAAGGATGACTCCTAGTGACCCTATGAACAACATATCTGAACCTTGTCCTATCCTGTATCGTACGCAAAAATCTCCTATACCCATAAGCCCATTGCTGCAGTCACTTGAGTAAGGTCTGGTAAAATGAAACAACCTTAGTGCACACCTTTCCTAATTTTAAACCTTGCAGAATCCCTTTGTTCTATTCAAACACCTGCTTCCTGGTCTATGTATAAGGATCCACATGAACACGGTTAAGTCTTCTGGAATTCCCATTTCCCATAATGTTATACATAATTTATAATAATCCACATGGTGCATTGTCAGTATAACACAGGTAAACGTCTTTCCGTATTCACTGCTTTCCTCCAAGATGCAGCTAATGCCAGCAACGATATCTACCCATTGTGCCATGTCCTCTTCTGAATCCAGCATGAATGTCCCGTAGTTCTCTGTCAATGAACTGATCTAGCCAATTTTCATTATATTTAGCAAGATTTTATTTGAAGGTCACATTGCTATAGTGTGATAATTTCCACATTCTGTTATTGTTGTTGTTTTGTGCTGTCAAGTCAGAACTGACCCATAGCTAACCCTCCAATGGGTTTTCAGAGGCAATAAGTCATGTGGGATGTCGCCCATCTTCCTCCGCAGAGAAGCTGGTAGATTTGAACCCCAAGCCTTTGGGAAGACAGCAAAGCTTCTTTTTTTTTATTTCGTTATTTTTGTGTGTGTTTGTGTACCGTCAAATCAGATCTGACTGGTACAGGAGGACATTGTTCCTCCTTCTCGAGCAGAGCATCTGGTGGATTTGAACTGTGCACCTCTGAACTTGCAGTTGCAGCTTCTTGCCACTAGGCCACCAGAGCTCGCCAGCAAAGCTTCTTATAATTTAACTTTAATACGTTTCCAAGGGTTTCTTCTTCTGCATTGGTGGTTCACTTTTTTTTTTTTAAATTGGGCGCACATATAGTTGTTTGTGTACCTAACCATTGGCCAGCAGTCATTTTCCAAATTGCTCGTTACTGACAAGTGAGCACATCCAAAGCTGCATCCAGCAGCTCAAGAAATGCCGTGACTTCTTGGGACCTTATTGTTGCCAGTGCTCTCAGTACAGCAGTCCTGGGGCACGACTTCTTCCTTCAGGACCATTGGTTCCTGATTATATGCTGACTCCTGAATTGGTTGCATATTAAGCAATTATTTTTAATATAGTGGTTCTGTGTATTTATTCTATCTTCTTCTTTCAAAACTCAGTCTTTGGTTCTTTTGCTTGAGAAATGTTGAGTTGGTTCTTTTGTTTTTCTAACTCCGAGTCTTTGCACATTTAATTGCAATGCTTTGTCTTCTCCGCTGTCCTTTGACACCTTCTGTTCAGTTCTCCATTTCTTCCTTTTGCTTTAGTTCTTTATGACTCAGAGGAAGCTTCAGAGTCTCTTCTGACCTCTGTTTTGGTCTTTGTTTCCTGTGTTTTGAAATGGCTTTTTGCTTCCTTTGTGTATGATGTCCTTTATCCTCTATGCCACCCTACTTTTGTCTAATCTTTAATCATCATAGTCCAATGTATCAAATATATTATTTTTTTAATTGAGATTTTAGTGACAGTTTATAAAGAACTTGTATTTCCATTCATTCATTGTTGCATATTTTCCTCCACCACCACCCTACCCCTGTTCGCTTTTCTCTTTGGAAAAAAAATAATTCTTTCATTATTATACACTCCCCACCACCAGTCCACTTTACTATCCAGCTCTTATTCTGAACTCTTGTCATGCAAGTAATACCTAATCATATATTCCTTTTAAATAGTCCTTTCCCTCATCTGTTTCCAAAGCAGTGTACAGTATTTATTCCCTCTTTTCTTAGTTTTCCCAACCCTCATGTCAGTCCTGTTTTATAGCAGGGGCAGTATGCAGTAATGTCCTTTTGTGACTGAGATATTTCACTCAACATAATGTCCTCTAGGGTCACTCATTTTGTATAATAGATTATGAGTTCCTTGTTTTTCAGTGCTGCGTAGTATTCCATTGCGTGAATATACTACAGCTTTTCTATCCATTTGTTTGTTGTTGGGCAGTTGGGTTGCTTCCAACTCTTTGCTATCATGAACAAAGCAGCAATAAACATGGGTGTGCATATGTATGCTTGGGTGGCAGTTCTGGTTTCTTTAGGATGTATTCCCAGTAGTGGAATTGCTGGGTCAAATGGTATTTCTATTTCCAGCATTTTGTTTTTTTCCTATAATTATATTTTATTAATTTTCATAAACATTTACAGAGATTTTGG
>NW_006399867.1:3994351-4020796 GCF_000299155.1 Elephantulus edwardii | reverse complement strand
TTCCCAGAGGTTTTGGCAAGTGGTGTTTTCATTGTCATTAGTATTTCCAGCATTTTGAGAAAGCACCATACTGCCTTCCATAGTGGTTGCACCATTTTACACTCTCACCAACAATGAATAAGGGTTCCAGTTTCTCCACAACCTCACCAGCATGTGTTGTTTGCTGTTCTGTTAAATTTTGCTATTGTTACTGAGATGAGATGATATCTCATAGTTGTTTTGATTTGCATCTCTCTTAGAATTAGGGGTTTTGAGCATTTGTTTATGTGTTTGTTCACCATCTGAATGTCTTATTTGGTGAAGTGTCTGTTCATATCCGGTGTCCATCTTGCAATTGGGTTGTTTACCCTTATCTTATTGTGGTGCAAATCTATTCTTAAAATGTTTTCTAAATTCAGATAGAGTATATTCAAGATTGTATTTTGTTACAGACCTGTTTTTGTTGTCTTCAGCTTCAACTCAAAATTGCATTATGAGCGATTGATGTTTTATTCTATAGTCAGCCCATGACCTTGTTCTGCCTGATGGGACTGAATCTATCATCTCTTCTTGCAGATGTAGTCTGTTTGATTCCTATATATTCCATCTGATGAAGCCCACATACACAGTTGCTGTAATTCTTTTAGGAGGTACTTGTAATTAATAAGTCATTGATCATACAAAATTCTGTGCACTCCCTGACCTCATTTCTATCCCTAAAGCCATATTTTCTGACTACCAGTTTTCTTTGTTTCTAACTTTTGCATTCCAATTACCAATTATTATTAATGTATCTTGGTTACATACTTGACAATTTTCAGATTGCAGAAACTGGTTTTTAAAAAATCCTCATTGTCTGCATGTTTTAACTTTAATGGTTGGTGCATACATTTGATTAATAGTATTAATAAGTCTTCTTTGTGTGCTTATGATTCTTATCCTAACATTGGCAACACAAAAATCCATTTCAGCTCACCACCGCCTGGAATATTCATCTTTATGTGTTCCACTTTACTTTTGACAGTTTCGTTTCCCCAGAATCGTACTTCTTGCAGTCTGCCTTCCTATTATTAATGGGTTGTTTGCTGCTATTTTTCCTTATTTTGGAGTCATGGCATATCAGCAAATGAAGGTCTTTCATTGGCTGAACGCTTTTCTCCATCTACATCACTAAAGTAGACTCTACAGAGATCATTTTCCCCTAGTCCTGTTTTTTTTGTGCCTTCTAACCTGAAAGTCTTAAGCCTTCTAGCAACATATATCAAAAAATACCCTGGTACTGTTCCAAGAGTTGCTAAAGTACCATTTTTCACAAGTGGATGGCCAGGACTGCTTCCTAGTCTGCCTTAGCCTGGAAGCCTGCCTGAAGCCTGCCCACTGTGAGTGACCCTGCTGGTATTTGCAACATTGGTCATAGCTTCCAGTATCCCAGCAAGATGCAAACCACTACTCTCCCACCAACTGATAAACAAGTGACCGCAATGCCTATGTGCATTTTATTCATTCATTCATTCATCACTCCTTTCTCTTTTTTCTGATTTCCCTATAATATCACAGCCTATACTAACATCAAGTGCTAGCACTTTGTCAAATGCACACCACCTTCTGCCCCTTCAACCATCTCCACCATCTGAGACTTGATTCTATTACAGCATTTCCTAGAAGTCCAGATTCCCTGAGCCCCATCAGTCCACTGTTGTAAAACCCCCTCTGCTGACCTCAGTCCACCAAGAAGAGTGTTAGCAGCTGTCACTCCGGTGTGCAAAAATTCCCCTGGAAAAAGCTTTAAATAGTAAAACGGAACAAAATCAATATTATCTGAGAGGTTGGGTTCTCCTTCGTAAAGCTTGTGTTTCTTTTTTAGGGTAGTTATACTACTCGATATCTCTGCAACCAATTCCATGTACATTATTCATATCCAGCACTCCCTGAGGCTCCTGCTCGAGGAGCAGTTGTCTAACAAGGACTGCTTCAACCTCATCGCGTGAGTGTGCCGCAGAACTGGTGGGGCGGGGAGGTCGTGTGTGCTGGGGTGGCCTGGCAGGAAGCTGGGAGACGCACATTTAGGGGTCCCCAGCATCCGAGGCTAGCCAGCTGGTTTATCTGATTTGGAGGATCTTGTTTGGGTCATTGAATAATTAAACGGTTGTAGGCTGGCCCCACTGGGGTGAAGGTGATAAGGGGCCCCAAAAACACATGCTTGATGAGCCAGGGTAAAGTAACCCAGCTCGTTGCCCCATTTGGCTTCCAAGTCGGTAAACACAAAGGAGGAAAGGAAGGTCTCCCAGCTGGGCCCTGGTCTCGGCATCTAACTCAACTTAAGCAACCCACAGCGTTTCAAACCTGAAGGATCCCAAAGCTAAACAGTGATTCCCCCTCCTCCTCCCTCTTACCTAGTCCACACTCATTGCCGTCAAGCTGGAACTGACTCAAAGCTGATCCTTTGGCAGATTTTTTGGAGATTGTAGATTGCACAGGAAAACATTGCCCCTATTTCTCCCAAGGACCCATTGGTGGATTCAAACCACCAGGAAGGCACCACCTTTAAGTTAGTCGTACAACGCCCATGCCTCAGAGCTCTCCAACATACCCCTCTCATGACTGACTCTCTGGTAGGTTTTCAGAGGCTATCTATCACAGGGGAGATTAACTATCTTTTTCCTAAGGAACAGCTGGTGGATTCAAACTATATGCCATTGGGTTGGCAGCACAGCCCTTTACCCACTAGGCCACCAGAACTCCTTCGTGTCTACTCCTGGTAACCTCTAATAAGCTTTAGTCTTATACCCTTGTTGAAGGAGCTCTGGTAACCTAGTGGTAAGGAATTAAGCTGCTAACCCAAAGATAGACAGTTTGAATCCACCAGCTGCTCCATAGAAGAAAGATGGGCAATAATATCCTCCCTTGTGATTCTTAGCCTTTGAAAAGGGGCTGGAAAGGCAACTGTGAATTGGTTCCAGCTCCATGTCAATGAACATACAATTATTACTTCTAGATATTTCATATAAGTAAATGATAAAAGTATTTGGCCTGTTTATACATGTGAATATATGCCCATTTCATAACCACTTCAACCAGAGGAGAACCCACCTGTGACATCTTTCCCCACAGAGCTGCTAGTGGGTTCAAACCACTGACCCTACTGTTAGCAGACAAACACTTTAATCCTGTGCCACCAGGACTCCTTAGGCAGGAGACCAGTTAGAGAAATTGTGTGCCCTTGTGTTGACTGGCATGAACAAAGACAATGGGAATAAGAAGAAAGCTGTCTGTCCATCAGAGGGGCTGGGAAATGAGACTCTGAAGACTCCATTCTCATACTTTGGACATGTTGGAAGAAGGGACCAGTCCTTGGAGAGGGAGGTCATGCTTGGGAGGGTGGAGGGACAGCACAGGAGAGGAAGACCCTCGATGAGATGGATTGATTCAGTGACTGGGGTAATGGGGTAGGTGTGTCAGAGACAATAAGATTGTCATAGGATAGAGCAGGGTTCAGGGCTGTTGTACATAGGGTCACTGTGAGTCACAGACAACTCGTTGGCACATAACTACAACAACAACAACACAGACTACATTAACTTTTTGACTGTAGGGAATGAGACAATGGAGAAGGAGTGAATATGGCCTGGGTGGAACAGATCATGGGAGAATAAGGTGGTTTTTAAAAAAAATATTGAAGGGAGTGCTGGTGGCCCAGTGGCAACAAGCTGCACTGCAATCCTAGAGGTATGCAGTTCAAATCCACCAGATGCTCTGCTGAAGAAGGAGAGCCAATCTCCTCCTGTAGCAATCAGATCTGATATGATGGTACACACACACACACACACACAAATAATAACATTTAAAACTTTAAAAAAATAAATAAAAAAAGATTGAGTGATTGTCAAGGTATGATGTCCCATAGGGACACGAATCCATCATGATGGATTCTAGGCAGGAAACAAACATGGTTGAAAACAGAAGTGTAGGGAGGTGTAAAGGGGACAAAAGACAGTCAGAGATTTGAAGGGAGATTAGAAGACGGGAATCCCTAAAGGAACACCAGAAAGGTGCAGCAAAAAGAGGGAGAGAAGAACCAGGAGGACAATTGTAAGAGGAGGAAGGGTTTGGAAAAACTGAGACAGACCCTGTAGAACCAGGAAAAGAGGTGGCCTGAGAGTCCCTTGAATGTGATAATGAAGCTAATTGGTATGAAAACAATGAGATACGATTTTTAAAAATTCAATTAGCAAATGTTTGAAAGATTGCAAAAGGCCAGTGCTGGTGGTAATGTGAGGAAGAGCAGTCTCAGAAAGTGTTGGAGGGAGTGCGATTTGGTATGAGTTTATGCGTGAATATTTTTAAATGTGTCGTAGTTGTTCTTTCATTAAGCTTTTAACTGCTCCTGAAGACATGCTAAGTATTTCAGCATTTTTACAATATAACCCAACCCACTGCTGTGGAAATTTATTCCAACCCTCCATTGGGTTTCCAAGTCTGGAAATCTTCGTGGGAAGATACTGCCCATCTTTCTCCTGAGGAACAGATGGTAGATTCAAACTACCAACATCTAGGTTCACAGAGCAGCACGCTCTGCACTATGCCACCAGAGCTCCTCTGTACAGGACAGCGATACCACGTATATGCAGCGTGCTGTGCGCCATCACCATTATCCATTTCCAATTGTTCTCATTATCCTCAAAATAGAAATTTCACACACTTTAAGCATTAACTCCCTGTTTCTCTTCTCTTCTGCTCTGGCAACCGCTGATAAGCTTTGGTCTCTTTAAATTTTCTATTCTAATATTCTGTCATCTAAGTGGAAGCATTCACAATTTTGTGTCTTATTTTTAAGATTCAACTATACCGTACCTGTACCAGGATTTCATTTCTTTCTGCCTGAGTAGTATTTCATTGTATGTTTATACCATATTTTGTTTATCCATTCTGCTTTCTCAATTATTATTTCTTTTTATTGTGATTTCAGTCAAAGTTTACAAAGCGAATTTATTTTTCCATTAAACATTCATACACATTTTGTCGGATAACAAATTATAATACCCACAATGTAGTTGCACTTTCCCCACTTCATCCTTATAATTCTAATTTTCATCAATCCTATTTTACCTTCCATTCAGATTTTGATTTGAGATTGTTTGTACTTGTTCTTTTTAGCTACCATGAACATTGGTATATGAGTTCTCTATTTGCATTGTGTTTTCAGTTATCTTGGGAATACACCTAGGAATGGAATTGCTGGTTTGTTCTAGCCACAATTACTTAAGAAAGATGTTACTATTTTTTATTGTAGGAGGATGGAAAAATATTTCTTTTTTTTTCAATATGAAGAGAAACATCTAGAAAGGCAATGGAGAAGAGGGCAGTAGAGACAAGTGGGAGTGTGTGTGTATGTGTGTGTGTGCACATACACATGTACCCATAGGACAAGGCCTCTGAAGAGATTGCCAGTTATGAAGCCAAGAGCCAGGTGCAGGAATTAGTCTTAAACCAGAGAGAAGACACGTTTCCCTTGATAGAGAAAATAACTTATCTTCTCAAAGATCCGAAATACTGTCTTAGCAGAAAAATGAGATATGCATACTCTCAAATACAACTGTAGTACAATAGAAAGTGTTTTGTGAACCTGAAACCAGGGCTGAGAGAGCTTGGAAAGAGTGGGCTCGCTGACACCTTGGTTGCTGAGGAGGTTTACGTGGAGATGGGAGAGGGTACAGTTAGCATGAGGAGGGAGGCTTGCCTGAGCCAGTTGTCCCTGTGTCTCCATTTGAGAGAGGCCCACTAAGAGCAAGGAAATCTCATGACTGGCCAGAGAGATCCTTCTGCCTTGGGAGCCCTGGTGACCTAGTGGTGAGTAGTTGTACGACCAACTCAAAGGCAAGTAGTTCAAATCCACCAGCTGCTCCACATGAGAAAGATGAGCAGTCTCTTCCTGTGCCATTTACAGCCTCTAAAGACCCACTGTAGAGTCAGCCGTGAGTTGGTTCTGATTAGAAAGCAAACAATAACAGCAACAATCAGAATTTTGCTACCTTACGAACCTGAGGAGTCCTGAGAGCTAACCCACAGAATACATAAGCCTCCTGCCTAAGAACGAGTTTTTCTTTGCTTCCCTCAAAGGTTCGGGAGCACAGTCGAAAGCTGGAGGCCGGAGATGGTTCCGGTGAGCCACGACAACCTGCAGAGCGCCTGGAGGTAGGTGTCATTGCCTCTGTCCCCTCAGACAGGAAGTAGCTCCCTAGAGTTCCTGCCTCCCAACGGACCTTGGAAGAATTCCTAAGGCCACTGCCTTCCGCTCCCTCCTCCCCCACTGCGCTGATCCACACAAGCCCTCTTTCCCTGGGGGCCACTCAGATGGACGCCTCGGTCAGCAGCCTCCTCTTCCTCCTCCTCTCCAGGTGGACCCTGGGCCTGCGGTGTCAGGGCAGCAGGAACATCCTCAGTGCCCTGCGGAAGGCCGTGGAAGTGGATTTCAAGGACAAAGATAAATATCAATCGCAAGGCATCTACCTCTTCACAGGAGGCATCGCTGACCAGGATATGGTGGGTGGGCAGGGTCCCAGGCTGCGTCTGTTGTCCGTTGTCCTCCAGTGAGCATTGGTGGCTTAGTGGTGAGGAATTCAATTGCTGATACAAAGGCATGGTGTTTGAATCCACTAGCCACTACTCTGGAGAAAGATGAGCAGTCTCCTCGTCGGCGATTCACTGCCTCTGAAAACCCACCGCAGGGTCAGCAATGATTCATATCCTCCCGGTTCATGCTAACATTCTCCTCCCGTGGAACTCAGTGGTTAGCTTCTCCAGCGTGACTATCTAAACACACTCATCTCAAAGTTGGACCCAACACCCAGAGCTCTTGTTAAAACATAGGTTCTCGTTTTGCAGTTCTGGGGCCAGACTGAAAGTCTGCATTTCTCCTGAGCTCTCAGGGAATGTCCTTTCACTGTCCAACATGGCCTCACTTGGAGCTCTTGTTCCAGGATCTTAATTTAGTAGATCTGGAGGCAGGCCTGAAAGTCTCCATTTCTCCCTAGCTCTCAGGGAATGTCCTTACGCTGCTCTCCAGCCCACACCTCCACCCTAATAACCAGGGATCTCCAGGCAGCTCCTAAGCCCACCCTGGGAAGTGATGATCTCATCATCATGTCCTCATCTGTCTTCAGTGCTTCTAGGCAGGGAACACAGTAAGGCGTCAAGAAAGATGATCAAGTCAAGCTGACTTGAGATCAAGCTGTGTACTTTCTCCTATGCTCTGTCCCCCTACAGTCCATTCTCAGTGCTTACATGGCCGAGGCCTGTGCAGGCTGTGACCTCCAGCTGAACGTGTGTCTCTTCTACATGGGAGAGCCAGAGATGAACAGCACCCCACCTGCCTGCTATGCCAGCTTCAAGGACACAGCCGACGCCTACAGGGAGGCCACGCGGGCTACCAGAGGCCGCTTCCACTGGTTTGGAGACACGGGTGTGTGAGTGTTGGCTTATCCCCTATCTCTCTTCCCAGCCAGCTAGCCCCAGCACAGCTCCCTGATGCAGGAGTTGTGTCAGAAGCATGTTGAAGCATGTCGATGTTGTAGTGAGCTGCCTTTGAATTGGCTCCTGATTTACAGAGACTCAACAAAACACGTGAAACTTCCTCTCACGTAGTTTTGGACATGTGATCAGGAGAGGCCTTGGGAAATCATGCTGGGAAAGACAGAGGCTCAGAGAAAGAGAAGAAGACCCTCAAAGGGAAGGACTGACATAGTGACTGTAATAATGGGTTCAAGCGTGGCAGAGATGGTGAGGATGGCGCAGGTCAGGGCCAAGTTCAAGTCTGCTGCTGTTCATAGGGTTCGCTGTGAGTTGTAGTAACCACCTCATAGGTGCCTAACAGCAACAGAAGGACATGCTGCCTGGCGCTGCACCTTCCCCAGAGGCCAGACTGTAGTGCTGTGATCTGTGGAGGTTTTGTTTGCTAATTTGTACAACTCCAGGTCTTTCCTCCAAGTCCACCTGAGCCTGGAAGCTCCGCTAACTCCTGTTCAGCATCCTGACAACCTGGACTACTTTAAAATACTCCCGAATATCTCAACAGAAAGGTCCCGAGCGATCCCCTGGCTTGGTGCCCCCCACAGTGTGGCGTGCTCACGGCATAGCTGTGGCCAGTACACATGGGGTTATCTTCTTCCTGTGATGATTACATGCTTCTTCCAACATTTCTTAGTCAAATGTCAGCTTGCCACCAATGTGAGCAGTGACCTCAGTTTTCTTTGTGAAATAGGCTTTCCAGTGAATCGATGAAAGTGATCTATTACGTAAACAATGTTTAGAGAAGATGCAGATGAAGCAAAGATTCTGACAGAAAATTGAGAGTGGCAGAGGTCTGGGACACCCTGGTGCGTTCCCACCTCCTTGATTTCCAGATGAAGGGACAACAGGATGTGATGAGCCTGCGGTCACACCATTAGAAGTGAGGCCAGCTGCAACACCAGGATCTGTTTGTCAGTCTTTTCATGAAAAATGGTGGCCATATATGTTTATATTATGGGTTATTAATAGTAGTTACTGATGAACAACTATGTTAGTTTAGAGACTAAGGTGTGCCTGATCCAGGCCATGGTCATTGCAATTATTCACTATACATCAGAAAGCTGGACAATGAATAAGGATGACAGAAGAAATGATGTCTTTGAGCGGTGGTGGTGGAGAAAAGTATTGAATATACCATGGACAGCCAGGAAACCAAGCAGGTTCTTGGAGGCAAGGATTCTGAGGCTTCGTCTGACATACTGTGGGCATGTTGCAAGGACTAATCCTTGGAGAAGGACAACATGCTTGGAAGGGTGGTGAGACAGTGCAAGAGAAGACTCTGAATGAGATGGATTGACTCAGTGACTGGGGTAACGGGGGTTGGTGTGTTAGAGAGAGATTGGCTCTGGGTTCAGAGCTGTTGTACAAAGGGTCACCATTCGCAAATGACTCAATGGCACATAACAACAATAGTAGCAGCAAGCACACTTCTGTAACAGCTTCACCAACTGTGTGCCAATTGTACTTTGGTGACCACAATGCTGGAAGCTGTACCATCAATATTTTGAATACCAGCAGCTTCAGCCATGGTGGACAGGTCTCAGCAGAGTTGGGAAACTCAAACTAGAAAGAAAAGCCTACCAATATAATTCCAGAAATTAGTCAGTGGAACCTCTGTGGATTACAGCAGGGTATTATATTGGTAAGTGTAGGGCTGGAAGACAAGCCCCCTAGGCTGGAAGGCAATCAGAGTACCAGTGACCACGCAGTGCACTTGAGCATACCCATGACCATGAAGATGCCATAGGACCAGACAATTCATCTGGTAAACATGGAGTCCCATGACTTAGAACCCTCTCAATGGCAACATGCAACATGTGACAGCTATTTTATGCCAGAATCTATTCTAAATGTTTTGCATATGTTCTCATTCATCCCTCATACAACCCTACAAAGGGAGGTATTCTCACTTAGGCAGGGTTTTTTGTTTATTATTATTCACTTTAATGAAAATTTACAGAGACTTTGGATTTCCGTTCATTCATTGTTGTACTTTTCACTTAGGCAGTTTTACAGATGTGAAAGATGAGATATAGATGTTGTTGTTGTTGTTGTTGTTGTTATGTGCCATCAAGTTGCCTGTGATTCATCACAACCCTATGTACAACAGCCCTAAGCCCTGCTCTATCCTGTGCCAATCTTATTGCCTCTGACACACCTACTCCCATTACCCCAGTCACTGAATTAATCCATCTCATCGAGGGTCTTTCTCTTCTACGCTGTCCCTCCACCCTCCCAAGCATGACATCCTTCTCCAAGGACCGATCCCGCCTTGCAACATGTCCAAAGTATGTCTGACGAAGCTTCAGAATCCTTGCCTCCAAGGAGCAGCCTGGCTTCACCTTCTCCAGGATGAACCTGTCTGTTCTCTTATCAGTCCATGGTATATTCAATATTTTTCTCCAGCACCACAGCTCAAAGGCATCATTCTCCTATGCTCCCTGGTCATTGTCTAACTCTCTGATGCATAGAAAATGATTGCAAAGACCATGGACTGTATCAGGTGCACCTTAGTATCCAGAGTCTCACTATTGCTCTTCAGTACTTTGGAGAGGTCTCTGACAGCAGATTTTCCCCATTAAATATGTCTTTTCATTTTCTGGCTGCTGGTGCCAAGAGTGTTGATTGTGGAGCCAAGCAAACTAAAGCTGTTTACAATCTCAGTCTCTTCACCATTTACCACCATGCTGCCACTCGACCCAGTGGTGAGAATCTTTGTTTTCTTGATATTGAACTTCAATTTATATTGAAAGCTGCAGTCCTTGACCCACAGCAAGTGCTTCAGATCCTCCTCAGTTTCAGCAAGCAGGGATGTGTCATCTGCATAACACAGATTGTTGATGAGTCTTCCTCCAAACCTGATGCCACATTTCTCCTTATAGAGCCCAGCCTCCTGGATAATCTGTTTTGCATATAGATTGAAAAGGCATGGAGATAGGACATACAGATAGTTTAAGTATTTTCTCAGAAGCATATTTGCTCCCTAGTAAGTGGTATAGCTAAGAGTTGAACGCAGGTGGACCAGTTACAGGTCGCATTCTTGGTCAGCTGGAACTGATTCATAGCTGATCCTCTAGAGGGTTTTCAGAGGCTGTAAATCTCATGGAAAAGATTGCCCATCCTTCTCCTGAAGAGCAGCTGGTGGATTCGAACCATATCCCTTTGGGTTGGCAGCACAAATCCTTACCCATCGGCCACCAGAGATACAGTTATCAGCTATTTTGCATAATCCCTGGGTGCATGTTTTTCCCTTCATGAAGTAGCAGGACCTTTGCTCCTGTTCTTCACAGGGGAGTGAGCTCTTGGCTGGAGAGCAGGACACTGGACCTCTAGGCCAGTTTCACTGCTGTCCCTTCAGCTTAATACAGTATAAGGGTGTCCCATCATGGGCTTCAGAACAGAATCATCCCCACATGGCCACTTTCCTCCGGATGTGGGCACTTCTAGGACCGTGTCCCTTCCCCATGTTCACAATGTGCTTTGTTTGCAGACATCTACGAGAGTGATGACATCAAGGCCATTGTGTCTGAGATGGAAAAGGCCATCAACTACTCCCAAAAGGTGAGTCAGCCATCCTGATCCACTCATGACCAGGCTTCCCATAAAGCACTGGTGTTTCCCAGAAGGCCTCAGCTTAGGTCTGTGTGCTGTGGTCCTTGATTGCCAAGAAACTCTTTCCTAAACTCGTTCCTAATCCCAGCACCTCTCTACCCACTGCCTCTTCTGCCTGCCATTCCCATTTCAAGGCCTGGAAAAGGATATGGGCTGGAGAATGGGATCAAGGCCAGTTCAGGCCCTGGAAGTGTATAGAAAGTACACAGCCATGGTCAAGGCAGGGAGGAGTATAGGAAGAAGACACATCCTATATTTTAAAAAAAAAAATTAATAAGACTGCAAGTTTCTGTTGCTGCTGTTGTTAGGTGCCATCAAGTCAACTCGACGCACCACAGATCTGAGCCTTGTCCTGTCCTGTCCTGTCCTGTCCTGTCCAGTTTTTGTTGTGACTGTGGTAAAGTGGAAGCCCGGGGTGGTGCATTAGTGAAACATTCAGCTGTGAACGGCTGCACAGGAAGAGGGCGTGGAGGTCTGTGTCCATAAAGGAAACCCAGTGGGACCACTCTGCTCCCACAGGTTCACTGTGGTTGGGATTGACTCATGGCAACAGGCACAGGGGAAATGCTGCTCACCTTCAAACTCATGGCTGTCGAGTCGGTTCTGACTCATAATGACCCTCCATCAGGTTTCTGAGGCTGTAAATCATAGTGGGAGGAGACCGCTCCTCTGTTTCCTTCAGAGCAAGAGGTGGATTCAAACCACCTTTAAATAGCAGCGCAGTGCCCTGTGCACTCCACCACCAGACCTTCCTTTGGTAAAACACACATACCGGGGGCGGAGCGCGGCCGCGCTGGCGCGTCGAGGGCAGAGGCAGCCGCCGCGATGGATGTGTTTCTGATGATTCGGCGCCACAAAACCACCATCTTCACTGACGCCAAGGAGTCGAGTACCGTGTATGAGCTGAAGCGCATCGTCGAGGGCATCCTTAAGCGGCCACCAGACGAGCAGCGTCTGTACAAGGACGACCAGCTCCTGGAGGATGCCAAGACTCTGGGCGAGTGTGGCTTCACCAGTCAAACAGCAAGACCCCAGGCTCCGGCCACAGTGGGGCTGGCCTTCCGGTCAGATGACACATTTGAGGCTCTCCGCATTGAACCATTCTCCAGCCCACCGGAGCTGCCGGACGTGATGAAGCCACAGGATTCAGGAAGCAGCGCCAATGAACAGGCTGTGCAGTGAGGGTGGTGCCCCCCAATAAAGAGATTTGGGTGTCAAAAAAAAAAACCACACATACCATATGTTGTTGTTAGGTGCCATCAAGTCGCTTGTGACTCATAGCGACCTTATGTGCAAGAGCTCTGTACCCTGCTCTATCCTGAGCCAACCTCATTGTCTCTGACACACCTGCCCCATTATCCCAGCCACTGACTCAAATCCATTTCATCGAGGGTCTTCCTCTGTTGTGCTGTCCCTCCACCCTCCCAAGCATGACATCCCTCTCCAAGGACTGATCCCTCCTTGCAACATGTCCAAAGTATGTCAGATGAAGCCTCAGAATCCTTGTCTCCAAGGAGCCGCCTGGTTTCACCCTCTCCAGGATGAACCTGTTTGTCCTCCTAGCAGTCCGTGGTATATTCAACACTCTTCTCCAGCAACACAGCTCAGAGGCATCAGTTCTTCCCATTTTAAAATATAAAATGGTGGGGAAAACCCAGTTTCAAGTTTCAGCCTCTTTCCGTTTTAAATACATCCTTTTTCAGGTAGAAAGCAACATCCTGACTAACCTATGAGTTCAGGGGGCGGATGGTTGGGATTCACCTTCCCCTTCTCTTCTGTGGCTCCTCACACTTTCTGTTGCTGTCCTCCCGGAGGAAGGTCTTCCATAGGCCACTGTCGCCTTCCTTCTCAGGCACCATCAGTCTCATCCCCTCGTCTGCTAAAATTGTTCCCAAGATGTTAATGGACAAGAACAGCTTAGTCCACCCGTCACAGGGCCCAGATTTACATTTTGCTAGCTGCGTCTTGTGCTTTGAGAGCAGTTTGTTGTTAGTTGCTTTGGAATCTCACTCAGAGTGCCTTCACGTGTACAGAGGAGAACTTCTCCAACAGGGTGTTCAAACCTGTGACCTTTTGGCAGCAGAGAGCCCAGGCCCCTCTGGGTGGATTTGAACCACTAACCTTTCAGTTAGCAGTCCAGTGTATTAGCGATTTGCACCACCCCGATATTGAGAGTAACAACTGGAGAACATTCTAGGCAGTAAGGGAATGTACAGGCAAAAAGATCCAAGTGCTACACCTCTTTCCAGCTGGAGTCAGCCTGGACATGGGGGAACTGGGGACGCGGAGAGGGGGTGATGGGGGTAGACAGGGTGCATTTGGGGGGTGTGTGCATGGGTGCAGGCAAAGCAGTATCTGGCAGGAAGAGCACCACCTTTGGAGCTAGACGCCCCCCTTAGTACAGATGGCAACTCTTGTGTTTGCTGAGCAGTGTGGCGGAGCAAGTTCCTTCTGCTCATGGAACTTGAGTTTTCTCATCTACAAAATGGGGCTGCCAGGCAAGCTCTGGTGGCCTAGTGGCAAGAAGTTGCACTGCAATTCCAGAGGTGCGCGGTTCAAATCCACCAGATGCTCTGCTGAAGAGGAGGGACAATCTCCTCCTGTACCAGTCGATCTGATTTGATGGTACATACATTTAAAAAAATAATAATAATAAAAATTTTTTTTAAGTGGGGCTGCCAATAGTTTCTGGCTGGCTGGCTTATCTGGCCATGCCCTGTGTGCCGGGCTTGAGAGATCCAGGGATTAGTTAGCCCAACATAATCACCAGCCCTCTGTACATGGAGGTTTTTATGACTAAGGGGCTTTATCTGCAGAGCCCTTGGCTCCAAGTCACACTCTAGAGGCAGAAGGATTGTGTAGGAGATGCAGAGGTCCTAGTGGACCCAGTCTCCCTGCCATGGATAGGGTGTGTGTGTGTGTGTGTGTGTGTGTGTGTGTGTGTGTGAATCTGTGTGTAACTGTGTGAGTATGTGTGTGTAAGTATGTATGTGTGCATTTGTATATGTGTATAGGTGTCTGAATGTGTGCATGCACGTTGTGTCTGCATGCATGTGTGCACATGTGATTGTGTGCATATGAACGCATGTGTATATAAGTGGGCATATAAGTGGTTACATGTGCATATGTGCGTGTGTTATCTCCCTATGTATGATTATGTATGTGTGTTGTTGTTGATTGCCTTCGAGTCGAGCATGACTCATAGCGACCCTATGAATAAAAGGTCTGAAGCCCCTCGACAACTATTGACATTTATCAAAGTTCACGTATGTGGTGTTGTTGTTGTTGAGTGCTGTGGAATCACAGGCAATTGATTCATAGCGATTGAAGGAGAGTCCTCAATGCTTGGGTGTCTCTCATCCTGGATGCCACTCCTGCTTCCAAGCTTGTTTTAATCGGGGAGCTCCACCCCACTCTCTGTCTGCATTGGGTGACCAACCATTAACACACTTGACACATCAGTGTCACAGTGTTCAGCCTCACAGCAACCACAAGTGACCGCGGTACGACAACTTGTACACCAGGGCTATACGACCTAGAGGAATGTCTGAACAAAAACAATGAAAGACAGGCCTGAGGGCCGCAGATTAAGAGTCACCCACCTTCGGCTTGGTAGCATCGCCTTCTGTCCACTGGGCCAACAGATCTCTCTATGTTGATATTATTGTTGTTAAGTGCCATCAAGTCGCAGGCGACTCATAGCGACCCTATGAAGGAGAGTCCCGTGTGTGTGTGTGTGTAGGTATGTATATATTTATATATGGGTGTGCACACATGTGTACAGATGTGTGTATGAGTGAGTTTCATGAGTGTGTATGTCTGTGTGTGTCTGTATGAGGATGTGTGAGTGTGTAACTGTATGTGAGTTTGTGCATCTACATAAGGATGTGTATGTATTATATCTTTATGAGGATGTGTGAGTTTGTATATGAGTATGTGTGTATGTCTACATGTGTGTATGTCTACATGAGTATGTGTGTGTCTCTCTATATGAAGATATATGGTAGGAGTGTGTGTGTGTCTGTCTGACTGTCTGCCTGTCCGTCCATCCACTGCCTGGAGGTGCCTTGTGCCCAGGCTGGTGCTAACCTCCGGCCCCCATTGCAGTGCGCTTTACTGGTGGCCTCCCTGAAGAACCATTCAAGAAGACAGCTGGAAGCCGCTGCTGCACCCAAAGAAAAACCAAACCGCCTCAAGCTGGAGAGTCAGACCAAGAGGCAGCGCCCTCCCAAGCCCAGAGCCGTCTCTGTGAACAGAATGGTTTGACCCCCTCGCTGATAACACGTAGAGGATTTTGTTTACACCTTGTCTCCTGGTCTTTCCTAGATCTTAACGTGGCTGGGGAGGGTGGGAGCTCTGGTGGTCTGTGGTAAGACGTTGCACTGCTAGCCCAAAAGCACATAGTTCGAATCCACCAGCTACTCCAAAGGAGAAAGATGGGCAGTCTCTTCCTTTGCAATATACTGCTTCAAAAACGTGCTGGAGGGTCAGCTATGAGTTGATTTCCAACTCAGCAGTACATAACAATAACATGGCCAGAGACATGATACCCAGGGCCAGCAGGGCTTGGGACAGGGCTTCAGCGGTGAGTGCCCTGTGCTGGCCAAGAGAAAAAGCAGCACTTGGGGCAGGGGGTGGTCTGCTTTTCTATTTTGGGTACACTGGATCCCTTCTACCTACCTACCTCTGATTCTAACTGGCTGTCCTCATTGTTTCCAAGCCCTGTACTGAGGACCTTCCGGTGTGGATGACCCCTAACTACTACCACCATGGTTTCTGTGGCTCTGGGCTTGTCCTCAGGGTCTGTCAGGAATAAAGGGATTTAAATGTCAGGCAGGCTCTTGCTGTTGCTGCCAACAACTTTGTGGAGCTAAAAGGAGCCTGGGCCCGGGACAGAGCCTGCCTGCTACCCCCATGTCTGTCCTGCCGTACCCCAAATACCCTCAGCTACCAGAAGTAACTGAAGGGATGATGGGAAACCCTAGAATCAACACTGCGCATGAGCAAAGGCATTCCTCCACATTTCACGGCTGACAGACTTGTGAACACAGCAGGTCCTCAAAATGGGAGACCTCCCAGGGAATTCTGTCCAGAGTACCACTGCCTGCGGCCAGAGAACTCCCCTGGGTTTCTGGAGCTAATCCAGACCCACTGCCATCCCCTGCCTTCCCTGAGGTGTCTGAAACCACAGGGCCCGTCCATGTGGGCTCAGGGGCCCTAAGAGGAGGCTGGATGACACCAAGGCCTCCAATGGGCCTCCTCAAACAAGACCAGAGCCCTGGGGCCAAGGGTGATGTTTCATGACTCTCTCTGTGAACACCATTGATCCCAAGAAAGAAAGAGTTCCTCCCTTGAAAGTGAGGTGCCTTAGGGAATTGACATAGCCTGAATAATTATTTGTTGTAGTGTATACCCCCCACATCCTAGGCTAATAGGAAAGGGGGGGCAGGTAACTGTAGAGAGAGTTCTGGCAAGCCCTCTGTTGCTTTTCTAGCACTCGCTCATATTTCTCTCTCTCTCCCCCCCCATACCTCTCTCCCTTCCTTTCTCTCCCCTACTCTCCTTCTCTCTTTCTCCCTCTCCCTCCCTCTGTCTCTCTCCCTCTCTATTTCTCTCTCTCTCTCCTCTTCCTCTCCCTCACTCCCTCGCTCTCTCCCTGCCTCCCTCTCTCTCTCTCTCTCTCTCTCTCTCTCTCTCTCACACACACACACACACACACACACACACATTCATGCATGAACTTTTCACCTCAAAACCTAGAATCCTCTCTGAATCTCCAATAGCAAACAGATCCAGCATGTCCTGAAGCATTTCCTTAGGCTGAGGTAGCTGTGGTGTACTAGTCACCCCAGAAACCAGGCCAGTGATGGGAAAGACCACCTCTTTTCTAGAGCATTCAAGATGACTCTGACAGAGAGAAGAGCCCCCCCTTGAAAGCTCTGAAGTGGCGTCCAACCAGTGGCAAAGCGATCATCCCCGCAGGTGAGGCTTGGCCACAGTCAGGCTGGGTGGGCAGGGGGAAGCAAGGCCATGGCTGAGGCAGGCTCTGAGCCTGTGTCAGCACGAGAGTCCCTGTGACATAGCCAGTGATCCTGCATCTCAAGCACGTCCCAGTCCTTCTGTTGAAACTGTAGTCTATCCATTTCCTTCTTTATAGGCAAGGAAACTCAGGCTCAGAGGAGCCAAGGACAGCATGCCAAGTGCTTGTGACAAGGTGTCAGTATTGTTGTGAAAGTGCTCAACTCATGGAGCGCTAGTGGCTCAATGCTAAGGAGTGTGCTGCCAGCCCAAAGGCACACGGTTCAAATCCACCAGCTGCTCCACAGGAGAAAGATAGGCAATCTCCTCCCACGTGATTTACAGCCTCAGAAAAGCCATTGGAGTCGATTCTGATGTGACTCTACATACTCACCTCATAGGACCAAAGACCATCTGTCTCGTTTCTCATGTCAAAGATGTCCCAAAGGCCCTCGGTACAAATCCACCAGCTGCTCCGCTGGAGAAGGAGGGGCAGTCTCCTCCTGTGCCAATCGGATCTGATTCAATGGTACATAACAACAACAACAAAAACAACCCAAAATTAACCAAAAAAAAAGAAAAAAGATGTAGCCGAGTAGCTTGGGATATACTTCTGGACATAACAAGAGCGACTCTAGAGTCTTGGCACTCCTCTTGCTCTGAATCCACTTGCCTCAGTGATCAACAAGAGGGCTGGGGATAAAATGAGCCCGTGTATAGAAAACACGCCATAACGGGTTCATATCTTCATCCCAGCTGTCACTGGGTGCACCCCAACTCCTGGTAACACCTCAAGTGCCAGGGAAGACCTGTGCTTCCAGGGTTCCCTATGGGGTTTCTAATGGCTACTGTTTTGGAAGTAGATCAATCACTGTCCTTTTTTCCCAGGAGCCTCTGGATGGGCTTGAACCTCCAACCTTCAGTTAACAGCTGAGCATGTTAATTGTTTGTACCACCAAATACAGGGTTTGAATCCACCAGCTGCTCCATGGGAGGCTGGGCAGTCCTCTCCCGTAAGATTTACTGTCTGAAAACCTGCTTCAGGGTCAGTGAGGTGTCGGTTCCAACTCCACAGCACACAACAACAATCACCATTAAATACCAGGGATTGGTGCACGGTAGCTCTAAACACTGCTGATGCTGGTGAGGTCAGGGCCCCAGGGCACCTCAGGGCCACCTTGGAGCCCCAATTTCCAAAGCATAACTGAAGTTGGGGAGCTCCTAAGCCAGGCAGACAGCATTGCTACCTGAAGCCACAAGGCTGCTCCATCCGACAGGCCAAATGTCCCCTAGCTCCAGCGCCGTCAGCGAGAGCATGGACTGCAGAACAGAGGCGGAAGAAGACAAAAACACGGGAAGCAGAGACGTCGTTCTTACTGTTTTACACAGATACAGGGAATAATGTGGGTAAGCCGGAGAAATTACACCCCCTCCACATGTCTGTGTAACCCCTTGCCATTCAGGCAATGTAAGGTCAACAGCTCGTCTGTCCCTGGACAGCAGGGTCACATCCTTGTATGGACTGTGAGGTCCATCCTTAAACAATTCAAGTTGAAGTGCAACTCTGGAGTTTTGACACTGACAAGAGAATGAGTAAGGTTACCACTGGATATGGATCCCCTGAGGTCCTTGGGTGAGCACTCGGGCTCCATCCATGGGGGAGAGGGAGGAAGGCTGGGTCCTCAGTTCTGAGACTGATTGAGAATGGGGTGAATATGGTTCCTTTTGGTCAGCCTGATTGTTGTTGTTATGTGCCATCAAGTTGCCTAAGACCCATAGCAACCCTAGGTAAAGCAGCTCTGAAGCCTGCCCTATCCCGAGCCCATCTCATTAAGTCCTGTGAAATGGCCCATCCCAATAACAGTTCACTAATGCCATGAACAATGGAGAACCCCTTACCAGCCTTCCACCCACCCACCTCCCTTTCTTCCTCGCAGTAATTGGCACCTCAGGAATCGTACAGCTGACTTGACTGAACTGGAAAAGTGGGCAGGAAATTGGGCCCTGAGGTAACAAAGGGACCTCCACCCTTTCTCCTAGGCTCAGTGTACAAGAAATATCCTCAGAGGAGGGGCGTGAGAAGGACCAGCTCTTCCATTGAGTTGCCCAGAAAGAATCAAATCTGCTCCAGCAAAGAGGTATTGTCTCTACATTTCATTCCATTCATGGACTATTGCTTGTCGGAGGGTGGAAAAGAAAACAACTGCTTAGAATGAATGACTGCTGTGGTGATGGAATGTGAGCTGGATAGAGCTCTGGTGGTCGTAGTCTGTAGGGTGTTATGGTGCTGACAATAAGGCCAAGTACGAATCAGGTGGTTCGAATCTATCAGTAGCTCTGAGGGAGAAAGATGGGCTGTCCTCTCCTATTAAGAGGAAAGTACTAGAAAGATGTTGAAAGATTGCTATGAATCAGAACTGGCGGAGTGAGACTTAGGTTTCAAACGGGGATCTGCCAGGTCTTTGCTGGGTAACCATGGGCAAGCCATTTAGCTACTATCAATCTCCATGTCCTTGTTTATAAAATGAAGATAATCACACTCATCTAGTAGAATTGGTGTGAAATTCATTATGTTTTGTGCAAAATAGATGTCTTAGTGTAAGATACTTTTGTCTCCTAGCCAAGGGAAATCCCCCTCCTTGTTCATTACCCACAAGATAGAGAGGACATCTTTTTTCTCACCATCATCTGATAAGAATCCAGGCTTTTTGCTGATTGAGCACATCCTGATCTGAATGCCATGCTCTGATTGGTTAGGGCATACCCCTTCTTGTATCCATCATTGGAGCAAGGAGACTGGGATCATCCTGATTGGTTGAGACTTCTGACCTTCAGCCCAATCAGAGCTTTCCACTAAAATATTATGGAGGAGGGCGGAAATAGGTATTGTGGAAACAATAGTCTAGACTAGCAAGTGTCACTACTCAAGAAATGTTATTCCTCATGCTCTTATTTCTTGCGCATCTCTTCCCAGCGCCAAGGAAGACATCTGCCCGCAGCAGATGCGCAGTGAGGGCTTGGGAACCCCACAGATTAACAACCTTTTGAAATGGATTTTAAATGAGGTTCCCAGAGACATGAGTCAGACAGTCATTCACTTATGTCTGAATTCTCTGAGATAATGGTTCTTGATTCAATTAAAACCCCCCAAATACATGCAAGAAACCAAACTCAATGCCGTAAGTTGCTTCTGACTCATGGTGAGTCATTATTTTCCTGCTGGGCTCAAACTGCTGACCTATTGGTTAATCGTGGAATGCTTTGACGTGTACCAACAAGGCTTCTTCTATGTGTTTATCTGATTTGTCTTCCTTTACTTTAAAGTGGATAGCCAATTACGGGCTCAAAAAACTGAAGATGGAGGTTTACAGACATCTCGGTCCCAGATGCACTCATCAGAAGTCGGTCCGGGGGTCCGCATCAGCCAAACACTGCAGTGTCCTCCCCAGCGTCGAGATCAATGTGAGTAACCATTGTTCTTTCTCCTCCCTCAAGTCCTGCCTCTTAGCTGCAAAATGCTGAGGGCAGCTTTGTTTTTGTTGTGGGTATGAGTCTTCCAGTCAGAGCCAACCCATAGCTGACCCTCCAGCAGGTTTTCAGAAGCTGGAAAGTGTGTGGGAAGAGACTGCACACCTTTCTCCCGTGGAACAATTAGTTTGTGGATTTGAACAGCTTGCCTTTGGGTTGGCAGTGCAGCTTCTTCCACTAGGCTACCCAGAGGACTGTGCTATAGAAGATGCCTTGTAAATGTGCAGCATTTGGGCTCATTTCCCTGATTTTAAGATGTATGTAATTGTCTCCTAAAGTGAAGTGATCCCTCAGGGAATAAGGAGATACAGAATCCTATTGGATGAAAAGCCAAGCCCTAGATTGAGTCTGAGAGGGGAATGAAAAGCTAGGCTAAATGTTTGGAAAGGGAAAGCAGGATGGGCAGTCTCTTCTTGTGTGATTTACAGCCTCTGAAAACTCACTGGAGGCTTAACTGTGAGTTGGTTCCAACCCAAAGGCAATGAGTTGAGTTTTTAGATGGTTGTTTTGGAAATTATAAACCACAAATGGAATAAACTATTCTGGTTGTTGATGAGGAAGTGGAAACATTTAGGTGGGGGAGGCCAGGGATTTGCCCTCACTTGTCTTGATCTAGGGTCTGGTGAGACACCTTCAGTGGACGCTCTGGGAAGTGGAAACCTACATCACGCACATGGAGAAAGTACTGAGGAGCTATGTCCAGAGGCTGCAGTGGCTGCTGTCCGGTGAGCCTACGTGTTGTCCTGGGGGAGCAGAGAAGAATGCTGTTGTTGTTGTTGTTAGGTGCTATTGAGTTGAAAAAGACTCCTGATGGCCTTGTGAGCAACAGATCTGAATATTACGCTATCCTGTGCCATCCCCATCATCCCTGACACACCTTGGCACATTGCTGCAGTCACTGTGTCAATCCATTCCATTGAGGGTCTTCCCTTTTGCTGACCTTGTCAAGTATTACATCCCTTTTGGAAGAATAACCTCTCCTAGCAACATGCTCAAAGTACATCAGTCAAAATTCCATCCTTGCCTCCAAAGAGCACTCTGGCTGTACTTTTCCAGGATATAAATGTTCTTTTCGCAGTCTGTGAGATACTCCTCTCTATCAGAGCTCAAAGGCATCAATTCTTCTTTTGTCATTCTTACTCATTGTCCAGTTCTCAGATGCATGGCAAGTTATTGAAAAGACCGTGGACTTTATTAGGCACACCTTAGTCTTCAGTCTGGCATCATTGCTCCTTAGTGATTTGGAGCAGTCCCTGAAAGTGTAATTGCCCAATGCAATATGTCTCCTGATCTCCTGACTGTTGCTACCAAGGGTGTTGATCGTGGATCCAAGTATGAAGAACTCTCAAGTCAGTCCTTCACAAGACAGGAACTCAGGAGCTGTCAGGTAAGAAGTTAAGTCAGGATGATGATCTGGGTGAGTGCAGAGGTCAGACAAGATGACGTTGTTGTGAGTGCAGAGGTCAGGCAAGATGCTGTTGTTCGTCAAGGGCTGGTGACCAGAAGGTGTACCTGTACCAGTCAGATCCAATTAAAATAATATAGTTAACTGTAAAAAAAATTAAAGAAAAGGGGGAGCAAAATGTATGATGCATTAGCATTTGCAATAATCCCTCTGGCCAAAGCGGGGGGTCTGTGGGGGGGGAATTGGCGAAGGAATGACATGCAATCAGAGGGACCTTGTAGGGACCTGGGTGAAAGGTGAGGCCAGCTGAAAAAGAAGCATGGGTGGAGAGGGTCAAAGTGGAGAGAGTGAGCGTGGTTTCAGAGGTAAAAGGGCAGGGCTTAGAGACTTGTATCATTGGGAGGGGGAAATTACATCAATACATGACCGTCAAATCACCGAGAGTCAAGACTCAGCCACGTGGACACCCATTTTTGGAAGACATGAATGTCTCATGGACTTGCAACCAAATTGTTCCTTAGAGCCAAAGATGCTGAAACTTCCTCTCTGCTCTCACATCCTTTGGGCTTATTGTCAGGAGAGGTTAGTCCTTGAAAAAAGTCATCCTGGGGAAAATGGAGGGTCTGAGAAAGAGAGGAAGACCCTCAACAAGGTGGGTTGACACAGAGACTGTGACAATGGGCTCAAGCATGTTGGCGATCAGGAGGATTACTGAGAACAGAACAAGGTTCAGATCTATTGGTCTGAGGGTCGCAGTGAGTCACAGGTGCCTCGACAGCGCATAACAACAACAGTGCGACCCATGACGGGCGCTATTAATTCAAGCACTTAAATTTTAGAGACGAGGAAACTCAAGCTTGAAAAAGTATAATGCTTGAGCATATCACGGACTGGCAGAACTAGGGTTGAAATCTCTGTCTTTCAGATTCTGACCTGCTTCACCCCTGAGCTGTTAACCCTTCCACCAATCATCTCCCAGTGATTTGCCCAGTTGCCATAGAGTCAAGTTCAGTTCATGGTGACCACATAGGTGTAGACCTGTTCATTGAGGGTTTTCAATGTCTGATTTTTTTTTTTTTTAGAAGTAGCTCACCTGACCTTTCTTACAAATTGTATCAGGTTGGACTCACACTTCCAGCCTTTGAGTTAACACCTTAGCCTGTAACATTTGCAACACTCAGAGACTCCTCCCAGTTGGATTGACATCTGAGAAACCCTCTAGGGTGTTGCAAAACTAGGGTTCTAATAGTCAGTGGGAAAGCCGCCCAGAAGGAATTACTGTTCACTCCTTTCCTGCCTCTGTCACTACCTCAAAGGGAGCCGCCAACTATTTGGCACCATCTTGGAAAGCAACGTGTGCATCCTGCTGGATACATCGGGGTCCATGGGCCCCTACCTGCCGCAGATGAAGACACAGCTGATTCTGCTGATTTGGGAACAACTGCGGAAGCATTGCAAGAGGTAGGAAGTGGGGTGTAGGCTTAGAAGGACCAAAGGGCTGGTTCTCGGTTTCCCTGGCCAAGTTCACACCCTTCTGACTGTTCCAGTGGGACTGGGGGTTCTGAAATGCTCTCCTGAATAGCTGTTTTGAGCCAAAAAGGGCCCTATTTTGCAACAAAAGTTAAGCAGGTCTTAGAAATTCATCTGAGGCCTGGGGACAGTTGCCACCAGAGCACAGGAAGTCCATAAAGCATTGAAAGACACATTTCAGCTGAGTTCAGCTTTCGCAAGAGCCCTGCTAGTGTAGTGGTCAAAGCACACATCTGGTAACCAAAAGGTGGATGGTTCGAACCCACCAGCCACTCAGCAGGAAAAGCTGTGGCAAGCTGCTTCTATAAAGATTCACAGCTTTGGAAATTGCTTGGGGCAGATCCACTTTGTTCTCCAGGGTCTCTGTGAGTCCACATTGACGCCACAGCAGTGGATTTTAATTTTTTTCTTTTTTTTTTCTAATGGGAGTGTGTGTTTTTCCTCTCTACTCAGAAAGCTCCACCATGGGAGGTCATCAGGAAGTCCTGGCCGTAGGCTGGACTCCTTTTTGCCTAAATATAAATAAGCATTTATTAAGGAGCCCTGGTGTCAGAGATGGTTAAGTACTTGCCTTTAGCTGTATGCTACCAATCCAACCCCAAGCTTTCGTTGAGCACTTTCTGTGTGCTGTACACTTCCTCTAGTGATGTGATTCAATCCTCACCCCCCTTTGTTGTTGCTGTAGGTGGTGTAAGTTGTTGAGTCAGGATAGACTCATGGCTGACCCTCCAACACATTTTCAGAGGCTCCAAATTGCACAGTGGGAGACTGCCCGTTTTTCTCCCAAGGAGCAGCTGGTGGATTCGAACCACGTGTCTTTGGGTTAGAATCTTTGGATTGGTGGCACCACTTCTTCCCATGAAGTCCTTAGAGGTCATGCTGTTATATTTCCGTTTTCCAGATAAAGGAACTAGAGAGTTTAAAGAAGTTAAAGTTTAAGCTAGGATGTAAAGGAGGTATGTGATTTGTCCAAGATAACATAACCACTAAGTGGTTGAGCTGGAATTTAAACCTGTTTCTGTAGAATCTTCATTCAGTGTGTGTGTGACTTTTCCTTCTGAGCAGGCCCACGGGAGTCTCCGCAGGGGTCCTCATTGATAACCATAACTAGTCCTCACTAGAGATGACTTCGCCTGGAATTCATTCAGACTGGCTTGTGGTAACCAATTTCTTTCTCCTCTCTGTTCCTGCTTCCTCTTTGCTTCTCCCCAGTTTTAACCTTATCGGCTTTGCAGAGGGCCTGAATCTGTGGAGGGACACTCTGGTGGCGACAACGGATGCAGCATGTCAAGATGCTATGCAGTGGGTGACCCGCCTGGAAGCTCAGGGGAACACCTCAGTCTTACAGGCTTTACTGGCAAGTCCCTCCCATGAGCCCAGTCCCCATATTGTGACCTTGTACTCATGTTAGCAAGGCCACCTCTGTTTGCCTGATGCTGTATTGTTTTTAAATGCTGTTGCATCACTTAGGACTCATATCAACCCTATGAACAATGGCTCTGAACCGCGTCCTATCCTGTGCCATTATCATCTCTGACATACTCGAGTCTGTTGTTACAGTCACTATGTCACTTCATTTTATTGAGGGTCTTCCTCTCCTTCACTGACCCTCCACCTTTCCAAGTATGACATCCTTATTCCAAGAACTCCTAACAACATGCCCAAAGTATGTGACATGGAGTTTCACCACCACCACCACCCCCCGCCTCCAGGGAGCACCCTGGTTGCACCTTTTCCAAGACATACTTGTTGTCCTTGACACAGCCTCTACAAAGTGGTTTCTCATACTTCCTTCACCTTCGCCACAGCCCAGTGAGAAAGGGATTCCCATAGGTTCCGCTTTATAGATGTAGACTCTGAGATTCAGAGTTTACGTGACTTGCTTGGGATTAACCAGTTGGGAACTAGGCCGTGATTTTGGCTAAGCCCTGGGTGGTGCAAATGCTTACTGTGCCTAGCTGCTGACTGGTAGGTTGGAGGTTCGAGAGAGGCACTTTAGAGGAGGTTTTTAAATCCATGTGGGACACACACACATACACACACACACACACACACACGGGCTGCCATGGATCAGAGTCGACTCTGCTGGGTTTATTCGATCAGCTCTCCCGCCCCTGTGCTTTGCTGACCTTACCACACTCTTTCAGAAAGCTTTCCAGTTTCCCCGCACGGAAGGATTGTACCTCCTGACAGACGGGAAGCCAGATACAAGCTGCAACCTGATCCTAAACGAAGTCCAAAAGCTCAAGGAGAAAAGTGCCATGAAAGTGCACACCATTTCATTTAACAGCTCGGACAGGTAAGCAAGGAGCAGCTGTTGAGGTGTTTTGTTTTGGGTTTTGTTTGTGTGTGTGTACCGTCAAATCAGATCTGACTGGTACAGGAGGAGATTGTCCCTCCTTCCCCCGCAAAGCATCTGGTGGATTTGAACTGTGTGCCTCTGGGATTGTAGTTGCAGCTCCTTGCCACTAGGCCACCAAAGCTCCCCTTGTTTTGTTTTTTTAACCTATCCGATGGCCAAATGTCAAAGGGAATGTCTGAACTGACTTCCCTAATATGAAGACGCAGGTTAGACCTCTTCTGGGCCCATGATACCAAGAATCAGACGTGCAGGAGAGAGTCAGACTTTCTGTAGGGGGTGGCCACAAGTTACCACTGCATGAAAGGATCATTCTCCACGCTCCCTGCTTAGCCATCGAGGGCCAACAGGTTTACGTGGATCCACCAGGACATGTTTTCTTCTCCTTCACCATCTTTTTTGGGGGGGAGCACATTTGCAAATTGTTGTTGTTGTTGTTATATGCCGT
>NW_006399867.1:3987819-3993460 GCF_000299155.1 Elephantulus edwardii | reverse complement strand
TGAAAAGGTATGGAGATAGGATGCATCCCTGGCGTACACCATTCCCAATTTTGAACCATGCAGTGTTCCCTTGCTCTGTTCTGACGACTGCCTCCTGGTGCAAGTATAAGTTTCGCATTAGAACAATCAAGTGTTCTGGGATTCCCATTCTTCTCAGAGTCAGCCACAATAGTTAGGGGAAATAAAGCTAGAGGCGAAAACATCGCAGAATAATGTGGTGCTGCTGTTGTGTTTATTTCCATAAATGGTCACTGTGGAAGACTGTTAGGTCAGATTCCATTCCTTCAGGGGAAAAAGACTTCTATGTTATTGTTAAATAAACTATAAAAGTATTTTAAAATTAAATATGGTTCTGTTAAAAGCTGTCATCACCATGGTAACTCAGGAAGGCATTTGATCTGTGGGTCCAAAGAGATCTATCTATAAAGATAATCCTATATTCTGCCCAAACACGTAGTAAGCCCATGATAAATGTCCGATGAGTGACCAGGGGCTGGGATGTGCGAGCACTGTTTTTTGAGGGGATCCAGGCCAAATGAGGAAAACAACATGAGAAATCCCTTTCCCTTAGCAGCAGTTGGCTGAGAAAGTGGATGTGTAGGTGATGGCAGTGACACAGAGCCTCGGGCTTCGAGACCCATCACCAGGGCAGTTTCTCTCCAACATCTTCAGCACGACCTGGGCTCCACCTGAGCTCAGGGCCACTTGTTTGGAGAGGCCCAGACAGCCGGCCTCAGCCCAGCCCTCTCTCCCTCCCCTCTAGGACAGCGGTAGGATTCCTGAGAAGGCTGGCTTCGCTCACCGGGGGCCGTTATCACTGTCCTGTCGGGGAGGACATGCTCTTCCAGCTTCGTGGTCTGCTGACCAAAGGCGTCCTTGATGAAAGGGTAGGCTGTGCAGCTGCCGAGGACAAGTTGAAATGGTTCCACAGAGCAGCAGCTGGCAGCTGTTTGCCTCCAACTAAAAAGATGCCTGCTTCTCTGGGAAGACAAAGTGTTATGAAAAGCATTGTATTCCCTGCTGCTGTTTCTTCAAGCTGAGCACTTCAGAGTTATTTACTAATAGCAGAATTGTTGTTGATTGCCTTCAAATCGAGCACGACTTAAAACGACCTTATGAACAAAAGGCCTGAAGCCCCTGTACAACTATCAACATTTATCAAAGGTCATAGAGTTTCCGGATGCAGGTTATTTAGGAAGTGGTTGCCACTCCTGCTTCCAGACCTGTCATAACTTGTTATAGCATATATTTATTACACGTCTCTATGTGCAAGCACTTTGGTGTCAAGTCAGAACAGGATCATAGCTGACCCTTCAGCAGGCTTCCAGGGGCTGTAAGTCACGTGGAGATTACTCATGTTTCTTTCTCTGAGTTGCTGGTGGCTTCTAACCACCAGAGAGCCATAGTTTTGGGATTAGTAGTGTGATGCCCTGTGGACTATGCCGCTATAGCTCCGTTTTTGCATTTTATAGTTGGTAGGTGCCATTGAGTAACTCATAGCGACCTTATGCAAAACAGATCTGAACCTTGCCGTGTCCTTCACCACGCTCACCTCTGTGACACACTCAAGTCCATTGTAGCAATCACTGTGTCAATCCCTCCCCCTTCCTCTCTTTTTTCACCTCTCCACCTTTGCCAAGACTGGCCCATCCTGATAACATGCCCAAAATATGGGAGCCAGAGTTTCACCACTCTTGCCTCTAAAAAGCACCCTGGTTGCACTTTTTCTAAGTAGACTTGTTTTTCCTTTTAGCTGTTCATGGCATATTCACCACTCTTCTCAAACACCACAACTCAAAGGCACCAATTCTTCTCCTGTTAATCCTTAGCCATTGTCCAACTTTCAGATGCATAGGAAACGAAATGATCATGGCTCGGATCAAGCAAATCTTAGTCTTTAAACGTAAATCCTTGCTCTGTGGCACCTTGAAAAGGTCCTTGATAACAGGTTTTCCCAGTACAAGACCCTTTTAATCATCCCAGCTATTACTGTACTCCATAACAGATAAAAAACCCCAAGACTCGAGACTCGTTAAAGTTTAAAAACACATCTGATGTCAGAACCAAGGTAAGGCTGGAGTCCAGCTTCCCCTCCTGCTTATTTCTGTCTTCTTGTGTTAAATTCACTGAAACACGTATATTCAAAATCTCTGTTAGCTAAAATAAGCTAGTGACACCATAGGTTCCCTCAGGAACATAGCCAGGAGAACAGTACCAGTGATCCTCTTCTGATTTCATAAATTGCACCCATATTTCTACCTTTTAGGAATGCATGTTGTTATGTGCCATCCAGTCGCCTGCGACTCATAGCTACTACTATGTGCAACAGCCCTAAATCCTGCTCTGTCCTGTGCCAATCTCACTGTCTCCAACACACCCACCCCCATTACTCCAGTCACTGAATCAATCCAACTCATAGAGGGTCTTTCTCTCCTGCACTGTCCCTCCATCCTCCCAAACATGACGTCCCTCTCTACGGACTTGCTCCCCTTGTAACATGTCCAAAGTATGTCAGACGAGGCTTCAGAATCCTTGCCTCCAAGGAGCAGCCCAATTTAACTCTCTGTAGCCATCAATCATAGCATTCCCAGAAAAACAAATTCTCAAGTATGACAGCCAATCAGGATTCCAGATTTCTCTGGGAAAGTTAAAGGTTACTTTCATAGGACATGGTATGATTTTTGAAGCCTTACTACTTTCCTTAACTCCTTTGTTCAAGGAACCCTTCTGAGTACAAATAATACAATGAGCAGAACAAATTGGCAAAAATAGACTATTCACCCAAGATTTTGCGCTGCTTCCTGCTGGGAGAGGTGGAGAACCAGTGAAGGAGTATGAGACCCTTAATAAGATAGATTGATATGGTAACAGCAGCGATGGGCTCCGGTGTGTCGTAGATAGGACATGGTTCAGATCTATTGTTCACAGGGTCACTATGAGTTG
This sequence comes from Elephantulus edwardii, assembly GCF_000299155.1. Taxonomy (NCBI): domain Eukaryota; kingdom Metazoa; phylum Chordata; class Mammalia; order Macroscelidea; family Macroscelididae; genus Elephantulus; species Elephantulus edwardii. Next base: position 3,990,517 of record NW_006399867.1, on the reverse strand, counting down.
CACTCAACTCGATGGCCCTTAGCAACAACATTCATCCAAGGATCCTAAAAAATAAATTTGATGATACCATGTGGGTTTTCAGTTTATTATTTTATCGAATCAGAGTCTTCAAAGAGTTTTTGGAAGCAGAATAGAATCTCTCTCACTACCGCTGTCGGAGAGAAGAGGCCACATCATCTTCTTAGACTCTCTCGTTAATGGTGACAATTTCTGTTAATGAGAACTGTTGTTAGGTGCCTTTGAGGCAGCCACAACCCATAGTGACCCTATGAACAACAGACATGCACTTTGCCCTGTCCTGTGCCAGCCATCCTCACGAGTTTATAAGACTGTTGTTGTTGTTGTTGAGTACCATCGAGTCAGGACTGACTCATGGCTGACCCTCCAGCCGGGGCAGTAAATCACACGGGGGGAAATTACCCATCCTCCTCCTGTGAAACAGATGATAATTCGATCCTAACAGGGCAATTCCTTTGGGGTTGACTAAACCCTGTCATTACCTTAGTGAACATAAGAATATAGTACGCCTCTGTTTTACTTGAAGAAATGGTAAAAGAGCTGTCAAATAAGAGGACAGAAGTATTTCTTGTCTTCAGAACCCAGAGCCAGGCTGATAGCAGAGTTCAGAGTCCAGCTTGCTTTGCCACAGCCCACTCCTGGCACTGTCAGTCCTTTTATTTCCAAGTGTCCAGTTTGCTGCATGGACACTCACCACTTCAGGGAGTAGTGTGTTCCCCATCCCTGCAGGCATGCAAGATCAGGCCTATCAGATTTCCCTCGTATGGGAGGAAGTCGGCATTATCCTGCTCTAGAGATTTTGGATTTTTCACGTGTCCTCCAGTCATTAAGTGGATTTGATCTCCCTTTTCTTCCTCCTTTCCAAGGCTCCTGTCTTGCCACTCTTTGAAGGGGATGACTTAAAGAGGCTGGCCCAGGAGATGACCAAAGGCCAAAGCTTCCTCTGGCAGGCCCGGTCCTTCAGGTGCGCTCTCCCGCCAGCCCTTCCCACCTCCCCGCTGGCTGAAGGGTGCCCAAACCCTGGACCCCATAAAGACCATCTTCTGTCATCTCCTGCCTACTAGGTCACAACTCCAGAAGAAAAACAATGCAGAACCAAAAGTTGCTTCTTTCTAGAGAAGCCTTCTCAGGTAAGGGGAAGGAAAGGACTCACCACTGCTGAATGCCTCTTAACTCGGTCACCAGCCTGCCAGAGCTTGCCTCCAAAGCACCTTCCCGTGGTTATTTCTTCCCCAAGAAGGCAAGATGACCTGGAACGTTGTAACCCATAGATCATCCACAAGAAACACGATTCCCAGGGACCAGAACCACCTGGGAATATAGCAAGGAAAAGCTCTATTCTTTGTCATTAGGTCAGCCCCAGGTCTCGCCTAACTCTCCTGCCTTGTCCCCCAATACATTCTACACTTCAGTCGTAAGATTGCAACTCACTGAGATATTCTAAACCAAAACAATTGTTCTTCGTCTTGCATAGTAAAACGGGACTGGCATCAGGGTTGAGGGAAGACAGAAAAGGAGGGGGAGGAATGATGTATATTGATTGCATTGAAACAGATGAGGGAGAGAACTGTTTGAAAGGGACATGTGATTGGGTATTCTTGTCATTACAGAAGTCCAGAGTGAAGGCTGCTTAGTGGTGTGGACTTGGGAGGAGGGATTGCATAAAAAATGAAAGAGTTTTTCTTTCTTTTCAAGAAGAGTGCATTGGGGGTGGGGAGGGAGAAAAGTGCAACAATGAATGACTGGAAACCCTAAGTCTCTGTAAACTTTCATTAAAATTAATTAAAAATAAATTTTTTAAATGTCCTTTCCACCTTCAGCCTTGTGACTCTTCCTCATTTTTTTATGGAGTATCTCAAATGCTAATAGCTGGTGAAGATGCTGCTAGGACTAGGAGCATCCAGGCAAAGCTGAGATCAGATCTGAGAGCATGTAGGCTTCCTCCCATAGGATTCTGGCCAGACGCCCTCTTCTTATTCTTAAGATGCCATGTGTTGGTTCCGGTCGTTGACTGAATATGTCTGACTCTTCTCTTTGACCATGAACTCCCTCAGGATGAAGCTGGTGTCCCTGCTATCTCTGCACTCTCAGAACCAGCCAGGTAGAAGACACTCGGTGAGCACTGAGTATCCAGCTTAGTTGTAGGAGCCCAGCTCTGGAAGCCAACCGAATGAGTTATTTCTGCACCGGTCCTGTCACTCTGGAGTGCCCTCCACCCTGGTCCAGGAGGGCTGATGCAGCTTTTCACCATCAACTCATCATGGGGGGAAGAAGAATCAAATGAACCTTCACCACCACCTCCCACTTCTGTTGTCACTTGAACCAAACTGAGATGAGGGCTGCTCTGAAGTCTGGTCTGGCACATGTGCTTTCTTAAGGCAACTAGAACTGCATTAGGTCTCTGGCCCAGCCACTGTGTCTATATGAGGTTAATGTGCCATGCATTGTTATCTGGGATCATCTTCTAAAAGAAACCCCAAATGCCTTTATTTCCCTTGTTGTTAGGTGACCTCGAGTTAACTACCAACCCATTGTTGTTGTTGTTATGTGCTATCGAGTCATTTGCGATTCATAGCAAACCCTATGTACAAGAGCTCTAAACACCGTTCTACAGGCACTTCACTGAAGACGACATTCAGATGGCTAACAAGCACATGAAGAAATGCTCAAAATCCCTAGC
>NW_006399867.1:3967490-3986017 GCF_000299155.1 Elephantulus edwardii | reverse complement strand
AGCTTCAATCCATATTGAAGACTGCAATCCTTGACCTTCTGCAGCAAATGCTTCAGGTCCTCCTCAGTTTCAGCGAGCAGGGTTGTGTCATCCTCATAACCCAGGTTGTTGACGATTCTTCCACCAATCCTGATGCCACATTCCTCCTCGTACAGCCCAGTGTCTCGGATGATCTGTTCTGCATACAGATTGAAAAAGTATCAGCAACGCTATAAACAGCAGATCTGTACCCTGCCCTGTCCTGGGCCATCCTCATCATAATCTGATAGCCTCGAGTCCATTGTGACAGTCACTGTGTCAATCTATCTCATTGAGGGTCTTCCTCTCTTTCTCTGACCCTCCACATTTCCAAGTTTGATGTCTTTTTCCAAGGACTGACCCCTCTTAACAGCATGGCAAATTTATTTCACAAATAGCATTAAAATAACTTTAACTAAACACTATTTGATATAAATGTGTGTGTGTAGATTTGTAAGATTTGTATCAAGAAAACATCAAGAACTCCTTCAAACCAATAAGAAAAGGATAAACATCTCAATATCTTAAAATGGACAGAAGACTCAAACAGACATTTCATAAAACAGACTAGAAATACATGAAAAGGTACTCCCAACAACTGAACTCATCAGAGAAATGTAAATTAAAACCACAAAGAGATACCACTACACACTCACCACAAGGAGGGCTAAAAAGAAAAATCTGGAAATGTCAATACATGGAACAATTGGAACTCTCACACATTGCTGGAAGAAAGGGTATCTTATTTATCTAGTGTAGCTATAACAGAGATCCACAAGGGGATCTCTTTAACAACAAAAATGTATTCTCTTGTAGCTACAGTTTATGAAGCTGGAAGTCCAAGTTCAAGGTGCAGTCTCTAGAGGAAAGTTCTCTGTCAGTTGTGGAGGAAGGTCCAGGTCTTCTTCAGTATCTGTTTTTGTTGTTAGTACGTGTCACTGGGCCATCTGTGACTCATAACGACCCAGTGAGCAACAGATCGAAACCCTGTCTCATCCTGTGCCGTCCTCATCATTTCTTTTTTTCTTTTATAAATTTAATTTTTAATTTTATTTATTTTCATGAAAGTTTACAGAGACTTTGGATTTCCATTCATTCGTTGTTGCACACTTTCCTCCCTCCTCACCCCTCCCCCAGTTTGCTTTCCCTTTGAAAAGTAAAAATAAAAAATCTTTCATTGTTATATAATCCTCCCCCAGTACACTCCACTATGCAGCTTTCATTCTAGACTCTTGTCATAACAATAATATCTAATCACATATTCTTCCTAAACTGTTCTCTCCCTCATCTGCTTCAATGCAGTAGACATTATTTATCCCCTCTTAGTTTCCCTCAACTCCAGTGTCAGTCCTTCTTTAAACAGTGACACTATATGTATTTGTCTTTTTGTGACTGAGATCGTTCACTCAGCATAATGTCCTCCAGGGTCACCCATTTTGAATAATATTCCATGAGTTCCTTGTTTTTCAGTGCAGCATAGTATTCCATTGTGTGAATATACCACAGCTTCTCGGTCTATTCATTTGTTGATGAGCACTTGGGTTGTTTCCAGCTCTTTGCTATTGTGAACAAAGCAGTAATAAAGATGGGTGAGCATATATCTGCTTGGTGGAAGTTCTGGTTTCTTTAGAGTATATTCTCAGGAGTGGAATTGCTGGGTCAAGTGGTATTTCTATTTCCAACTTTTTGAGAAAGCGCCATACAGCCTTCTATAGTGGTTGCACCATTTTACACACTCACCAACAGAGAATAAGGGTTTCAGTTTCTCTGCAGCCTCACCAGCATTTGATGTTTGCTGTTCTGTTATATTTTGAAATTCTTACTGGGTTGAGATGATATCTCCTAGTTGTTTTGATTTGCATCTCTCTTAGAGCTAAGGATTTTGAACATCTCTTTATGTGTTTCTTTGCCATCTGAATGTCTTCTTTGGTCAAGTGTCTGTTCATATCCTGTGCCAATTTTTCAGTTGGATTGTTTATCTTGTTGTGGTACTTGAATATTTTATAAATTCTGGATATAAGTCCCTTATCAGATATGTCCTTACCAAATAGTTTTTCCCAGTCTGTGGCTTCCCGTTTTACCCTGTTCTTAGAAGGTCCCATTCATCTATTTTATCCTCTCCTGGTTGTAAGTTCTTCAGGATACTTGGAAGACTGTTTGTTTATGTTGCAGATTAGAGATTTTAGAGTTCTTCCAAGCTTTTCTCTAATAAAATTTATGGACCTTGGTTTTAGTCCTAGATCCATGATCCACTTTGGGTTGGTTTTTGTGTGTAGATTGAGGTGTGGATCTTGCTTGAGTTTTCTACAGATAGTTTTCCAATTTTGCCAACACCGCTTATTAAAAAGGCTGTTGTTTCCTCACTTAACTAATTTCATCTCCTTGTCAAAAATCAGTTAACCATACGTATATGGGCTGATTTCCAGGTTCTCAATTCTATTCCATTGACCTATGTGTCTGTCATTGTACCAGTACCACGCTGTCTTGACCAAGATGGCAGTGTGGTAGGATTTTAAATCAGGAAGTGAGATGCCTCCTACCTTGTTTCTCTTTTTTAAGAGTGCTTTGTTTTTCAGGGCCTCTTTCCATTCCAAATGAAATTAGAGATTGCCTTTTTCATCTCATTGAACATACTCATCATTTCTGATGTCCTCAACCCCATTGCTGCCTTTACTGTGCCAATCTATCTCATTAAAAGTGTTCCTTTCTTTCACTGACACCCCCACCTCCACCTTTCCAACATGAGGTACGTTCCACATTCCAATTATCAGTGGATGTTTTCAGTTGTTATTTCTCATTTTAGTGTCTTTCAGTCTAAGGATTCTGCGTCCAGTGCTGTATCTGTTTGTGTAAGTGTGCTCTTTTGTTCATAGAGTTTTTGAAGGCTTGTTTCAATCCTTCTTCCTAATTTGTCTTAAGCTGGAAAGTCTGCTATAGTACAGCATCTGACAGACAAGTCCTGTACCCATGAAAGCAGATGATAAGCATCTGTGGGTCACCTGAATTCCTTCTTTGGTGAAGTAGCTGTTTTTATGTCCTCTGCTCATTATGTTAACTGGATTGTTTCTTTCCCCTACTCCCCTCAGCAGATAGACAGGAACAACCTAAGAGCCTATCAGCAGATGAGTGGATAAGCCTACTATGGTATAGGCACACAATGAAATACTATGCAATGTTTGAGAACAAGAAGGATCCTTGAAACACCTCAGAACAGAACTGAACCTGGAGAGCATTGTATTGAGTGGAAATAAGCCTATTACAAAAAGACAAATATGAAATAAGTACACTATTATAAAAAAAGTTAAAAAATGGTTTACCCAAAGAAACAGTCTTTGATAGTTAGCAGGGACTGAAGGTAAAGGAAGGAAAAATCACTAACTGTTAAATGATATGAAAGGAAAGGTAATCTAACAGTAAAGTAAATGCATTGCCATTGACTTGGAACTGGTTAATTGCTGACCTTCCAGTCGATTTTCAAAGCTATAGATCCCATGGGAAGAAATTGTCCATCTTTCTCTAATGGAGCACTTGTTGGATTTAAACCTCTAGAGAGGTTCAGCCTTTGGGTTAACAGCCCAATTCCTTATGGACTACAGCACCAGAGCTCCCTAAGGAAATGGAAGACTCAGAGAGATGCACAAGAATTACAGACAACAAATGTGGTAGTGGTTGTTGGGTGCCAGCGAGCCAAGTTCGACTCATTGCAACCCTATGAACAAAAGATCTGAACCCTGTTCTATCCTGCATCACCTTCACACATCCTGACACACAAGAGCCCATTGCAGCAGTCACCATGTCAATCCACCTGGTTGAGCGTCTTCCTCTCTTTTGCCAACCCTCCACCCTTCCCAGCATCATGCCTCTCTCCAAGAAACATCCCCTCCAAGCAACATGTCCAAAGTATGTGAGAAGAAACCTCATTATTCTTGTATTCCAGCTCCATCCTCTCCAAGATAAATCTATTTGTTCTCTTGGCCATCCATGGGATGTTCAGTGCTCTTCTCCAACACCACAGCTTAAAGGAGTCAGTTCTTCTTCTGTCTTATTTATTCATTGTCCAGCTCTCAGATGCATAGCTAGTGACTGGAAAGACCATGGCCTGAATCAGACACACCTTAGTCCTCAAACTGACATCATTACTCCTCAATAATTTGGAGAGGTCCTTAACTGCAGATTTTCCCAGTGTAATAGGTCTCTTTATTTTCTGACTGCTGGTACTGAGTGTGTTAATTGTGGATCCAAATAAAATGAAGCTCTTGACAGTTCAATCTCTTCTCCATGCAGCATAATGCTTCCTATCAGTCCAGTGGTAAGAATCTTTGTGACAACAAAGATGAATACTATTAAATACAAAATCTACCAGAATCAGTAATGTTGTTGTTGTTGTTATGTGCTATAGAGTTGCTTGTGACTCATAGTGACCCTATGTACAACAGCCCTAAACTCTGTTCTATCCTGTGCCAATCTCATTGTCTCCAACACACCCATCCTGATTACCCCAGTCACCGAATCAATCCATCTCCTAGAGGGCCTTCCCCTTCTGCGCCTGCCTTCCACCATCCCAAGAATGATGTCCTTCTCCAAGGACCGGTCTCTCCTTACAATATGACCAAAGTATGTCACACGAAGCTTCAGAATCCTTGCCTTCAAGGACCAGCCCAGTTTAACCCTTTCCAGGATGAATCTGTTTGTTTTCTTAGCAGTCCATGGTACCCTCAATACTCTTCTCCAACACCACAGCTCAAAGGCATCAATTCTCCTTCTATCCTCCCTAGTCATTGTCCAACTCTCTGAAGCATAACAAGTGATTGCAAAGACCATGGCCTGTGTCAGAGACACCTTAGTCCCCAGAGAGACACTATTGCTCTTCAGTACTTTAGAGAGGTCCCTAATAGCAGACTTTCCCATCGCAATACATCTTTTAATTTCCTGGCTGCTGGTGCCAAGAGTGTTAATTGTGGAGCCAAGCAGACTAAAGCTGTGAACAATCTCAATCTCTTCACCATCCATCCTGATGCTACCAATTGGTCCAGTGGTGAGAATCTTTGTCTTCTTGACATTGAGCCTCAATCCATATTGAAGGCTGCAGTTCTTGACCTTCTGCAGCTAGCGCTTCAGGTCCTCCTCAGTTTCAGCAAGCAGGGTTGTGTCATCTGCATAATGTAGATTGTTTATAGATCTTCCACCAATCCTGATGCCACATTTCTCTTCATAGAGCCCAGCCTCCCGGATGATCTGTTCTGCATACAGGTTGAAAAGGTGTGGAGACAGGACACATCCCTGGCATACACCTTTACCAATTTTGAACCATGCAGTGTTTCCTTGCTCTGTTCTGACGACTGCCTTTTCGCCCAAGTATAGGTTTCGCATTAGCACGATCAAGTGTTCTGGGATTCCCATTCTTCTCAGAGTCAGCCACACAGTCAAACGCCTTTGCATAATCAAGGAAGCACAGATAGACATTCCTCTGGTACTCTCTGCTATCAGCCAAGATCCATCTAACATCAGCTACAATATCCCTAGTACCACGACCCCTTCTAAACCCAGCCTGGACTTCTGGCAGTTCTCTGTTGATGTGCTGTTCCAGCATTTTTGGATAATATTCAGCAGAATCTTGCTTGCATGTGAAATCAATGATATTGTTCTATAGTTTCCACACTCTGTTGGGTCACCTTTCTTTGGAATGGGAACAAATATAGATCTCTTCCAGTCAGTTGGCCAAGTGGTTGCTCTCCAGATTTCTTGGCACAGCTTAGTGAGCATGGCACTAATCCTCAAAAGGATAGACAGTCTGACAAACAAAATGAACAGGTATGATGTGTAGACAAATGAAACTGTATCCACAGCTACATAGATTTGCCTGATATTTCTCCATCTATATCTGTCTGGGGTATAAATTTTTTAAAAAACCACATTGCTATTTAGTTAGATTCAATTTATAGGGTCTCTCCAGCAGTTTTTGGAGGCTGTAAATCACACAGGAGGAGATTTCCCATCTTTCTCCCTTGGAGCGACTGATGGATTAGAACCACTGCCTCTGAGTTAGCAGCATGGCTCCTTACCCCCTAATCCACAACCAAACAGTGCTGTTCAGTCAATTCCAAACAATGGCAGCTCTCCATCAGATTTCCCAAGCTGTAAACCTTAATGGAAAAAGACTGCCTTATTCTTCTCCCATAGAATGATGTTTGGGTTCAAACTGCCAACATTTCACTTAGTAATACATCACTTAACCTACTATACCACCAGAGCGCACTGGTAAACCAAATGGGATAAAAAAAAATTAGGAAAACTTTTTAACCATAACTAGTCACCTTGATGAAATGAGTCTTTAGGCCTGGGAGCTCAGGACCATAGTCTCAGAAGCCATCAAGGTCAATTCACAAAACATAACCCATGGGAGCTCTGGTGGCCTAGTTGTAAGAAGCTCCACTGCAATCCCACAGATACGCAGTTCAAATCCACCAGATGCTCTGCTGGAAAAGGAGGGTCAATCTCCTCCTGTACCAGTCAGATCTGATTTGATGGTACACACGCAGGAAATAATAAAATTTAAGAAAAAACACATAGCCCATAAGAACATTATTCTGCATTTTACTTTGATCACTAGCAGCTGAGGTCTTAATATTTTTCAACAGCATGAAATTGCATCTAAATCATTCAATTGTGTCTAAAGTACAATTGGTCTCTCCCCATAAGGAGCAAGAAGTAGATAGAAAATAAACTTATGTTAATCCAAAAGACTAATGGATCACAGGAACTTATATTTGCATGACCTTGAAACAGAAGAAGTGCTTCTTATCATTCTTAAAGGGATTACCATAGATGCTCCCTGATACAGTTGTTGTTCTGCTATCTAGGGGGAGAAATAATTTAAAAAGACCAAATTTTTCCGGTCTGGTAGAGACTGGTGGAACCTTTGAAACTGACTGGAACCTGGAACTGAAATCATCCCCTTGACTCAACTTCCAATCAAACAATGTTTTGTTGTGTGATGTGATGTGATGTTGAGTCGGGGTAATCATAGTGTCGCACAATTTGATGGTTGGAGGGGAATGTGGATAAAGGAATTGGGAAAGATCTGGTGTGAAAAACAATGTATATAAACTTTGCAAGTAACCAGTATAAAATAAAAATTTTATTTTAAATTAAAAAACCATAAATGCATAAATGGACAATTAGATAGAGGGAAGGATAATGGGATGATGTGATAGAGATGATAGATAGATAGATAGATAGATAGATAGATAGATAGATGAATAGAGAGAGGGAAGGGTAGCAGGCAGACAGGAAGGAAGCCTGGCTGAACTAAGAGATCAAAGTGGAAGGTCTAAGTAGGTAGAGAAAGCAACTCTTTCTTTCTGTTCTAAGGCAATGCTGGCCATGGTCTTCTCAAGTACTTGCTATGCATCTGAAAGCTGGACAATGACTAAGGATGATAGAAGAAGAGTCGATGCCTTTGAGTTGTGGTGCCAGAGAAGAGTACTGAATATACCATAGACCGCCAGGAGAAGGAATAGCTTTGTTCTGGAGAAGTGAAACCAAGTTGCTTCTTATAGGCACGGATTTTTAAGCTCTCTCTCACATACTTTGGACGTGTTGTCAGGATGGGTCAGTCCTTGGAGAAGGACATCACTGGAAGGATGAAGGGTCAGGACAGGAGAGGGAAACCCTGGATGATATGGATTGACATGGTGATTGTGGCAAGGGGGTCAGGTGAGACAAGAGACCGTGAGGCTCAGAATAAGGCAAAATTCAGAGCCGTTTGTTCATAGGTTGTTATGAATTATAAAGCGACTCGATGTCACGTAACAACCACAATAACAACAGGACAGAGTCCAGCAGGCAGGGTGTTAGGGTACTTTCATCCATTCTGTGCAGGACTGGCACCTAGAACCCAGTGGATGCGGGGGGGTAGGGGTGGAAGGAGGAAGGTGAAATGGGAGGGGCTGAGCAAGAATCCAGTGTCCCAAGTTTCTTGGGGCGCCTACCCTAGAAGCCCCTGTCACACACCACCACCACCACACGTAAGGCGCCGCTCCCTGGATCCCCGCCCACAGAGGGCCTTGCTCCAGTGAGGCCCCGCCCCCCTGGAAGCCCCGCCCAAAGAAGTCCTTGCTCCTAATAAGGTCCCGCCCCTAGAAGGCCAAGCACTCTGCACGGCCCCGCCCCCTGGAGTCCCCGCCCCTAGAGGCCTTGCTCCCAGCGAGGCCCCGCCCCCAAGCGCTCGGTCCCGGGAGCGGCTGCGGGAGCCGCGGCCTCTGAGCTGAGAAGGCGCAACGCGCAGAGAACGCAGCACCGCGGGAACCCCGGGGCAGGTGAGCACAGCCTTCGGCGCCGGTGACAAACGCAGGGACATGAGCGGTGGGGAAGACTTGCCACCGGAGCAGCCCTGGGAGAGGGATGGCATGCGGAGCTCAGTGTCCAAACCCCACTGTGGAGTCCCGGTCCGCCAGAATTCCCCATCATTTACTGTGACTATGACTCGACTGCACAGAACAACAACAATGATGGGTCTTGGAGGAGACAGCCCATTTTTCTCCCGCTGGTAGATTCGAACCATCAACCTCATTTACTGTAACTCCAGTCTTTGAGAAGGAGACTGTCTTTCTCAGAGAAACTGGTGGATTTGAACCGCTAACCTCTGAGCTAGAAGTCCGACACATTATGCTAGTGCTGCCAGGGGAATGAAACGTGAAATCGTTCCTGTTAGCTTTGCTTCAACAGCCTTGAGTGGTTTCATTCATTCAACACATACTTTCTGGCTGCTTACTTTACGCCAAGCCCTGTTCTGAGTCGGTGCTGCACTGAATGAAGGAAGCTCTTGTGAACTGTAAAAGCTAGTAGTTTGCAAAAGGCTTGGACATCTGTTGTCTGGTGGCAATCCTGTAGGTAGACAGAACAGCTTTGGTTATTTGGGGGCATTTTACTGCTGTTGTACAGTGAGGTTTTAAGGTTCTTGCATAAAGGCGCATCCCAGCTAAAACTAAGAAAAAGAAAAACCCTCTTTGCCATCAAGTTGGAAGCAAAATATAACTAACCCTCCAGCAGGTTTTCAGAGGCAGTAAATGGCTCGGGAAAAGGAGAGAAGGCATCCTGTGAAGCTGGTGGTAGATTCGAACTGGGAGAGAAGTGATGCCAATTTAGGTTAGCAGTGCAACTTCCTAAGGACTCGGCCACCAGAGGCTTGAAATTCACCTCAGGCCCATCTACTCTAGTCTGTATAATTGCTCAGTCAGTGGACCCAATAGTGTAGAGCAGGTTTTGTTTGGCTTCTGGTTTATCCCTGCCTTTGACCGTCAATACGCTGCTAACCCCAGTAGGACACTTCTCTGGCAGTTCAAATCTGTTAGCAGCTCTACTGAAGAAAGATGGGCAGTCTCCTCCGATTCAATTTACAGGCTCGAAAAACTTGTTGGAAGGTCAGCGGTGAGTGGATTCTGACTCCATAGCAATGAGGGGTTTGTAGTTTGGTCGCTGTTAACAGCAGGCTCATCAGTGCCCACTGATTATTCCCCAAACTCCTGTTCTTTTATGCAGACAATATTGACCACCTACTATGTGTAATTTTGGAAGCAGGAATGGCATCCAATTCCTAAACCACATGCCTCTGCAAACTCTATGAACTTTGATGAGTGCCGATAGTGGTAGAGGGGCTTCAGGCCTTTTGTTCATAGGATCACTATGAGTCATGTTCGACTTGAAGGCAGTCAACAACAACAACAACAACAACTGTGTGCCACAAGGATAGAGATTAACCTGCCCTTCTATCCGTAGGGCCTGGTGCACAGTGGGTTACTGCTGGTATTTATGGTGGTGATGATGATGATAGTTTGACTCCTGGTCCAACCTTATCCTCAGGTTGAGGGGAGACTGAGCAGTAGGGGCTAATGGTAACAATGGCAGACATCCTGATTTACTATGAACCTAGGATGCGGAGGACAGGATCTTCAGTGGGCTGGGCTCTAAGGCCATAGACCTGACCCCTTGTGGACCTCAGGATCCCGACACACCTGAACTGCTGGACACCTGACAGGACCACAGGCGTCAGCACAGGGCGGAGACGCCTCTTGGAATCATATGCAAGTTGCAGGGTGCGGAGCTCTTTGGAATCTCCCCATCTCCTCCTCCCCCAGGAAGCTCTTCCACTTCCACAGTCAGAAAAGCAGGCCCCTCCCTGTTTGCTTCCTGTAGCCTAATTTGATCTGCCTTCTTCTGGCCTCACTTGGCCACTGGATTTTAAGGACATTGGTAGAGAAGTCAGGAGATCTTGGTATGAGTGTTAACTATTCAGTACAACTGTGAGACCCGGTTTCCCGAGCTGGAGCTGAGTCTCTGAGAGACAGGGGCAGCCCAGAACTGCGGCAACCATCACGTAGTTCTTGAGAATCTGAAAGGGGTAGATTCCAGGTGGTGACTGTAACAAAAGGGTTGAGTGTATCAGAGATGAGGATGGAGGCACGGGCAAGGGCAAGGTTCAGATCTGTTGTTCATAGACTCCTTGTGAGTTATGATCTACTCAGTGGCACGTAACAACAACCCACAGTAGCCTGGTGGGTAAGGAGTATGCTGCCAACCCAAGTGTGCATGATTCAAATCTGCCAGCTGCTTCACAGGAGAAAGATGGACACCCTCCTCCCATGTGATTTAAAGCCATTGAAAACCCACTGAAGGGTCAGTTATGAGTTGGTTCCAAATTGACGACACAGTAACAATTCCTACTCAGAGTTTCCTTTAGCTTCTAACCAAAATTATCAAGCCCACTTGATAACTTATCAGTTCTGACTCATAGTGACCCTCCATCTGGGTTCCAAGGCTGAAAATCCTAAAATGAGATTTGTTTCATCTCACCTTTCTCCCATGGAGCAGCTGTTTGGTTTGAACTGTCAACCTTTCAGTTAGTGACCCAACACTTTTTTAAACTGAGTGAAAGTTTACAAACCATGTTGGGTTTTCACACGTTCACTGATATTTGTTTCATTATAGTGTCATTGATTAATGTAATTTATTAATTATAATCTCTGATAAACCTTTTCTTATCTAATGGTTTTCCCTTTATCCAACTTGTTGTTATGTGCCGTCGAGTCACCTGCGACTCATAGCAACCCTATGTACAACAACCCTGAAATCTACTCTATCCTGTGCCAATCTCACTGTCTCTGACACACCTATTCCCATTACCCCAGTCACTGAATCAATCCTTCTCATTGAGAGTCTTCCTCTTTTGCACTGTCCTTCCACCCTCCCAAGCATGATGTCTCTCTCCAAGGACTGGTCCCTCCTTGCAACATGTCCAAAGTACGTCAGATGAAGCCTCAGAATCCTTGCCTCCAAAAAGCAGCCTGATTTTACCCTCTCTAGGATGAACTTGTTTGCTCTTCTAGCAGTCCATGGTATATTCAATACTCTTCTCCAGAACCACAGCTCAAAGACATCAATTCTCCTTCTATCATCCCTAGTCATTTTCCAGCTTTCTGATGCATAGTAAGTAATTGAGAAGACTATGGCCTAGATCAGGCACATCTTAGTCTCCAGACTGACATCGTTACTCTTCAGAACACTGGAGAGGTCATCCAACTTATCTATTGATATTCTTTTACTCCCCATTTCCTCCATCCCTGTCCCTTTTGTTTCTGTGATATTGACTCTATTTGTATGTCATCTTACCCTTAGCTTTTTAGAATAGTAGTTTTATGCTACATAGAACTATGTTGGCCTAGTGGACAGAAAGTTATGCTGCAAGCCCAAGGTGGGTGATTTTAATCTGCGGCCCTCGGACCGGGTTAAAATTGGTGGGTTTTTTTTGGGGGGTGGGGGTGGTTTCAAACATTCTTCTAGGTGGTATAGCACTGGTCTGTGCATTGCTGTACAGAGGTAACTCATGGTTGCTGTGATGCTGAACACTATGGCATTGATGTGCCAAATGTAATAATGGTTACCCATGGTGGACAGTGTTTAGTGGAGCTTCCAGATTAAAACAAACTTCGAAGCAGGAGTAGCATCCACTTCCAAAATGGCTTGCCTCTGGAAACTCTGTGAACAGTCCTCAGGCCTTTCATTCATAGGGTCGTTATGAGTCATCCACAACTCAACGGCACCTAACAACAACAACAACAACAGTCTTATACTATAACTGTCATTTTGTGCCTGGCTTATGTCACTCAACATAATTTGTTCTAGATTCATCCATGTTGTGTAGTATCTCACAAGTTCTTAATCCTTTTTTAGTGATACATAATACCCCACTGTGTGAATGTACCATAGTTTCTTCAGCCATTTGTCAGTTGATGGACATTTGGGTTGTTTCCAACTCTTTGCTGTTGTAAATAATGCTGCAATAAAAATAGATGTGTGTCTGTTAGTTTGTGTCTCCTCTCTTATTTCTTTGGCATATGTACCTAGCAGTGGGATTACTGGACCAAACGGCATTTCTATTCCCAGCTTTCTAGAAAAGTGCTTAACTGCTTTCCACAGTTAGCAACTTGACATTAACCTTTACTAGTGGTTCCTTTGTTCAATAGTTAGAATCCTACATGATCTGAGTTCAGGTGTACTCTGCCACCAGGGCCCCTTCCTCAGCCCCTAGGGGTGTGATGATAGGTGTGACTTGGGATGACTCTAGATTGTTCTCTCTTCTGCTTTTCCCTACAGGTGCACGATTCAGAACCCACATGGAGTGGTAGAGGATGAAGCCCAATTCCACAGGCTCTTCCCCAGAGGCCTGCAAAGGCTCTAACCAGGGTGATAAGAGCTGCCCTGTCTGCCAGGCCTGGGCTGGGGTCTCAGGCTCAGGTTCTGACTTAGGGTCCAGGTCAGGATCTAGAGTGAAGACTGGAACAGTGCCAGAGCCTGGGCCGGGAGCTGGTGCTGCCTCAGGGCCTGAGACCAGGCCTGCTCCTGTTCTAGGGGCAAGGCCTGGACCTGGTGGGGTCCCAGATTCTGGGCCAAGGCCTAGTTCTGTCCCAGGACCTAGTGCAGTGCCAGGGAATGGGCCAGGGTCTGCTGCTGTTCCAGGGCCAAAACCTAGACCTGGTATTGTCCCAGGTTCTGGACCAGGGCCTGGTGTTATTCCAGGAAATGGGCCAGGGTCTGATGCTGTTCAAGGGCCAAAGTCTGCTGTTGTCCCAGGCTCTAGACCAGGGATTGGTGTAGTGCTTGGGCCTGGGCTTGGTTCTGGTGCTATTCCAGGACCTGGGTCCAGTTTTGGTGCTGTTTCAGGGCTGAAATCTGGACCTAGTGTTGTCCCAAGTTCTGGGCCAGTCCCTGGTGTAGTACCAAGGTCTGGACCAGTACAAGATACTGTTTCAGCACCTGGAGTGAGTCTGGAGCCTGGACCAAGAGCTGGGTTAGTACCTGGCCCAGGAGCTGCACCATCTTCTGGGACAGAGCCAAAATCAAAGACTGGGCCCAAAGAGGGATCTGAGGCTAGACTCAAACAGGGGGCCGGAACTGAGCCCAAACCCCAGGAGCAGATGATGGCACCAGCCCCAGGGTCACAGCAGAAGACTCCAACCGCAGCGTCCCAGGCTCCCAGGCAGAAGGTCCTGGTGACAGGAGGAGGGGGCTACCTGGGCTTCAGCCTGGGCTCCAGCCTGGCCAAAAGTGGCACTTCTGTCATTCTTCTCGACCTCCGGAGACCCCAGTGGGAGCTGGCTCCAGGAACCGAGTTCATCCAGGTGCTGGGATGAGGGACTTGGGGGACCAGGGAACACCCAGGCTGGTGGATGACTAGAGATCAAATCAGTGATGTGTTTAAAAGCACAAGCTCTGGAGTGAGACTGCCTAACTCCTGTACTTCCCAGCTGTGTAGCCACAGGCCTCATCATGGTTCACAGTGACCTCAGCGTAGAAAAGGACAAGAAAGAGACGATAAAAAATACAACCCGCATCACAAGGGTCTCATAGCACCACCCTGTGTCTTGTTCTCGTTCTGACTATTGTGTGTCGTTGAGTTGGAACCAACCCACAGCTGACCCTCCAGCGGGTTTTCAGAGGCAATAAATTGCACAGAAGGAGATTGTCCACTCTTCTCCTACAGAGCAGCTGGTGAATTAGAAGCGCATACCTTTGGGATTCCAGCGTGGCTTCTTACCACTAGACCACCAAATTTCCTTAGAGAGCATGATAAGTGGTGACTGCTGCTGCTGATGCCACCAGATAGAATTCTGTCAGAATTCCCATCCCCTCGCCTCACTCAACCCTGCTGCTTACGTAGCCTGGGAGAGAACAAGGGGCCAGCTCTGGGACTTAGCTAAACGTCAAGCTGGTATCTATCTCTGTTGATCCTGGCCTTGAACATGCCACCCCATCTCTGCCTTGTTTGTTGCAGGCAGATGTCCGAAATGAAGAAGCCCTCTACCGCGCTTTTGAAGGCGTGGACTGTGTCTTCCATGTCGCCTCCTATGGGATGTCAGGAGCTGAGAAGGTAAGTTGTCACAGCTCACCCACACCTGGAGTTCCATCCTGACTCTGCCCCTTACACCCTCGTTTTTATTACTGCACATTACCTGCTTGGGAAGGGCTCCGGCCACTCCCAGCCTGCATTTGGTGTCCCTGAGGCCAACTACCAGGTCTGCCACTTGAACGGTGTGATTCAGAGTAAGTTAACATGACCTGTCTGAGTCTCCGATTCCTCACCTGTAAAGTGAGGGGATTACTGATATCTTTCACATATCCTTTCCAAAGATGAGTCTGTCTTTCAAATGTTTAAGCCTCTGTCTCTCTCTTTCATTGCTGTCACATCAGAACTAACCTTCCAGTGGGTTTTCAGAGGCTTATAAATCATACAAGAGGAGACTGTTTATCTTTCTCCTGTGAAACTCCTGGTAGATTTGAATTGCCTGCGTTTGGATTGACAGCACAGCTCCCTACCCATGAGGCCACCATAATACATAATGCTTATTAGACTATTTGTTTCTTTGAGATTCTTTCCCTCTCCAGTCCCCCTACTCCTTCAATTTATAACTGAAAAATATAGTGATGAAAATACTAGGAAGATGTGCGTGTATATGTTCCTTGCTCACGTCTCTATTAACCCTCCAGGATGGATTCCATGTATAAACTATTTCTTGTACTTGCTTCGACAGCACATATACTAGAACTGGAATGATACAGAGAAGATTAGCATGGCCCCTGCGCAAGGATGGCACGCAAATTCATGAAGCGTTATGTATTTTTTAAAAAAGAAAAACTATTTCTTCGCTTTCCATGTTAGTGGTCTTATACTACAAATGTCCTTTTGTGACTGAATTTGTTCTCGTTTCCTCAATATTGTGCAATATTTCACAAAATCTTTGTTGTTTTTTAGTGATTCGTGATACTCCTGTGAATGTACCACAGTTTTTTAGCTGTTTGTCTCTTGATGGAGACTGGAGTTGCTTTCCGCTCCTTGCTATTGCAAATAATACTGAGATAAACATGAATGTATGTCAGTTTGTGTCGCAGCTCTTTGAAGACTAAAGTGTGCCTGATTCAGGCCATGGTATTTCAATTGCTTGTTATGCATCTGAGAACTGGGCAAATAAAGCTGACAAAAGAATTGATGCCTTTGAGTTGTCATGTTGGAGAAAAGTGCTGACTATCCCATAGACTGCCAAAAGAATAGTTGTCTTGGAGAAGATGCGGCCAGAGTGCTCCTTGGAGACAAGCATAGTGAAGCTATGTCTCTCATACTTTGGACATGTTGCTAGGAGAGGCTAATCCTTGGACAGGGATATCATGCTTGGGAAGGTGAAGGAGAAACAAAGGAGAGGAAGACCCTCAGTGAGGTGGATTGACATGGTGACTGCGGCAGTAGGTTCAAGTGTATCAGAGATGATGAGGATGGCACAGATAGGACAGGATTCAGGTCTGTTGTTCGTAGGGTCATTATGAGTCATACTCAACCCAATGCCACCCTAACAACAACATATAGCTGGCAGTGAGTTTGCTGGATCAAAAGGTATTCCTATTCCCAACTTTTTAAGGAAACACCAAATTACTCTCCATAGTAATTGCACCATTCTTTTTTATTCTATTCTGGCTTATTTAAAAAGTTTGAATACATAGTTTTTCCACAAAAGATCCTTCCCATTTCCTTCACCCCACACACCCACTGAATTTTGCAACCCTATGATTACGACCCTACCTGCCCCCCACATCCTCACCCCTCTATTTCCACCCTCCCCCCCCCCGCCTTGGATCCTCATACTCATTTTACAGTAATGGTTTTCTATAGTATTAGTCCTTGTGGGACTGAGTTAGTTCACTCAGCATAATGCTCTCCAGTCGCTCCCAAGTTAGGTAGTAATTTACAAAATGATTGCTCCTGCATGCTGCATAGTATTCCATTGTGTGAATGTAGATCGCACCATTTTACATTACCACCAACAGTGTATGAGAGCTCCATTCTCTCCACATTTTCACCAGCATTTATTGGGTTTTTGTTTTCTTGTTGTGTACTGTCAAATCAGACCCAGCTGGCACAGAAGGAGATTGCCCCTCCTTCTGCAGCAGAGTATCTGGTGGATTCGAACCACGTGCCTTCAGGATTGCAGGGTAGCTTCTTGCCACTAGGCCACCAGAACTCTCTGCATTTGTTGTTTAATGTCTTTTATAGCATTATTCTTTTTGCTGGCGTGGGATGATATCTTTCTTTGGTGTTGGATATTACATATCTCTGAGAGCTGATGAACTTAAGATTTCGTCATGTGTTTGCTGGCCATCCGAATGTCTTCTTTGGTGAAATGTCTATTCATGTCATTTACTCATTTTGTAATTAGGTTGTTTGTCTTTTTCTTATTAAGTGTGGAGGGTTTTCTTATAAATTTTAAAGATGAGTCTCTTGTCAGATATATCACTGCCAAATAGGTTTTTTATCCCAAACTGTAGGTTCTGTTTTTACTTTTCTGGAGAATTTTTTAATGTACATAAAGATTTCCTTTTTCAGGAAGTCTCATTCATTTAGTATAACCTCTGTTGATTGATGCCAGTTATATTTTATATTCTTCTTAAGCCATAGCTTGATCTTGTTTTTTTGTGTATTGTCAAGTCAGAACTGACCCACAGCTGAACCTTTGGTGGATTTTCAGAGGCAGTTAATCGGACAGGAGGAGATTGCCCATTCTTTTCCCATGGAGCAGCTGGTGGATTTGAACCGTGTGCCTTCGGGATTGTAGCACAGCTTCTTGCCACGGAGCTACCAAATTTGCCCCCATTTTTTTTTTTCTTTGATGTCCTTTGTAGTGTCAGTTTTATCCATGTTGGGTTAGTTTTTGCATATGATGTCAAGTGTGGGTCTTGTTTCAGTTTTTGCAAATGGACAACCCGTTATTGCCAGCAGACTCACTCCTACTTAGTGGATCCCATCCCTTTGTCAAATATCGCTTGTCCATAGCAAACCTGTAATTGTACCAGTATCACTCTGTTTTCATTCCTGTGGCTCTATAGTAGGTTTTGAAATCAGGAAGTGTGAGGCTTCCTACCTTATTTTTCTTCTTCAGTATCTGCTTGAGATCTGTAATGAGATCTATTTCCTTTCCAAATGAGGTTTCTATCTGTTCGAGAAATGATGACAGTAGATGAATAGGGATTGCATAGTACTTATAGATTATAATATTGCCATTTTCACAATGGTAAGTCTTCCAATCCAAGAACATGGTATATTTATCCTTTTATGTGGGTCTCTTTGGGTTCCTTGTAGTACTGGGTTCTTGTTTTCTGTATATATAGACTTTTTGTTCCTCTGGTTACATCTATTCCTAAATATTTTATCTTATGAATTGCTATTGTAAGTGTCATTCTTTTCTTTCTTTTCATTCTTTTATTCATTTCATTCCTGAAATCTGACGCTTTTGTATAGTCATCTTGTACCCTGCCACTTTACTAATTGGGCAGTAAATCTAATCATTTTCT
This sequence comes from Elephantulus edwardii, assembly GCF_000299155.1. Classification (NCBI taxonomy): domain Eukaryota; kingdom Metazoa; phylum Chordata; class Mammalia; order Macroscelidea; family Macroscelididae; genus Elephantulus; species Elephantulus edwardii. Next base: position 3,968,107 of record NW_006399867.1, on the reverse strand, counting down.
TATAGAGTCTTTCTATATATAAGACCATGTCATCTATGAAAAGAGGTAGTTTTACTTCCTTTTGCCAAGTTAGATGCCTTTTCTTTCCTTTTCCTGCCTTATTAATCTGACTAGGACTTCTAGTACAATATTGCATAGGAGAGGTGATGAAAGACAATCTTGTCTGGTTCCCCTGTTCCCAAAGGGAATGCCTTCCATCTCTCTCCATTGAGAGTAATGCTATCTGATGGGTTTGTGTATATGCATTTAACTACATTGAGGAATTCCTCTTCTGTTTCTATTTTGTTAAGCATTTTTCTCAGGAAAAGGTGTTAAATTTTGTCAATGCCTTTTCGACATTAATTGAAATGACCATGTGGTTCTTTTCCTTTGTTTAATTGAGGCAATGGATTACACAGATTATTTTTCTAATGTTGAAACATTCTTTGATGGTTCAACCTGGTATGAATCCCACTTGATCATGGTGAAGGACTTTTTTTTTTTTATGCATCATTGGCCTGGGATTTGGGGATTTTTTTTTTCCTTAAATTTTATTCGTTTTAATGAACATTTACAGAGATTTTGGGTTTTCATTCATTCATTGTTGCACTGTTTTCTCCACCCTCATCCCCAGTTCG
>NW_006399867.1:3946972-3965942 GCF_000299155.1 Elephantulus edwardii | reverse complement strand
TCCCTTTTTACCCTGTTGGAGAAGTTTTTGGATGTGCATAGGGATTTGAGTCTTAGAAGATCCCATTCATCTACATTATCTTGTCCTGGTTGTAGGTTGGATTTTTTTAATTGAAAGAAAATAAAAGTTCTCATTTCACTTTCCTTTCTTTCTTCTTTAATATCCTGCTTCCTTTGCATAAATCTACTTTTTTCTTCCTTGAGAAATACATTTAACATTTTTTGAAGTGTATTTTATTGTGTTTCTGGTGAAAGTTTACATAGTAGTTTTTCACTTGACAATTTCTACACAAGTTGTATGTGATGTTGGTTACACGCTACGCAAGGCATAACGTTTGTTATTTCTATCCTTTTCGTAATTGCAGCAATGTTTTGGGTCATAAAATGCAGGAAATAACCTGACTGCCCATCAGTTGGGGATTCTTTAATGGGATCGTGCTGTATCCATGCCGTGAAATTTATACAGTTGTTAGAAGAACCGGAGTAACACTGTATCTGCCGATACAGAGCAGATTAACCAAATGCAGACCAGGGACTGATGTCCTGTTTGTTCAGAGCAGAGTTCAGGTGAACATTTTTTGATATCCCTACATTTGCATATGCCTACACATGGGTTTTTTGTACATAGGGTTTTCAGAGGCCTGCTGTTTCAGAAGTGGATGGCCAATCCTTCTTCCTAGTCTGTCTTAATGTGAATATTCAGATTTAGAGAAGTATCAGACAGACCAGCAAGTTAAAGGTATATCCCTATTGTGGAGTTAAAAATTAGTGTCAGTGTTGTCCCTGCCTTTGGCACACGTGTCTTTACCCACCTATTTCCCTGCTCCACCATCCACCAGGATACCCATCCACTTCTACCCACTCTCTTCACATCTATCTCCCATTGAGAATACCATGGACTGCTAGGAAAACAAACAGATTCGTCCTGGAAAGGGTCAAACTGGGTGGCTCCTTGGAGGCAAGGATTCTGAGGCTCCGTCTAACATACTTTGGACATGTTGTGAGGGGAGACCGGTCCTTGGAGAAGGACATCATGCTTGGGAGGGTGGAGGGACGGCGCAGGAGAGGAAGGCCTCTATGAGGTGGATTGATTCAGTGGCTGGGATAATTGGGATGGGAGTGTCAGAGACAGTGCGATTGGCACAGGACAGAGCGGAGTTTAGGGCTGTTGTACATAGGGTCGCTGAGTCGCAAGCGGCTTGACGGCACATAACAACAACAACAACAACACATGGGGTTTAGGGCTGTTGTACATAGGGTCGCTATGAGTCGCAAGCGGCTTGACGGCACATAACAACAACAACAACAACACATGGGCGCTCTGGTGGACTAGTGGTAAGGAGCTGCGCTGCTGACCCTGACACATGTGGTTTGAATCCCCTAGCTCCTCCATGAGAGAAAAATGGTCATTCTGCTCCCATGTGACTTACAACCTCTGAAAACCCCCTGGAAGGTCATCGGTTTTGACTTAATGACGCATAACAATAACACACATGCTGATATTAATAAGTGTAGATGACCCAACCAGGGAGACAGAGGCGCTGCTAACTCACAGTGGCGGCCTCCAGACTCCAGAATTAGGAGTGAGAGGGGAAATCTTGATTTCTTTTACCATTTGAATTGGTTTTTAACCTAGTGACTATATCCTCCAAGAGAGAGTTGTGCTGCCTTCCCAAAGGTTTGGATCCACGAACTGTTCATTAGGAGAAAGATGGGCAGTCTTCTCCAGACCAATTAACAGCCTCTGAAAACCCATTGGAGGGTCGGCAGACTTGGTTCCAAATCCACAGCAATGAATTTTTTGTGTTGATTCTTTTCTGTAGAAAAGAAACAAAATATTGCAGCAAAAATCTCTATAGTTCTTTTAGGGCTGTTCTGAGCATTCAGTGAGATGGTCACAGTGAGCCCTGGCACAGCCCTGGCACACAGGAAGTGCCCTCTGAGGACTGGTTGGGTTTAATTTTTATGCCCTCTCACTAAGACCCAGAGAGTATTATTATGTCCATCTTACAGTGAGGAAACAGAGGATCAAAGGGCAGGCCAAGTACTGCACCAGGCCCTTCCTGTAGGCCTTGGTTAATCCTGCTGACTGCCCCAGATTTGCCAAGGACCAGATGGGCATAGTGATAGCAGAGCTGAGCATCCCATTGTGGCTCTGTGGGCCTCTGAGCTGGGACTTCTACACCCACCCTCCTACCCTGACCACACACCCAGCCTTTTGGCCTTAACAACAAGGCCTGGGCTCCACCAATGATTTCCCCACCTTCATCTTGTCTTTTAGCTGCAAAAAGAACAGATTGAATCTGTAAATGTTGGAGGCACCAAACTAGTGATTGATGGTAGGCATTCAGAGCTGAGGTGTGGCCTGCGGGTGTGTCTCCTCTCCTCTCTTCTCTCCTGCCACAGGCCCAGCTCCAGGGGGCTGGGGAGCAGAGGGACCTCTCCTCCACTCCCAACACCCCAGGGGAGGGCCTGTGAGCCAGCCCACCCTCCCTGACTGCAGTGCTTCAGGGTGCAGGAACAGAGCCCTGGCGTGGCTGGGCTGTGGGGTGCAGAGGACTCAGGGGCCTGGGCAGAAGGCTGGGGAAGGCTCTAAAGCCAGGTCTAAGCTCTGTCTAGGTTCTCTGGCCTCATCCTGCCTTACTTTTCTCTCTGATTCTGGTGTGCCTTTTTTTTTCTTGTGTCCTCAAAGAGTGAGACTTTCTTCTGACCTGTCCCTTGGCCAAATATCTCAGGGGCCACCCCTACACTCAGAAGGAAGAGTGAACCAGCCTGATCTTCAGGGTTCTGAGGGGCAGGCGTACAACTCAGACCCCAAGTTAGGGCCTGGGTGCTCTTCCTTCTTGAGCAGCTCGGGGTTCTCGGGACTGGTTCAAGGACTGGGATTGTGTTGGAGGCTGCATGGGGGTGCGGGTACTTGCCCATGGGGTGCCCTGTGGGCACCTCACCTGACCACCTCTGACGGTCTGCCGTGTGTGTGTGTGTGTGTGTGTGTGTGTGTGTGTGTGTGTGTGTTTTCCGGTGTGCTGTCTGTACGTGCTGCCGCTGCAGTCTGTGTCCGCCGGCGCGTCCCAAGGCTCGTCTACACTAGCACCGTCAACGTGGCGTTCGGCGGGAAGCCCATCGAACAGGGTGACGAGGACTCCGTGCCATATTTCCCGCTGGAAAAGGTACTTACTGGTTCCTGAGCAGAGTGGGCGGGACTAACCAAAGCCCACAGGATAGAAGATGGGTGGAATCAGGGGCACGGGCACCCCCAAAACTGACTGGCCTGTTCTAGGAGAAGGGACCCTAACACAGAGTGGCCTGCCCCCTTTTCTGTTCTGGCTAGTATTCCCACAGAGACCTCTGGGAATCAGGCAAGTCTGGGTGCTCCCTGACTGTGGGACACTAAACAAATCGCTTAGCCACTCTGAACCTCTGTTTCTTCGTCTGGGCGTGATAGCACTTCTCCGAGGTTGTGAGGAACGGGAAATGAGTTCATGCATATGAAAAAGCCACGGGGACAGTTAAGAATGAGAGTAGTTAATAAAGCCAACACATGTCCAGTGTCACCACTGCCGGGAGACAGCTCTCTAGGGCTGGGAGAAGCCTCTCTAGGTCAAGGTGACCCTGGTCATCATCACTGCTCCTCTGTGTCCAGGGATCAGCAAGGACACCCACTTTCATCCTGCCCATGGAGGAAGGTGGGCACGGCACTCAGGCCTGGTGGTATCTGGTGGGAGCCCCTAGATTCCAGCTTGGTCTGTTCTGAAGCAGAGGCCTAGGGCAGGTCAGACAAGGCAGTGAACCCCCTTCCACCTCAGAGCTCTGCTCCCCCATCCACCTGACAGCACATGGACCACTATTCCCGAACCAAAGCCATCGCTGACCAGCTGACCCTGATGGCCAATGGAACACCTCTTTCGGGTGAGTATTTTGGGGCCCTGCTCCCTCCAAACCCACAGGCCTCTCCTGCACTAGACACAAGACTTCAGGTCATAACTGACCCATCCTGAGACCTGGCTTCTCTCCAAAGTACAGTTCCCCAGAGCCCAGGCCATTCTTTTGTCGTTGAGCAGATTCTGAGCCCTGCTTGGTGGGAGGCAGGGCGCGGCCAGAACAGTCATGAAAGAGTCAGACTCTCCCTCCACCCTCACACTGCTCAATCTTGAGGGGAGGGGCCGAACCTGATTGACAGAGTCATTAAGGGAGCAGGAGGCTCTGAGAGCACTGGAAGGCCTGGCAGGGGCTGAATGAGGAAAGCTGTCTTCCTCCGTAAAGGCAAGGAGGAGGGGCACGGTCCCCAGGGGCAGACACTGATGTGCAAAGGCCTGGGGGCAGCAGGGCTGGCCCTCTACTGTCCAAGAGAAGGAAGGAGCACAGGAGAGCCAGGGGTCAGATCGTGAAGAGCCTGGGGAGACAAGTCAAGGTGTTTGGGAGCCACTGAAGGGTTGACTTTAAACAAGAGGATGATGTGGGGGCAATGTGTGTTCTCGAATGATCAGGGAGGAGGCGGTGGCATCCAGGCCAGAGATGGCCACCACCTTGGACTGCAGGTGACTGTAGAAAGGAATGAGGGTGGCAGGGGACTGGGGGAAGGGTGAACGCAAGAGCCATTGCCAGAGGCTCCTCTGATCAGCATCTGGGTGCTGGCATTCATGTATGAGAAGATGGCAAGGTGAATGTTGGGGGTAACTTACTGACCCCTGTCTGGTCAGGAGGTGCCAGCAGGAGTAGGAGCCCCTGGGCTGACTTGGTGGCTGCAGCTCTCTCCTGGCCCCCCTGACACCCCATCTCCTCAGCACCCTGTGAGAGGTGGGAGGGGAGCTGTCACCCTCTGATGCCCACTCTACAGATGAGGAGACTGAGGCTCCCAAGTCTCTCTTTTCTGATATACAGGAGTAGCTCTGCTTTTAGGGGCCTCTTTATATATGACGGAGCTCTGGTGGCCTAGTGGTTAAGGAGATGTGCTGCCAACCCAAAGGTGGTGGTTTGAATCCACCAGCTACTCCTTGGGAAAAAGATGTACAGTCTCGTCTCCTGTGATTTACAGCCTCTGTAAACCTGCTGGGGAGTCAGCAATGAGTTGGTTCTGAGTTGGTAACAATGAGAGAGAGAGAGCTCTGGTGGTGGGTCCATGGGGAGTTGTGCTGCTAACCCAAAGGTCTCACCTCTCTGGAGGTTCAAACCTACCTGCTGCCCTTTCGGAGAAAGATGGGTATATTCTCATGTGATTTACAGCCTCTCAAAAACCCACGAGAGGATCAGCTATGTGTTAGTTCCAACTTGACAGCAATTGAGAGTTGAGCTGAGTTTGAGTCTTTGTATATGAAGGCACTCTGGTGGCATAGGTCATTTCATGTTGTGCCACTAAGCAAATGGTCAGTAGTTTGAATCCACCAGCCGCCACATGATAGAAAGCTGGACAGTCTCCTTCCATGACGATTTACAGCCTCCACAACCAACAGAGGGCAACCATGAATTGCAGTTAGCTCCATGGTAGTGAGGTTTTTTGGTTTATTTCTTGGTATATGAGTTATGGATCTGGAAGGAGGTGTTGTGGAGTGTTTTGAGAGGACCATGCAGGCAAGGGGCCCTACAGTGTCCCCTTTATTAACCTCCCAGGACACTCTGCCTCAGCTGCCTCACTGCATTGCTGTTGCCTCTCCTGGCTTGGGAGGATTCAATGAAACTGAAAGCTGGCTCTCAGTGGGACTGACTTGTTTTTCTAGGCCTTGCTGGCTGGGGTGTTTTGTTTTATTTTATTTTTTATCTTTTTTTTTTTTGCCATTGACAGGGTGCCATCTTCCTATCTTTTTAGTACCCATTTCCGTGGAATATATTTGAGTGTTTCTTCTCTGACAGGTTCCCAACTGATGGCTCTAGGTTCTGGCCTTACTCAGGGCCTGGAGTCCGTAGGTCTCACTGCAATCACATAGAGACAGTCTCCACCAATCTAGCACTTTCTACCTGCCAGCAGAAGTCTGTGTAACACCTCTCACCATCCAGGGGATGTTGACATTTTAGGCATCCCTCACTTTCTAAACTCAGGAACTACATAGATCCAGAGAAATTCTCTGCTCCCCACCCTAGTACAATGTACTTTCCAAAATCAGAAATGGCAAACAATCAGATCCTTTTACTGCGTTCATCTTCTGAACTCAGAAACCAAATGGACTGATTTGCAAAGCAAGGATATTTGAGATTATAAAGCCCCATTTTAGAGGGGGCAAACCTGAGGCTGTTGTTATTGTTGTCGAATGCTATCAAGACGAGGACGACTCCTAGCAATCCTATGAACAACAGATCTGAACTTTATCCCCTCCTGTGCTGACCTCAGCTTCTCGGGCATCCATGAGCCCACTGCTGCAGTCACTGTGTCACTCCATCTTGCTCTGGGTCTACCTCTCTTCTCTGACCCTCCACCTTTCCAAGCATGATGTCCCTTTTCCAAGGACAAGCCTCTCCTAGCAATGTGTCCAAAGTATATGAGACAAAGCTTCACCATCCTTGTGTGCAGGGAGCATTCTGGCTGCATTTTTTCCAAGACATACTGTTTGTTCTCTTGGCAGCCCATGGCACAGGCAATACTCTTCTCCAACACCACAGCTCAAAGGCCTCAATTCTTCTGTCGTCTTTATTCATTCATTGTCCTCAGATGCACAGCAAGTGATGGGAAAGACCGTGGCCTGGATCAGGTGCAACTTAATCTTAAGCTGAGGCTCTTGTGCTGTGTATCTTTTAGTTGGAACCAACTCACAGCTGACCCTCCAGAGGCAGTAAGTCGTACAGGAGGAAACTGCCCATCTTCCTCCTGCACGGCAGGCATGGTTAAATGCATAGCTGCGAAGTGGTAAAAGTGAGACTCGAACCCCAGAGGATGTGACACTGAGGTCTAGAGCTTTGCCGCTGTGCTGTATTACAGCCACAGCTGAATAGTGCTCTGGTATCCTTTCCCCTCAGCACCCTGCACTGTCCTGTGTCCAGTGGGAAGATCTCACAGGCTTTTCCCCATTTAACCTTGTCATTGAGTTATCTTCTCTGTCTTGGGCCTACTGGCCACTCCCCCAGCCTGCATGCCAGACACCCAATCCTCTGGCTGAGAATTATTTATACGAGCGTCCCCAGATTTCCATGGTCAAGAGAGTCATGGATACCCCGGGCCCAGCCTCTCCATGACGTGGCTGCCCAGTGCCCCACCGGCCTATATCAGCTGCAACCTGACCCACCCCTGACACATATACCCAGGTGACCCAGAGTTTAAAATTAGCTGCAGCCTGTTTACAGCAAAGCTCACCTGACACCTGCCTTCTCATGGTCACCCCAGGTGATTTCTGGTCCGTGAGGGTCCTTGTCACTCCACAGCTGATCTTAGTTCATTGTGAATGAAGTGTCATTGCTGTCACGGTATGGACGAGCTTCCAGTAGCCACCAGGACAAATGACTCCAAACAAACAAAAAAATTCATCCTCTCACAATTTTAGAGGCTAGAAATCGAAAGTCAAGGTCACATAGGGTCTCACGCCTCCCACATGTTCTGGGGAGAATTCTTCTGGTTTCTGGTGCCATCAGGCCCGCTTAGTTGTAGCCAAGCTCCTCCAGTCTCTGCCTCCATCTTCATGTGACATCTCCTCTCCTCCATCTGTCCCCCTTGTGTGTCTCTTCTCAGGACACTTGCCACTGGATTTAAGACTCACTGGGATCACCCAGAATGATCTCATCCCAAGGCCTCTATACCTTCTTTAAAGACCCTCCTTGCAAATAAGCTCACATCCTCTCATTCTAAGAGAGGAGAGAGGGATATATCTTTTGGAGGGCCACCGTTCAACTAACAGCTGTGGCCTCACTGTGAAGTGAAGATGTTGGAGAATGTCACAGTCAGGGTAGCTGGTTATGGTCAGGAGATACTTTAAAAATAATAAAAAAAAACCCACATCCCACTGTGTTGTTGTTATTGTTATGTATTACCCAGGCAGAATAGACTCATCGCTGACTCTCCAGGAGGTTTTCAGAAGTTGTAGATTGCATAAGAGGAGACGCCTATCTGTCTCCCACAGAGCAGCTGATGCATTTGAACCACTTACCTCTGGGCTGACAGTACAACTCCATACCCAGGAGACCACTTAGCCTTCACTAAGTTAACGGAGGAAAGGGAGCATATGTGGAAAGATACTTGATAGTTTCCAGAGAAAGGACCATCAGAATTGGGGTGGGGGGGAATAGAGTATAGGGTAGTTTGGGGAGCATGGGGACAAGAGATGCCAAATAGTCCCTCCGGGTGAGCCCACGCCTGGAATTTTAGGTCATGTTGTCAGTCATGTCACGAGTCACATACCTGGAGGAGAACATCTTGTTGGTCCAGTTTGGGCCCCTTGGCCACCACTTCCCACTCAAGACCTTGTGTAGAGGGAGAGCATTTCCCCAAAATAGGGCTGGTTCCTGGTCGCTGAAGGTGATCTACAATGGGCTTCCCTAACTGGGAGACAGCCCTTTGCAAACCTGAGTCTAGGAATAATGAAACACATTTATGGTTCCATTTCATTTGAAGAATGGGAGTTGGGAGAACTGATAAGTGTTTTAACATCTTTAAAAGAATCGTAATACGAACATAAATGAATTGTACAGGAACGTAAACATTGTGTAGATATTCTTCAGATCTAAATGTGTTTGTGAAAGCCCCTTGGTGCTCTACCCCAGACTTCTCCAGGTGAGATACGGTTACGCATTTCCACCATGGGAGCCCCTCGGGGGAAAGTCTGGAAACCTGAGACTCCCCTGGGATGTAGCAGTGGAAGCTTGGGGATAGACCCCCAGGTGCTTGTGTTGATGGTGTTAGTCTTTTCCTTTTTCTGTTGTTTATGCTGCCAACCCAAGGATGGGTGGTTCAAATCCACCAGATGCTACAGGAGAGAAAGATGGGCAATTTACTGTCTCTGAAAGCCCCCTGGAGAGTCAGCAATGAGTCAGTTACTACTCAATGGCACCGAATAACTGCTTATAAAGCATCGTTGTACAGATAAGGAAATCAAGATTAGGGAGCTGGGTGGCAGGGTCTACTTGTTCATATTTTGTCAGTTTCCTGAGTCTTACTCTTTGCCTCTATGTTCTGTGTAGCTTGGACTTCTTCCTTCACTACTATTGGTTCTTGATCATATTGGTTCTTGATCTTCTGAAAAGACTCCGTGTCAACCATTTCTCTTTCTTATAATGACTGTATTCTTTCCATCATCCTTTCATGCTTTCCTCATCATTCTATATTTTGCCCTTAGAATTCTTCAGTCTTGCAACTCAAGACTTGACTCTTTTCTTCATGACTTTCTATTTGGGAAGTAGGAGCATTTCTTCCCATTTAGTTTAGTTTTGTTTTCTAGTTTAGTTTCTTGCACATTTTGTTGTTGTCCCTTACTTTATCTTCTCGAGATACCCTTTGAAATCTTCTCTGTAGCTCTTTTATTTCATGATTTCTTCTTTTTGTTTTCACTTCTCCTCTATGTTAATTTTCTTCATCTATTTGAACATGCATGTGAGCAATTGATGGTGTATTCCAGGGCCCACATCTGGTCTTATTCTGACTGATGGCATTAAGCTTCTCTATCATCTCTTTCCATTAATGTAGTTAATCTGACTCCTGTGTATTCCATCAAGTAAGGTCCATGTACATAGTTACCATTTATACATATTTTAAACAAGTATTTGCAATTAACAAATCACTGGTCACACAAAAGTCTATAATGATTATTTCTGGCCTCAATTATATCACCATGGTCATATTTTCTGGTTATCAACTCTTCTTCCTTGTTTCCAACTTTTGCATTCCAATCATCAGTTATTATTAATTCCCTGAACATGTGAACTTGTCTGGAAGACAACTACGCGGCCAACTAACTGAAGACATTCATGTTTATATCCGTGTTTTTTTTTAAAAAAAAAAAAAAAAGGATGATCCAACAGAATATGAAATCAAACAATAATGTGAATAACACGTGCAAGTAAAATCTTGCTGAAGGTGCTTGGAGTAACCCATCGACAAGAAATGTCAGAGGTCGGCAGACCAGGCCTTTGCCTGGGTTCGCCTCTTGGGTCTCAATTCTTAGGATGATCCCTTTGGGAACGGATAGTAGGCTCCTCGACTAATTAATTGCGTTTTCTGTGTGTGCTGTCATCTAATAAACTTTAGGTGTTATTTAAAAAAAAAAAGAAATGTCAGAGGTCCAAGGTGGACTCAAAAAGGCTATGGCACAGAGGATTATCATTGCTGATGTCAGATTGACCTAGGCTGAAAGCTAAGAATACCAGAAAGATATTTACTTATTTACTGTGCAAAGGCATTCAGCTGTGGATCATGATAAATAATCTTGTTGCTATTGTATTGTTAGGTGCCAGTGGTTCATGTTGCTGTTGTTGTTACATGCCATCAAGTTACTTGCGGCTCATAGTGACCCTTTGTACAAAAAGCTCTGAAATCTGCTCTATCCTAGCCAATCTTATTGTCTCTGACACGCCTAACCTCATTACCCCAGTCACTGAATCAATCCATCTCATCGAGAGTCTTCCTCTCTTGTGCTGTTCTTCCACCCTTCAGGGGACTGGTCCCTCCTTGCAACATGTCCAAAGTAGGTCAGATGAAGCCTCAGAGTCCTTGCCTCCAAGGAGCTGCCCAGTTTAGTCCTCTCTAGGATGAATATATTTGTTCTCCCGGCTGTCTAGGGTATATTAAGTAATCTTCTCCAGTATCACAGTTCAAAGGCATCAATTCTCTTTCTATCATCCCTAGTCATTGTCCAGCTTTCTGATACATAGCAAGTAATTATGAAGACTATGGCCTGGATCAGATGCACCATAGTGTCCAGAGTATTGCTCTTCAATACTCTAGATAGGTCCCTGACAGCTGACTTTCCCAGTGCAATTCAGCTTTTGATTTCCTGGCTGCTGGTACCTAGAGTGTTGATTGTGGAGCCAAGCAAACTAAAGCTGTTAACTATCTCAATCTCTTCACCTGTCAATTGACCCAGTGGTGAGAGTTTTTGTTTCTTGATGTTGAGCTTCAATTCATATTGAAGACTGCAGTCCTTGACCTTCTGCAGCAAGCCCTTCAGGTCCTACTCAGTTTCAGCAAACAAGGTTGTGTCATCTGCATAATGCAGATTGTTGATGAGTCTATCTCCAATCTTGATGCCACATTTCTTCTCGTAGAGCCCAGCCTCTTGGGTGATCTGTTCTGCATATAGATTGAAAAGGTATGGAAATAGGCATGGCATACACCCTTCCCAATTTTGAGCCACGTAGTGTTTCCCTGCTTTGTTCTGACAACTGCCTCCCGGTCCAGATACTTGAACTATGACTCATATAAAACTTAACGAATAACAGATCTGAACCTTAACCCTATCCTGTGCCATCCTCCTCATCTCTGATATGCTTGATCCCAATCTATGTCCAACATTAAGAAGAATGGAAATTCTAGAACACTTGGTGATGCTCATGCAGAACCTGTACATAAACCAAGAAGCAGTCATTCAAATAGAACAAGAGGACACTGCATGGTTTAAAATCAGAAAAGGTGTGTATTGTGGTTGTATCCTTTTACGATACCTGTTCAGCCTGTATGCTGAGCAAATAATCTGAGACACTGGGATAGATAAAAAATGTAGCATCAAAAGTGGAAGCAGACTCATCACCAACCTGTGATACAGAGATGGCAGAACTTAGTTTGCAGAAAACGAAGAAGACTCAAAACAATGACTGTTGGAGCTCAGAGATGACAACCCTCAGTATGGCTCATAAAGAAAGTTCAAATCCACATGATAAACATTATGGTAAGTGGTAAAAAAAAAAAGATTGAAGTTGTAAAGAATTTAATTTTATTTGAATCCACAGTCAATTTCTGTGGAAATAGCAGTAGAAACCAAATCCTGTATTGCCTTGGGGAAATCTGCAGCTAAGGCCCTCTTAAAAGTGCCAAAGAGTGGTGAGTTCTGGTGGTCTACTGGCAAGAAGCTGCAACTATAAGCTCAGAGGTGCACAGTTCAAATCCATCAGATGCTCTGCTAGAGAAGGAGGAACAATCTCCTCCTGTACCAGTCAGATCTGATTTGATGGTACACACAAAAAATAATGAGATAAAAAGAAAAATTTTTTTTAAAAGTGCTAAAGAGCAAGGATGTAATTTAAAGACTAACGTGTATCACACCAAACCATCATATCTCATATGCTTTTGATCCCCCCTAGTGGCATGCTGGTGGCATGCTCTGTGGGGAGTTGCACTGTAAACAGACCCTTGCTGGTGGTTCTAATTCACCCTCAGCCCTGCAGGAGAGAGATAGCCAGTGCTCGCCTGTGTGATCTACAACCTCCAAACACCTGCTTGAGAGTCGGCTCTGAGTTGGTCCCAATTCAACAACAATGACTAAGTGAATGAGTCGTATGTATTTGAAAGCTGACAATGAATGTTGTTGTTGTTGTTTAGAAGATGCACCAGGGGTATCAGTGCTGGTGTCAGATGGACCTTTGTTGAAAGCAGAGAATACCACAAGAATGTCTATTTGATTATTTTTTAAAAAGAAAAGAAATAGGTAACATCATACAAGATGAATCAAGTGCACTGACTAAATGAGCGTAAATATTGTCATGTTTCAGTTGATGTTGTTGTGTACCGTTAGCTCCGAGCCTCATTGTTCAGAAGCTTTTCAGAGATAGTAAATAGCAAGAGAGGAGTTTGCCCACCTTTCTCCCATGGAGCTGCTTGCTAGTGGATAGATAAAAAATGTAGCATCAAAAGTGGAAGCAGACTCATCACCAACCTGTGATACAGAGATGGCAGAACTTAGTTTGCAGAAAACGAAGAAGACATGTACCTTCGGGTTGGTAATGCAGTTCCTTACCACTAAGTCGCAATGAATGAAACAATGAATAAGGATGATCAGAAAAGAACTGATGTTTTTAAAAGTCTTGCTGTTATTGGCAAAGAATAGTGAATGGACTTAAAAAAAACCCACAACAATTTCTTCTTGGAAGAAATAGAGCTACAGTGCTTCTTAAAAACAAGAATTGCAAGACTTGGTCTCGTGTACTTTGGGCATCTTATCAGGAGGGACCAGACCTTATTAGGAGAAAGAAACCATGGCTGGAAAAGTAGAGAGTCTGTGAAAGAGAGGAAGACCCTCAATGAGATGGATTACAACAGTGGGCTTGAGAGCAGCAGCGGTGTACAATTTCCTTCCATCTGCATGGCGTGGCTATGCGTCAGGACTGACTTCACTGCTCATAACAGCACACTTGTTCACTTTGTACTCAATCAGAAGCAGGAGTATCAATGAAAGGCTTTGAATCCATGTCTCTGCTCCACCCCACTGAACTATGTGATGCTGGGCAAGTGGTGTCAGCCAGAGAACAGGGGTGCAAGCAGCTCCTACCTCATAGGATTGCCTTGGTGGGAAAAAAACCCAAAAAGTCTTGGCTTTCTAGACATACTCAGATCTCTGAGAGTGGTCGTGTTCACTGTCCGATGGCTGGGACCGAAGGAGCTGTGGGTCTGTATCATGGCTAGAGTAGTATGTCCAGGAGAATTGAAGGAGACTGAGTCTGCCCGAGTGCTGGGTCAACTCACCTGGGCCATGCAGATGTTTGCATCTAAGTGTTACCTTAACCACTGACCTCCAGCGTCATGAGGGCAGGAGCCATTCTTCATCATCCTTGAATTCTTCACAGCATTTATCCTGGGGCTCAGGGGAGGGGAGCCTGAATGGCGTTTGTTGAATGACTAATAGATGGAGAGAGAGTAAGTAATTTAATGAGGACGTCTCTACCCTGTCCAGGTAAGGATGGGAGTTATGGACAGTCTTCCTGTCCTTCTTCCTGCTGGGCTGTCCCTCCTCGGGCTGTTGACCACTCTCTTCTGTGTTCTAGGAGGAGGCACTTTGCGGACATGCGTTCTCCGGCCCCCGGGTATCTACGGCCCCGAAGAGCAGAGGCACCTGCCCCGTGTGGCGGTATGTCACCTGGGCCCTGAGGCACAGGAGGAACTGGGCTGGTGTGTGCATGCTGACGGACTCTCCCAGCCTATACAGGTTCCCCGTGTCAGTTCCTGGGACCCTCTAATCTGGGAGGTGCCCCTACTTACCAGTCTGTGGGCCCCTCTGATCTGCCAGCATATGCTCTAAATAAGGCCGAAGACTTGGTCCAGCAAGCAGAGTGGTCAAGCTGGGGAGACATGGCACTGTGACCCCACAGAGACAGGGGAGCCCGATTTTTCCACCACCATGTGTGCTCCCTGAGAACTGATGGTTTACCCTATGCTGCCAACCCCAGGGTCTTCAGGCAGAAATATCTATTTTAGAGAAAGCTGGGTGCCAGGAATATAGCTTGGCGGTTTCTGATGTTTTTTAAAGTCTTGCTGTTATTGGCAAAGAACAGTGAATGGACTTAAGGTTGGAGGAGGGGCAGATGCTGTAGTCACAGACCCCGTGTGGTGAGGGTGTTTGAGAGGATGAGAGTACAGCAGAGGGCGTGGCAGGGAGAAGTCCAGGAGGGCTGCCTGGAGGAGGCAATGCCTGTGTTGGAAGAGTAATGAGCCAAAGGAATGACTTGTAGTGAAGAGACAATCCAAATAGAGAAGACAGCTGAGGCAAGAATCGGGAAATGAGAAAGGCCATGGTTGGTTTAGAAAGGAACAGGACGCTGTGTCTGGATCTGGGGGTACAGGGTTGGAGTAGGGGGTCAGAGGACGATTTCAGAGAAGTGACATAAAAGTTTCCAAGAATTCCTATACTGGAATTGTATGAGTGTTTTTTTTCTTTTTTCTTTTTGAAGTTAATTGAGGAGTCAGGCTATGGGGTGAGCCCAGTGACTACTCTGCCCATTTGTTCGGTCACACCAAAAAACCCTCTACTATTGTGTCTATTCTACTTTATAGCAACCCAATCAGGCAGAGTAGAAATGCCCCAGAGTTTCCACTCCGGTCACAGCAGACTGTGGCATATTTCTCCTGAGGAGCAGCTGGTGAATTCAAATCACTGACCTTTTGATTAGAAGCAGAGCTCTTAATCACTTCACCCACCACCAGGACTCCTTATCCACTATGACATTCAAGAAATACTTGAGTCCCTGTTACACCCACTCCTCAAGCAGCAACATGCTTAGGGTCCACAGATCAAGCTATTAATCAGAGATTGGCATTACGCAAACATGGAGGAGGAGGACCTCATCTAACCACGAAATGACATTGTTATTTAACTGCTGCCCGCCCAAGTTGATACATAACCTTAACCTTCACTACCATCATCCTGCATTCTGGCATTCCTTGCTGCCAGATAGAAATCATCAATGTCCCCCTAAGTCGAGACCGACCCGTAGCTGACCCTCCAGCAGGTTTTTAGAGGTAGTTAATTGCACTGGAGAAGATTACCCCATCCTATCCCCACAAAATAGAGTAGAATATTCTTGTGGCTGTAAATGTAAAATGTCAGATAACAAGATAGTCAATAAGTGGGGGCTCTGGTGGCCTAGTGGCAAGAAGCTGTGTGGCAATCCTAAAGGTGAGCAGTTCAAATCCACCAGCTGCTCTGCTGGAGAAGGAGGGGCAATCTCCTCCTGTACCAGTCAGATCTGACTTGATAGTACACAACGAGAGAGAGAGAGAGAGAGAGAGAGAGAGAGAGAGATTTCTATGCCCATATCTGAACCCAGTATGGTTCAGATTTGGAGATAAATCTTTGAGCAAGATAATGCCTGCCTTGTGGCGCTTAGGTACTTACATGCAAGACAAAGCTAAACATGATAGATTATGAGGGGTTTTTATTGGTGGAGTTTTTTAAGGTGCCAGGTACTACAGAAAAAAGAAGAAGGTGAGGGAGTTGGGAGAGCCAGGCAGGGACACAGGCTTAAGGAAGGGAGTCAGGGAGCCTCACTGAGAAGGTGATTTGAGCATCAAGGTCAAGGAGACCACAGGGCGCACCACACAGGTATGTGGAGGAAGGACCGAGGGAAGAGAGGCAGAGGGGACAGCTAATCCAAAGTCCTTAGGTGAGAACATCTCGGATCTTCTGGAAACGGCAGGGAGCCCCGTGTCACTGGAGCCGAGAGAGCAGGGATAGGAGTGATGTTTAGTAAGAGATGACATCAGAGAGTGACTGGGGTCAGACCAGGAAGGGTCTGGTCAGCCTCTGTCATCCTGGCAGGACGGGGGTCCTGAAGATTTTGAGCAGAGGAGAGACATGATCTGGGAGTTCTGGTTGCCTAATGGCAAGAAACTGCACTGGTTTGAGGTTACCCGCTGCTCTGCAGGGGAAGGATGGGCAGTCTTCTCCCATGCGACTAACTACCTTTGAAAACCCTCTGGAGGGTCAGCTATGGGTTGGTTCCAACTCTACGGTACACAGTGGCATCCAGAACAGACAGCAGGCGGTGAGGGACCAGTTATAGGAGGCTGTGGTCCTATCCAGGTGAGGGAGGGAGAAGTGGTCACATCCCGGAGAGATTTGTCAAAAGTGGTCCCAAGGGGTTTGGCCTGGGCCGCAGTGTGCCATCTCCAGAGAGCCGGAAGAGGTGGATGGAGCGGGTTGGGAGAGGTCAGGCATTCGGTGCCATACTTGGTCGCTGAGGTGTTCCTGGGGAGCCATATGGAGGTGCCAGGTGTTAAGAATCTGAGCCTGGCATTTGGAGGGAGAGGAGTCTGGTGGTTAGATAGAAATACAGGAAGCACAGCATAGAGATGGCAGACAGGCGGCATTCAGACCACTCCAGACCCACTCTCACCTCTCCCACCAGAGCCACATCAAGAAAAGGCTGTTCATGTTCCGATTTGGGGACCGCAGAGCACAGATGAACTGGGTCCATGTGTGCAACCTGGTACAGGCACACGTGCTGGCAGCCGAGGGCCTGACTGCTGCTAAGGGCTTTGTGGCGGTGAGTTTCCTGCAATGCTGTTGGGACAGCACCCTGGGCTGCAAGCGGGGGCATGGGGGGGAGTGCCCATCCCTAGGGAATACCTGGGCCCACATACAGAAGAATTCTCCCCAACTCCTGTTGGCTGCAGGACAGTGGTCGTGCGGAAGCTGGGGTGGGGATGGAGGCATTTCTGAGCTTTCTTAGCTCATCAGAATGATCTGGAGGTAGGTGGCGTGGACCTTGTAATCAGGACCAGATGCCAAGCATCACACTTCATCTCCATAACAGCCCACGGGTTGGGGTGGGGGTAAGGAGCATCTCATTATTCTCATTTGTCTGACAAAGAATCTGAGCCTCAGAGTTAGATGACACCCCTGATAGTGAAAGAGAGTTCCGGATCCACCCAGCTGTTAGGACCCAAACCAGGCAGACCCGTCCAGGTTGGGGGCTGGTCATACCTGTGTCCCCAGGAGAACTGGAAGATTAGAGCAGCTGCCAGGAACCACACAAAAGGGTGGGGACCAAGCTGGTGGGTGGTGGCCTGACCTTCCTCCCTGCTGTCCCCTCAGAGTGGACAGGCCTACTACATCAACGATGGGGACAGCGTCAACCTCTTCGAGTGGATGGCCCCGCTGGTAGGTGTCCACCATGGCCGCCCCTGCCCTGAGTGGAAATCCGAGATCCCCACATCTTCTCACTCCCTGCCGTCCTTCCCTGTCTCCCCAAACCAGACACTTCATTGGGAATGTTTGGCTTCTCTCTGAAGACTAACTCCGGCCATGAGGGTCAATGGACCTGGTGGCAGTTGGCAGTTGGGGGAGCATGACCTCCCCACTGACTGTATGTAACCCCATCCCTTCCTGCCACCCCAGTTTAGGGGACTTAAGCTACCATTGCTGTTAAATTGACCCTAACTCATGGTGACCCCATGCACCTCAGTAGAACTATAACGGCTGATATTTTAGAAGGAGATCACCAGCCCTTTTTTCCAGTGTGTCTCTAGGAGGACTCAAACCCCCAGCCCTTTGGTTAACAACTGAGTACATTAAACATTTGCACTACCAGAGATAACATGTTGACAGACGTTGTTGTGTGGCCTCAAGTTGATTCCAACTCATATTGTTGTGTACCATTGAGTCGGAATCAACTCATAGCTGACCCTCCAGAGTGTTTTCAGAGGCAGTAGATTGCATGAGAGTTGATTGCTCATCTTTCTCCCACTGAGAAGCTGGTGGATTCGAACCACATACCTTTGCATCGGCAGCACAATTCCTTACCGCTAGGCCACCAGAGCTCCCAAGACATAGTGATCTTACAGGACAGATTAGAACTCTGTTCCATACAGCTTTTTGGGCTATATTTTTTTTGTGTAAATTTTATTTTGATGATGTTGACAATATACACAGCAAAACATACCAATTCAACAATTTCTGTTTGCACAGTTTAGTGACTCTGATTACATTCTTTTGATTGAACAACCATTCTCCTCTTTTTCTGAGTTGTTTCTTCCTCGTTTACATAAACTCACCTCCCCTCTAAGGTGAAATCATTGAAGTTGCTGTTGTCACTTGGATCCCATAGGATCACTTATTGCCACTGACCCAGAGCAGACCTCCCAGCAGGTTTCTGAAGCTGTAAATTGCGTGAGAGGCAATTTCCCATCTTTCTCCTTTAGTGCCACTTGTGAATTTGAACCAGATGCCAGAGAGGCAATGCCTTTGGGTTAGCGGCACAGCGCCCTGTGGACTGCACTCCCAGAGCTCCCTGATCCCATAGAGATAGTTGTTAAAAGAGCACAGTGTTGCTGAGTAAAATAAATCAAGCACGAAAGAACAGTTATAGGAGATTGCTACTATAAAGTTAAGAACAGGTTTACTGCTCCCGCAACAAAGAAAAAGCTTAATACTTAAGGTAGACTGCATTATTAATTAAGCTAATCAATTATTTGCTCATATGTTATTTCTTTAAATTCCTCTGTATCTGCCAGTTCCTTTCTATATAATGACTCAGTATATTCCTTCCATCTTCTTTTAATACTTCCTGGATCATTTAATATTCTGCCCAAAGCATCCTTGATTACAGCAACTCTAGGTTTGAATCTGTTCTTC
>NW_006399867.1:3926501-3945457 GCF_000299155.1 Elephantulus edwardii | reverse complement strand
TCGGGATGGGTGTGTCAGAGGCAGTGGGGTTGGCGCAGGATAGAGCAGGGTTTAGGGCTGTTGTGCATAGGGTCGCTATGAGTCGCAAACGACTCGACGGCACATAACAACAACAACAACAATTAATTATTTGGATTTAAGATAATTTCTGGAGATATTTTTGGTTTTAAGTTTTAAAGATTCTCTCAGGGCACTTCATCCAGCTTCCTCATGAGAACTGATGAGAATGTTGAGACTGTGTTTTGCATTGCTCCTCCTTTGGTCGAAATTCTTGTATGGAATCCTTTATCAAAATGTTCAATGGTGGTTTCCAAGCACCATCCAATTATGGAGAAGGAGGCAGTTAGCCCCACATTTCATGTCTTTTTATTCCTGATTCTCCTTATCCCTGTTGCTCCTGGTGAATAGAAAGCAATTGTTGTACCTTGGATGAATATTTGCAAGCTTTTAAGACCACATGTGTATGGCATGTGCCCTTTGTATTACCCAAAAAATAGTCCATTCCACTCTAAGTCTATAGCATATTTCATTTATACAGTCATGAGTTCATGAACATTTGTATTTCTCCAATTCTTGGCCATTATAGATAATGCTGCTGTGAGCATTAGTGTACAAGTTTTTGTAGGGACATATAGTTTCATTTCTGTTGGGTTTATAGCTAGCAGTAAAATTGCTGAATCCTATGATAATTCTAGACTTAATTATTTGAGAAGCCTTCACACTGTTTTCCAAGGTAGTTGTATCATTTTACATTCCCATTAAAGTGCATAAGGATTCCAGTTTCTCCAGATCTTTGTTAATAAGGCCTTTCTTTTGACCCAGAGAGTTTTGTGGGGGTTTTTGTTTGTTTTGTGTGTGTGTGTGTGTGTGTGTGTGTGTGTGTGTGTGTGTTTTCCTTGTTGTGTGCCATTGAATTAGATCTGACTGGCACAGGAGGAGATTGTCCCACTTTCTCCAGTGGAGCATCTGGTGGATTTGAACCATGTACCTTTAGGTTTGCAGCGCAGCTTCTTGCCACTAAGCCATCAGAGCTCCCTGATCACAGTTTTAATACAAGTGTGTATCAGTTTCCAGTGGCTGCTGTAACAAATGACCACAAAACTGGTGGCTTGAAACAACAGAGATCTATTCACTTGCAGAGTTCTGGGGGTCACAAGTCAGTAACAAGGTGTAAGCAGGGTGGGGTCCCATCTAGGGGATCATCTGTTTCTTGCCTCTTTCAGTTTCTGGTGACTCTAAATGTTTCTTGGTTTGGGAAGTCATCATCACTTCACAGGGCTTTCTCTTCTCTCCTGTCTCAGGCCATATGTCACTGAACTGTCTACCTAATCCAGGATCAACTTGTCTCAACATCTCTAACTTCATTACTTCAGGGGGCAAAAAACCCTTTGCCAAAAGGCCGTAAGAGTTAGGACAGATGTAGACATACCTTTTGGAGGGGGAGGGGCCCCCCATTCTATACACTATAAGTGAGGACCACCCCTTACACTGTGCCACCCCACATATGCACACATCCATCATCTACCTCCTTCCATGCACATGCTGTGCTTTCTCTTTAAGAGCAGAAAAGCCAATTCTAGAAATTTTTTTTTCCAGATTTAAGATTTCATATAAATTATTTGGAGAATCTTTGCGTGTTTGGGGGGAAAAAAAGAGGATTGTTGTTGAATTGATTCTAACTCATAGCAACCCTTTAGAACAGGGGCTAACTGCTCCATAGGATTTCTGAACTTGGAACCTTCCTGGATTCACACTGTCCCATCTGTCTCACAACAGTGGAGCAGTGGGTGGGTTCAAACTGCCAACCTTTTGGTTATCAAATTGCTTAACCCCAGTGCCACCAGGACTCTTTGGGGTATGTTGTGGTTGAACCCACCCCAAACACATTCATTTCCCGCATGGGTTTTCCAAGGCACTGTGTAGATTTCATTTCAAGGCCGGGTCAAGCTTTCAGTTGGATGGAGGGTCAGCCACGATGGGGAAGTGAGCAGTGGGTCAGGAGACAGATGTCCACACTGGTCCCAGGGACAAAAGAAGCACGTGCCCTTCCACACCAGATCCTGAAGAATCTGTCCTCATCTCAGATCATGTTGCCTTACAGTTTGAGAAGCTGGGGTACAGCCCGCCCTGGATCCAGGTGCCCACTTCTTTGGTTTACATGACAGGTAAGAAAAGGCATCCCTGCATTAAAAGCCCTCTGTGTGCCAGGTGGTCCAATATTGATGTATTTCAAACTCAGGAAGGCACTAGAGTGAGGCAGTCAAGTTACTCTGAGCCTGAGTCTATACTTGCATAGCCTGGAAGTGGGAGGGGGAGGGGGAGGGCTTCCTTGAAATGCTGTGCCCAGACGTGCCGTCAAGTTGTATTCAACTCATGCTAGTTGTCATTAGGTGCTGTCCACTTGACTACAGCTCATAACGACTGACAGATCTGGACCCTGTCCTATCCTGTGCCATCCTCATCATCTCCAACATATATTGCTGGTCACTGTGTCACTCCATCTTTTTGAGGGTCTTCCTCTCTTTTACTGACCTTCCACCTTTCCAAGCATTATGTCCCTTTCCAAAAAATATGCCAATAGTATGGGATGTGAAGCTTCACCAGCCTTGTCTGTAAGGAGCACGCTGGCTGCACTTTCCCTTAGGACATAGCTCTTTGTTCTTTGGGCAGTCCATGGGATAGTACCTTTTTCCAACACCACAACATAAGAACCATATATACAGCCAAACAAATGCTCCTTAATTCTGCACCATCTCCACAGCTTCTGCTGCCTTAAATTCATTGTTGTCATGTCAGTAAGGAAGGTTCTGCTTTAAGGACCCTCAGAAAGAAGGTTTGATGCAGTGACTGTAACAGTGGACTCGACCATATGGGGGGTTGTGAGGCAGGTGCAGGGTAGGGCAGGATTCCCATTTCATTCACTGGCCGTGGCGAGTCTTAGTCAACTGGACAGCACCTAGCAACAGCTACTGCTTTGAGGACTCAGTTCTTTCCCACTCATGTGCTGAGTGTTTTCCAGCCTGCCAGGCTCACCTTCTGGCACTACATCAGACAATGATCAGCTGCTGTTATAAGGGTTTTCAATGGCCCATCATTTCAAGACTAGACATCAGTCCTGCTTCCTAGTCTGTCTGCATCTGGAAGCTGTAGGTTTTCAGAGGCTATGAATTGTACAAGAGGAGATTGGCCATCTTTTTCCTGCAAATCAGGTGATGGATTCGAACTGCGTGCCTTTGGCCACCAATCTAGGTGACCCTTATGGGTTTTAAAATACATGTGGCACAACTTTCAGCATCACAGCAACATGCAAACCACCCCAGGCCAAAAAAAAAGTGTGCAAGGGACCATCTAAGATTCAGCTATCAGTATCCACTTGTCCAGAGCACAAGAGAAGTAAGGAAATCCAGGACTTAGAGAAGAAACTAGTCTACAGTTCTAACAGTCTACACAAATAATGGCCTTATCTATCTCAAGACTAAAATTAGATGGTACCCAGCTCCATTACCAACCATTAAGCTAGATAAATAATCATTAGATAGATTCTATTATAATTGAAGGAAAATACAAGACGGTCTACATACTCTTAAAAAAATCCAATTAGATAAACTGGACCATTTGAAACTAGAAAACTCCCCCGAGACTATCACCAAGAGAAACTCTTAAAGCCTTGGACCAAAAACTAACCCCTGAGGGCATAACAGAATGGCTCCAAAATAAAGAATATTATCCAGGGGTACTGTGCTCCTTTGAAAATTCATCTATATGAGACAAAACAGTAGTAAACTTTGTGAAAAGATGAAAAAAAAATAAGGGGCAGGGAAACTAGATTAATAAAAACAGAACAATTAGAATAGAAATAATGAAAATGTTCACACATTGTGAAGAATGTTAGCAATGTCAATTAATTTTTAGAAATTGTTGAATGGAAAACTAAACTGCTGTGTATACTTTCAATGAAAACACAAGAAATATTTTCAAAACACACACACACATTTCCCAGCTACACCATAGGCCAACTGTATCAGAAGCTGAAAAGTGGGATGACATCAGTATTTGTTAATGTGGTCCAGGATGCAGCCCACTTTAAGAACCACTGCTCCAAGCTCCTTACTCCAAAGCACATATTGCAATAAAAGCCACTGAGAGAGAAACTTCATAGCAATAACTTTGAATCTGCTCAGATTTATTTAATAACTCCAACCTTTAATATTAAGTTGCTGTGATGCATTTCATAGCCAACAAAGCACCCCAGGGTGTGCTGAGAAGTGATTTAAAGTAATCCAATGACAACAAATTATTGCAAAAGTGAAGACTGCCTTAGCAAATGGAATCCTGTCCCTAAATGCTTTATCAAGGCGCCAGGCGCCCCCAGGGACAGATGAGCACGTGGTCATTGGCTCCTCTCTCCTGCACAGCCACGCTGATGGAGTATCTGCACCTGGCCCTCAGGCCCCTCTGCAGCATCCCACCGCTGCTCACCCGCAGTGAGGTAAGTGGGCTGGCTGCCCTGGAAGCCCCTAACCCCTGCCCTTCCCTATACCTCCACCACCTCGACCCTTCACCCCTGTAGCACCATGTGGGCCCAAACCTGATGCTGGCTCCTTTGGAATCACTCTAACCTCTGTCTAGGCTTTTTTATTAGTTTGTGCCCTTTGGGTGTGCTCAGACCCAGCTCTCCTTGTTGTCATCTCAGTCCCAAGCAGTTTATGTCGTTTCATATATTCTCATACTGCAGATTCCCAAAGGCAGGTTTTGTGACATTCATTTCTTTAGCTCTGCCACTTGTCACCAAATCTCACCAGCTCTCAATCCATCTATACACAGCCTGGTGGTGCTAGGCTCTATTATTATTACGACTTGTGAGTTATTATGTGCCATCAGATCAGAACTGACTCCAAGCTGACCCATCAGCAGATTTTCAGAGGTTGTAAGTCACATGGGAGGAGACTGCCCATCTTTCTCCTTTGAAGCAAATAGTGTATTTGAACTATCTGCCCATGAGTTGGCAGTGCAACTCCTTACCCAATAGGCCATAAACCCCTTTTTACTTTGAAGTAGTAACTACAACGTAACTATTGTATACAGTGTGGTGTTGTATACCATAGAGTCCGAACCGACCCATAGCTGACCCTCCAGTGGGTTTTCAGAAGCAGTTAATCACACAGGAGGAGATTGCCCATCTTTCTCCTGCAGCGCAGCAGGTGGTCTCGAACCTCATGCCTTAGGGACTGCAGCACAGCTTCTTGCCACTAGGCCACCAGAGCACCCTGCGTACAACGTACACAATGCTAACTTCCAGTTATAATGTTGTTGTATTGATTGCCTTCGAGTCAAGTATGACTCATAGCAACTCTATGAACAAAAGGCCTGAAGCCCCTCGACAACTATTGGCATTTATCGACATAGACATGTTGTTTAGGAAGTGGATGCCAGTCCTGCTTCCAAATAGAATCAACTTATAATAATGAAGTTTAAAAGAGATAATATTTTAGTGCAGATGGTAAACAGTAAAGCAATGAGTAGTATTGATGATGTTATTTGCAAGACACTTCTAAGTCTCTTATCTCTTTTATAGGCTCTGACGCCCCCTAAATTTCCAATCACCATTGAGTCTATTCCAGCTCATAGCAACTTCATGTGTATTATAGTGAAACTGTGCTCCATGGAGTTTTGACTGGCTGATTTTTTTTTTCAGAAAAAGATTGCCAGGCCTTTCTTCCAGGGTACTTCTGAATGAAAACCTCTAGCTTTTCAGTTAATAGTCACTGGTGTCACTTCCAAGAGACTCAGCCCCCTAACTTAAGACGGGGAAAAAATCTGAGGTTCTTGCTACACTGAGAAACTAGAACACTAGAGAGGTCAATGACTGATTCAGGTGACATTATTGATATGACATAGAATCCACTTCAAGTCCAATATAGCCAACAGGTGTGGAGCAGAAGTGCGGTGGGAAAATGGGCCCAAATCGCAAAGATTTCACCAGCTTGTAAACTAACTCGGGAATGACACCCAAATAGTAGAAGAGTTGCTAACACATAGCTTATCTGTACTGGATCCTGCAGAGACGCGGCTCCTTCCCTTCTTGCCTAAATTGCAGGTCTCCTTAACAGTTCAGGGGCAAAGAAGCTTCGTCAGCTGTGTGCTCTGGCCTATGTCGGAGCGCCCTCGGCTGGTCACTCTGAGACACAAAAACCAGTCCTCTGGGTTGACGTTGAAGCCTTTCATTTAACACTACTTGATTGCTGGCTGGAGAGAGCTCGCATGGTTCTGGAGGGAGTTGCAGTGCTAACCTAAAATTCCCACTTTTCTGGAGATTCGAATCTACCAAGGGGTCCTCAAGAGTAAAGGTGGGCAATCTCCTCCCATTCGATCTACTGCTTTGGAAATCCATTGGAGAGTCAGTTATAATACAAGTTGGTTCTGACTTTGACAGCTAGCAATGAATTTTTGCAGGAAGCTGAAGATGTTTGCCAGAGCTGGGTTCCCCCGCCGCCCCCCCCCCAGGGCCGCACCCAGCTACTGTCAAAGGCCTTCGGAGTCCTGGCAATTCCAGGCCAGGGGGAGGCGTGCAGAAGTGGGGTGGGGGAGATGCAATGGCATGGGGAGGCGGCGCCCTCCGGGGAGATGGAGATGGGAGAAGAGGGCGCACGAGTCCTTTAAGTCGGTGAAGGTTGCGCCTGGTCCCTGCCCCTGAGTCCTTTTCCTTGGCTGCCCTGCCTGTCCCCTCAGGTGCGCAGCGTGGCCGTGACGCACACCTTCCAGATCGCCAAGGCCCGCGCTCAACTCGGCTACGCACCGGACAAGTTCACCTTCGCCGAAGCCGTGGAGCGCTACGTGCAGGCCACGTCCAGCCGGCCCCGCGGCTCCACGGCGCGGACGCTCCTGCGGCTGCTGCTCGGACTGTTCCTGCTCCTGGTCCTGCTGGGCCTGGCCCTGCACCTCCTGAAACTGCAGCCCCTGGGGGCCGCCCGGGAGCGCCGCTGACGGCCCCGGCCTCCCCTCTGGATCCAGCTCGGACCATGCACCGCCCTCCTGGACTTGGGACTGCCCCTGCCTCGCCCCCTGAGCCCTACCTGGCCATTTCACGGTCCTCTGGGAGTAGACCCTGCCCAGCCCCTACGTCCGTTTCTATTCTGCACCTGGACTGTACCAAACCTTGTTCCTCACAGCCTGTTCTGTCCGTGCACCGCCTCTGGGCATAGCTCCGGCTTTTCCCCGCCCCCAGGCCCTGCACTCCTCCCTATGGATGTGGACCCGCCCTTTTCCCGCCCCCAGGCGCTGCTTCGCCCTGAGCGTGGACCCACCTCTTCCTAGCCTCCAGGCTTCCTAGCCTCCAGATCCTGCACCCCTCCCTCTGGGCGTGGACCCACCTCTTCCCCGCCTCCAGATCCTGCACCCCTCCCTCTGGGCGTGGACCCACCTCTTCCCCGCCTCCAGATCCTGTACCCCTCCCTCTGGGAGTGGACCCGCCTCTTCCCCGCCCCCAAGCCCTGCACTCCTCCTCTGGACGTGGACCCGTCCTTTCCCCGCCCCCCAGAACCCTTTTCTGCCCCTACTCCCTGTGGACTTGGATTTCTTCTGCCTCCCTCCCCCGGTGGTCTGGCTTGCTCTTCTGAACTCGTGCCCCGTCCATGAAGGGGCTTCTTTCGGCCTCTACCCAGTTCTGGACTTCCCCAGATGGCACCTGCACACCACGGCTTGGTTTCACCTTCAGGACACTGGACCTCAGAGACTCCCTGCTCCTCCCTCTGGATGCGGTCTAGCCCAACTCGCAGAATTCGAACCTGACCTTGCCCGCTTTCTGTTCGTCCACGCTTCCTGACCGTTGCAAAATGGCTTTCATGGAGGTCATTGATGACTCCTTTAGCCATAAGTCATAAACTTGAAAGGATATTTCCCCGTCTTTAACCAAGCATTTTAACCGCATTCAACATAACTATTTCCATCCACTTCTTCATCTTTCTAGAACTGCTCCCTTTTCACTTTGGCTAATCGCTCAACAATTCAATCCCAGCTCATCTAATCCCACTTCTTGGATTCCCTGGACTAGGTACTGAGTAACACGCATCACAGATGTTAATTTATATTATAATGTCCATGAACTCGTGTCTGCCTTATTCTCTACTATCGCCTCCAGTCCCAGTTTGGTTTCTGGCAGATAGTTCATTACTCCGTAGCTATTGAGTGAATGAATGAATGAATGCTGACGTAGTCCGAGAGAATTGTGCCAGAAGGCGGTGCCTCTCTGTCGGTTCGAATCCAATAGCGGTTCCCAGAGAGAAAGGTGAGGAATCTCCTTCCCGCTCTGTTTATAGCTTGGAAACCGGGAGTAGGTGCATCGAATCGACTATGGCTCGAAGGCAATGCTTTTGGTGAACTCGGTGAAGTTGAAAGATTAAGTCTTAAACTCGGACATAAAGCTTGACCTCTGCATGAATTCACTTGACACCCGAGCGGGCCAGAAAGTGGAGCTCCTTAGCTCAGATCGTGGTTAGCTTTAGAGGACATTCCCTGTCGCCCTAAGTTTCCAAGAGTTGGGTATTTAGCAAGGCTTCAGTAAGGGAAATTGGTGCACAAACGAAATGAGTATGTAGTTTGCGTTGAGGTTTTTTTTTCCTTCTCCTTTCCATTTATTTTCTTTTTTGTTTTAAAAAAAAAAAAAAGCCTGGTAAGAAAAAATGGCCAAGTGATCGTTAGATTATAAAGAATGTGGCAGCGGTGGGATTCGAACCCACGCCATCGAAATGACTGGAGCCTAAATCCAGCGCCTTAGACCACTCGGCCACGCTACCTCCCTCTTAGAACTCTTTGCTCTCAGGCTATACTAGTCTGATGACGCCGGCGCCTTGCACTCACTTGAGTCCCGCCCCTGTAAACTTGCGCATGCCTGACATCGACACCGGCTGCCTGGGTTGCAAATGGTCCCGTGTTAACTCCGGCAGCGATATCTAGAGTTGAGATGCAGAATTTGGGAGGAAAAAAGGGAAAGAGTGAGGAAAAATGTGAAGGATTGCTCTTCGAGCGTTACGTGTGGGCTTGAACTTGGATTCTCCTTTTCCGTGCACGTGGTACCGACCATGGCCACCTGGGGGCGGTGGCGCGCTGCTGGTGCTGCAGCTGCTCTCTCGCCGCACTCGGGGAGCAGGGCTCTGTCCCCCTCCTGCGGACCCTCGGTCTCCCCTCTCCAAAGTCGCTCCTGGGGACTAGGGTGCCTCATGCCTGCAGCCTCTATCCACAATTGCGGATCCAGGGAAGAAAATCAGTGAACGCTGCTACACATTGTTGGCATGTTTGGCCTTCCCAGTAAAACCTATCTCCACTCTACAGAGTCGAGAACCGGACTCTCAGACAGGTCAAGGAGTTTATATTAGGTGTCCTTTCCAGAGCTAAGGGAGCTCTGGTAAGAAGCGGCGCTGCAGTCCTTAATGTTCGCAGTTTGAATCCACCAGCTGCTCCTGGGGAGAAGGACGGGCAATTTCCTCCCATGGGATTAATTGCCTCTGAAAACCCTCTTCGAGGGTCGGCCCACACAACCCAGAACGATGTCTCTGTTCTCCTAAGTGAATAGCTCAGTGGGCACTGGTGGTGCCATGAGTTAGGTGTTGGGCTGCTAACTGAAAGGTCAGGAATTCAAATCCAACTGGAAGCTGTCACCCTGTCCTATGGGTAACAGCCTAGGAAACCTTAAAGAGGTATCTCTATCCTGTACCATATGATGCCTATGAATTGAAAAGGGCAGTTTTTAATAAAATACAGGGCATACAGAGTTCATTTTCTTTAAATATTTTTTCTACTATTAGATGAAAATTTGACAACTGAATTCACCCTGAGGCCTCTCTAATGATTCCCTCTGGTTGATCCTTTTTGAAATGTCCCAGCTTTGACGGTTCTGTGGATGGTTTCACTGCATATTTGGGGTCCAGGCCACACTTTCTGTCTCCTCAAACCATTTCGCCAGCACACCCCATCCCTTCCCCTCCCCCTACTCCCATTCTCTCCCTCCCTCCTCCTCCTCCTCCTCCTCCTCCTTCTCCTCCTCCTCTCTCTCTCTCCCTCTCTCTCTCCTTTCTTTCCTCCCTCCTTCTCTTTCTCTGATAATTCTAGTCAATATTTACCTGACACCTGATCGCTCTAAATCTTGGCAACATGACACCATATCCATCAGCCTCTGAAAGAGAAATCTAGACAGGCTCCTCCCATAACAGTTTACTGCCTGGAAGCCCAATGAGCCCATGCTAAAGCAGTGGGTGTGGGTTTTAACAGGCTAACTTACTTGGATCTACAATTAAGCACCCTTGGTACCAGCAGTCAAGGAGATCAGGAGACGTACTGCACTGGGAAAGTCTGCGGTCGGAGACCTCTCCTAATAATAGAGGAGAAATGATGTCAGTTCGAGAACTAAGATGTGCCTGACTCAGGCCGTGGTCTTTTCAATCACTTGCTATGCATCTGAGAGCTGGATGATGAATAAGGATGAAGAATTGATGTCTTTGTCTTTGAACTGTGGTGCTGGAGAAGAGTATTGAATATCCCATGGGTTGTCAAAAGAACAAACAAATACGTCTTGGAGAAGATGCAGTCTGAATGCTCCTTGGAGGCAAAGGTGATACAGATTCATGTTGCATTCTTTGAGCATGTTGCTAAGAGAAGCTATTCCTTGGAGAGGGACATCATGCTCGGAAAGGGGGAGGTTTGGTGAAAAAGGGGAAGATCCTCACTGGTTGGGGCAACACAGTGACTGTAGCAGTAGACTCAAGTGTGTCAGAGATTGTGACCATGGCACAGGATAGGGCAGGGTTCAGATCTACTGTTCACAGGGTCACTATGAGTTGTGCTCGATTAGATGACATCTAACAATAAAAGTCAGCAAAAGAGAGTAAGACTTTCAAGATGGATTGACGAGGTGGCTATTACAATGGACTTGAACTTGACAGAGCATACGGAGGGTACAGGATCACTGAGGGTCAGAACTATTGTTCATAGGGTCTCCGTGGGTCATAGTCGACTGGAAGGCACTTAACAACAACAAAAGAATCTCAGCTGAAAGCAGAGAATACCAGAAAGATTTCTTTACTACGCAAAGGCATTTGACCGTGTGGATCAGAATCAATTATGGATGACATTAAGAAGAAAGAGAATTAGAGAACACTTCATTATACTTGTGCAGAAGCTGTGTATGGGCCAGGAAGCAGTCGTTGAGAGAGAATAAGTAAGTACTGCACATTTTTTTTATTAATTTTAATGAAAATTTACAGACTTTGGATTTCCGTTCATTCATTGTTGCACTTTTCTCCCTGCCCAGCCCTCCCCCCAGTACACTCTTCTCTTTGAAAAGTAAAAGTTCCCCTATTGTTTTACAATCCCTCCCTCCAAATCCACTCCACTGTGCCGCCTTCATTCTGGACTCCTGTCATGACAATAATAGTCATATATCCCTTTTAAACAGTTTTCTCCCTCATCTGTTTCAATGCAGTATACCTTATTTGTCCCATCTTTCTCAGTCTCCCCCCAACCCTGATGTCAGTCCTGTTTTACAACAGTGGCACTATAGTATTGCACATTTTGAAATCAGGAAAGGTAAATGTCAGGGTTGAATTCTTTCTCCGTACCTATTCAATCCATCTGCTGAGCAGATGTGAGAGGTTGGGCTACAGGAAGGCAAATGTGGCATCAGAATGGAAGTCTCATCAACAACCCGTGGTATGCGGATGCCACAGCCTTTCTTGTTGAACGTGATGAGTTCTCCTTAGAAGCAAAGATGGCAAGATTTGTCTCACATACTTTGGCCATGTCATCAAGAAGTGGGGCTGGTCTCCGGAGAAGGAATTCATGCACGTGGTAAGGTAGAGGGGCTGCTGAAGAGAGGAAGACCTTCAACAAGTAGGACAGACTGTGACTGCAACCAGGGGCCTGCGCAGAGATCTTGAGTGTGGGGTGGTACAGGACTGAGCAAGGCTTCCTTCCATCTTTCGCTGCTCACTGAAAGGCTGGCTGTTCAAACCCACCAGAAGCTCCCCTGGAGAGCCATGGACAATCACATCCTATGTGTTTTACAGCCACAGAAAACCTACTGAAGTGTCAGCTATGAGTTGATTTTGACTGGACAGCAGTCTATTTGAGTTGGAATTGACCCAAGAGCAGTGGATTTGAGTTTGTTTTGTGTTTTGGGGTTGTTTTTTCTTTTCATTTGTTTTGTTTTAGTTGGCCTGATCAGGCCACAGGCAGGCCTTCTGGGGGGAAAAAACAACCCTGTGGCTGGATTTTCCTGTCACACTCTCCGACAAAAAGCCCCAGCAGGGTGAGGCCATGAGCCCATCTGCTTCCCGGAGTCCGTCTCTGCACCCCTCCCCGATGCCCTCCGCAGGGCAGCTAACTTGCTGCTTCTGGGGGTTTCAGTCTGCAAGGGTGACCCACTGCCAGGGCGGTGCCTGGCAAAACCCAGGCCCAGCGTGGCAAGGGCGGGGAGGCTGCAGGAACCGGAACAACCAGGCTCTGTCTAGCTTTGTTTTCCCTTCTTAATGACATTCAAAAATAATTTGCAAAAGAAATACATCTCTCGTGGAAAGCCAAGCAAATAGATAACAACTCAGATGAGGTCACCTTTCATTCCTCCACCGAGTGCAAAGGTGCACCTCTCTGTCAAAGTGCAAAGCAATCCAAATGTTTCTTTTTTCTCATTTTGTTGTTGTTGTTGTGTGATGTGCCGTTGAGTTGCCTGCGACTCATTATGTACAACAGCCCTAAACCCTGCTCTATCCTATGGCAGTCTCATTGTCTCTGACACACCTATCCCCATTATACCAGTCATTGAATCAATCCATCTCATTGAGGATCTTCTTCTCCTGTGCTGTCCCTCCACACTCCCAAGCATGACGTCCTTCTCCAAGGACTGATCCCACCTTGCAACATGTCCAAAGTATGTCAGCTGAAGCTTCAGGATCCTTGCCTCCAAGGAGCAGCCTGGTTTCACCCTCTCCAGGATGAACCTGTTTGTTCTCCTAGCAGTCCATGGTATATTCAACACTCTTCTCCAGTGCCACAGCTCCAAGGCATCAACTCTCCTTCTATCATCCCAAGTCATTGTCCAGCTCTTAAGTGCAATGCATTCTCACTTTGAGTTAAAGTGGTAGCTCATTGCCATGGAGTTGGAACAACTTTATAATTTACAGCAGAGGCTATAATACTGCATAAGAGGAGATGTCTCATCTTTTGCATATGTGACAGCTGGCTGTGGATTTGAACCTCCTGCATTACGAATCGACTTCTTACCAATTGGACCACTAGAGTTGCCATAAAATAGCAAAGAAGCGGAATCACATGCATCAAGTTAAAAGGGACTTTCTCTTCCCTTTCTACCTCCCTCCTTCGCCCCTGAATCCCACATCTCGGAAGGCAGCACCATAAAACCATGGGTCCTTTGAGATCATCTTGGCAGCTGACATGAGGCCCAGACACACTCCACTTAATCATGGCCTTCAACTTGCAGGATTAGGGAGGAAATGCAGTATCTAATGACAGAGAAGGAAACAGTTTGCCGGGAGCTGATTTCATTCAGCTGCTCTCCTGCCAGTGTGTTGGGAGTAGAAGGAATTGTGCCACGTGGAATTCTCAATGCTGATTGGCAGAAGATCTCCAGATCCTTCCTACAAGGCACCTCTAGGTGGGCTTGAACCCCCAACTTTAATGACTGGCCAAGCATATCTTTAGTCAGCCACAGCTTGTTGTGATCCACACACTCAAAAGCCTTTGTATAGTCAGTGAAGCACAGATAGACATTCTTCTGGTATTTTTTGCTTTCTGCCAAGATCCATCTAACATTAGCTATAATATCCCTAGTACCACCACCTCTTCTAAATCCAGCCTGCACATCTGGCAGTTCTCTGTTGACATATTGTTCCAAATGTTTTTGGACAATTTTCAGAAGAATCTTGCTTGCATGTGATATTAATGATATTGTTCGATAATTTCCACACTCTGTTGGGTCACCTTTCTTTGGAATAGGAACAAATATCAATCTTTTCCAATCAGTGGGCCAGCTGGCAGTTCTCCAGATTTCTTGGCACAACTTAGTGAGCACATCCAGAGCAGCGTCTATTTGTTGAAATATGTCAGTTGGTATGCCATCAACTCCTGGAGTCTTGTTTTTTGCCAATTCCTTCAGAGCAATTTGAACTTCCTCCTTCATCACCATAGGCTCTTGCTCATATGTCATTTCATGAAATTCTTTTGTGTCAGTCAATTCCTTCTGATACAGTGACTCTGTGTATTCCTTCCATCTTCTCTTGATACTTCCTGGATCATTTAACATTCTACCCAAAGTTTTGACTGTGTGGATCACAACAAGCTGTGGCTCACTGTGAGAAGAACGGAATCCCAGAACATTTGATTGTGCTAATGCGAAACCTATAGTTGGATCAAGAGGCAGTTGTCAGAACAGAGCAAGGAGACACTACACGGTTCAAAATCAAGAAGGGGGTTCATCAGGGATGTATTCTGTCTCCATACCTTTTCAATCTGTATGCAGAACAGATTATCTGAGATGCTGGGCTATATGAAGAGGAATGTGGCATCAGGATTGGTGGAAGAATCATCAACAACCTGCGTTATGCAGATGACACAACCCTGCTTGCTGAAACTGAGGAAGACCTGAAGCTCTTGTTGCAGAAGGTCAAGGACTGCAGCCTCCTGTATGGACTGAAGCTCAACATCAAGAAAACAAATATTCTCACCACTGGGCCAATTAGCAGCATCAGTATGGATGGTGAAGAGATTGAGATAGTTAACAGTTTTAGTTTACTTGGTTCCACAGTCAACACTCCTTTTTACTTGGCTCCACAATCAACACCCTTGGTAACAGCAGCCAGGAAATCAAGAGATGAATTGCATTGGGAAAGTTGGCTGTGAGGGACCTCTCAAGAGTACTAAAGAGCAAGACGTCAGACTGGAGACTAAGGTGTGCCTGATCTGGGCTATAGTCTTCACAGTTACGTGCTATGCATCAGAGAGTTGGACATTGAATAGATAGAAAGAAAATGGATGCCTTTGAGCTGTGGTGCTGGAGAATAGTGGGCTTCTAGGAGAACAAACAGCTTTGTCCTGAAGAGGGTGAACCCAGAAGGCTCTTTAGAGTCAAGGATTCTGAAGCTTCATCTGACATATTTTGGGCATGTTGCAAGGAAGGACTGGTCCTTGGAGAGGGACATCATGTTTGGCAGAGTGGAGGGGCGGTGAAGGAGAGGAAGACCTTCGATGAGATGGATCGATTCTGTGACTGGAACAGTGGGAATAAGTGCGTTTGAGATGGCTAGGTTGGCACAGGATAGAACAGTGTTTAGAGCTCTTGTACATAGGGTCGCTATAAGTAGCAAGTGACCCGATGGCATATAACAACAACAACAAGCATATCAACTGTACTAGCCAAGGACTCCAGAAGTCAGAAGACTGAGAGCTCTCTGTAGCCACAGGAGGGTCATTCGAGTAGCTCTGTGAGGGGGCTCCTTTCCCACGCCCTGCAGGCCTGGAACCTGAAGAAAGAAGAGTCACGGGGGACTATTATGTAGCTGCTTGAAAACATACACTCTCTAAACTCTGATAGCCTAGTGGGTAAAGAGTTGTGTTGTCAACCCAGAGGCAAGAGGTTCAAATCCACCAGTTGCTTTTCATGGAAGACAGATGGGCACTCTCCTCCCAGTATAGTTTACAGTCTCTGAAAACCCACTGGAAGGTCAGCTCTGAGTCTGTTCTGAATGGAAGACGTTATATTCCACTCCACTCCATTCCACTCTATCCCACTAGAGACAGGAAACCCCAGCAGACAACAACTGGGGACTGTCCCTTCCCATGCTGTTCTCTGGTCCTCCTGGAGCCTGTGGTAGGACCAGCAAAAGAACAGATACTGCTGGGAGAAGGTGCAACCAAAGTGTTCCTTGTCTCGTATAGTTTGGACATGTTGCTAAGAGAAGCTACTTATTGGAAAAGGACATGATACTCCATATGGTGGAGAGGCAGTGAGAGAAAGGGAAACCCTCAACGAGATGGACTGACATAGTGACTGAAACAATGGGCTCAAACATGTCAGATATTCTGAGGCTGGCGCAGGATAGGACAGGGCTCAGATCTGTTGTTCACAGCGTCCTCGACTCAATGGCACAGAACAATAGCAACAATCTTGGGGCTGGAGTAGCAAGGCACCTATCACTGGATGAAAGCACTTAGGAACCCAGCTCTATTTGCCACTGTATCTTTTCTCCAGCATTCGGGAGTGGCTGGAACAGTGCAGAGGTCACTGAACAGAGGGCCTGTACGTGAAATGTGAACATTTGGGTGGAACTGTTGAAAACCTGCGCCAGCTTTCCACTATGAACGAGTCCATGCTGCCTGATTGAAAGCTACTTTGAGATGACTTTGACTTTGTGTTGTATTTTGCTTTTGACAGTTATTTTCTCCTGGAAGGGGTGTGTGTGTGTGTGTGTGTGTGTGTGTGTGTGTTAGAAGAGAATGTTTATTGGAGATAATGATAAAACTTTGTCTCACACACTTTGGGCACGTTGCTGGGAGAGGTTAGTCCTTGGAAAAGTGGAGGGACAGGAAAGAGAGGAAGACCTTCAACCAGGTGGATTGACATAGTGACTGCAGCACTGGGTTTGAGTGTGTCAGAGATGATGAGGATGGCACAGGATAGATAGGACAGGGTTCCCATCTGTTGTGTGTAGGATCACTATGAGTTGTACTTGACTTGATGGCGTCTAACAACAACAACAACAACAATAACCTCTGGGAGAACAGAAAAAAGAGAGGCTCTGTCTTCTTGGAAAAATCTTGGTGACGTCTTGGAACTGTGAAGCCCCAAGTTTCCTTCGAATCCCACCCCCACCCTCCCACCTCAGCCATGATTTTATCCGAGTCAGGAAATCCCAGGTTTTGAGAAATCTGTTCCTGTAGTTTAAGTTTCTAAAGCAGCTTTATTGTGATATAACTCACATTCCACACAACTCATCCACTCAGTGTGTGTAATTCAATGGTTTGGGGTGTATTCACAGAGATGTGCAACCATAATCAATTCCAGAACATTTGCATCACCACAGGAAGACCCCTAAACCCACTCACACTCACTCCTCAGTGCCCCAGCCTTTCTCTCTCAGCCCAGGCCGCCACGCATCTACTTCCCTATCTCAATGGACTTAACTATTCTGTGCATTTCATATCCTTGGGATCACACATCTTTTTCTGTCTGATTTCTTTCACTGAGTGTAATATTTTCAAGGTTCATTCATATTGTGGCTTATACCAGAATTCCATTCTGCTTATCGTAGGATAATCAGGAGTGGCATCCACTTCTGAAATAGTTTGCCTCTGAAACCCTGTGAACTTAGAGAAACAATGAAAGTTATACAAGTGTTCAGGTCTTTCGTTCACCCTCAACAACAACAACAACAATCCCATTATACGGTTATTCTCAATTTGTTTATCCATCCACCAGGAAACAGTAACGTTGAGGTACATTTTCACTGTAGCCCCTGTGTTCAGTTCCTCTCTGTGGCCCAGAACGCGTCAATAAAGCCTGGACACTGGATTTTTTAAATTTTATTTTACTTTTTGTATGTGTACCGTCAAATCGGATCTGACTGGTACAGGAAGAGATTGCCCCTCTTTCTCCAGTAGAGCATCTGGTGGATTCGAACCTTGTACCTCTGGGATTGCAGTGCAGCTTCTTGCCGCTAGGCCACCAGAGATCACACTGGATTTTTAAAAGCTTATGAGAAGCCACCCAACATACAACTATTGGTCTCTCCCTGCCCAGAGGCAAAAGAAAAGGAGAGAAAGGCAAAGGGGCAATAAAAAGATCATTACGGTAAAAATAGAACTAGTAAAATATGTGGGGACTCCAGGGGAGAAGGTGTGGGAGTGGAGGGGAGAGGATGGATAGGGGTGAAACCACAGGGTTGCACAGTGGGGGGGGCAGGAAATGAGAAGGATCTGGGTGAAAAGATAGGGTAATGATGGGCAAAGGTCCAATGGTGATTAATTTTATAAAACATAATGCATGGGAAGTTGTTTACTGCAGAAGAAGGTCAAGGACTGTAATCTTCAACATGGATTGAACCTCAACATCAAGAAGACAAAGATTCTCACCACTGGGCCAATTTGCAACATCACGATGGATGGAGAGGAGATTGAGGTTATTAACAGTTAGAGCTTGCTCAGCTCCACAAGCAACACTTTTTTCTTTTTCTTCCCCCCTCCCTTTTTTTTAAAAAAAAAACCCCACAATCAACACTATTAGCACCAGCAGTCACAAAAAGTGAATTGCATTAGGTAAATCTGTTGTCAGGGACATTTCCAGAGTACTGAGAAACCAACGTCAGTCTAGAGACTAAGGTGTGCCTGATCCAGTCCATGGTCTTTGCAATTATTTACTAAGCATTAAAGAGTTGGATAATGACAAAGGATGATAGAAGAATTGATACCTTTGAGTTGTGGTGCTGGAGAAGAATATTGAACATACAATGGAGCACCAAGAAAACAAATAGGTCTGTCTTGGAGAGGGCGGAACCAAGTTTTCCTTGGAGGTTAGAATTTTGAAACTCTGTCTCACATACTTTGGACAGGAGGGACAGGCCCTTGGAGAAGGACATCATGCTCGGAAGGGTGGAGGGGCAGTGACAGAGAGGAAGACCCCAGATGAGATGGATTGATACAATAACTAGGGCAATGAGGGTAGGTGTATCGGAGTCAATGAGACTGTCTCAGGACAGGGCCAGGTTAAGAGCTATTGTACATAGAGTCATAGAATTGTTATGAGTCACAGGCGACTTGATGGCACATAACAACAACAACAATGCATGGAAATTATTGTATGAAACACACTGTGGATGATGAATTGTGTGTAACACAATGTATATGAACTTTGTAAGCAAATCAATATAAAAGAATAATAATAATTTTTAAAAATTTTT
>NW_006399867.1:3884410-3926401 GCF_000299155.1 Elephantulus edwardii | reverse complement strand
GACTAGTACAGGAGGAGATTGCCCCTCTTTCTCCAGCAGAGCATCTGGTGGATCCGAACGCGTAACTCTGGGATTAATAATCATTTTTTAAAAAAATACTAATGGGCCACATGTTTATCAACCTCCATGATTCTGAGGCCAGGTGAACTAAACAGTGCCCGGCTACCACTGCTAGTGGCTCTCAAAGGGACCATAGCAGAGGGTCCTGGATAGAGTGGGAGAAACATGTGAAAGGAAAGTAAAACCTACTGACACAGTGACGCTATCTGGTCTAGTAGAGACAGTGGCACCCTGGAGGCCATGGCTTAGGTTTGTAGCGCTCCCTACAGACTATGTCACCTGAACTCCCTGGAGGCTCGAAAGTCTTTAATCACCCTCTGAGTCTGGAGCTGAACTCACCTTGGGGCTCAACTTTCAGCCTGCAGACAGATTTCCAGGGTGAAACACTGGTGCCGCTCTGGTAAGGTACCGTGCTGCCAACCTGAAGGCACATGGTTTAAAACCTCCAGCTGCTCTGTAGGAGAAAGACGGACAATCTCAACTTTCCTTGCGATTACGTAAATTGCTACGAGTTGAGGAGGTTTCAACTTGAAGATACATCGCAGCAACAACCTGGGTGAACAATAATAACACCAGAGAGGTACCCGCTGGTGTTATTTGAAAAATCAACCAAATGAAAATAAAGTGGCAGCATTTGTCCAAGGATAAAGCTCCGAAGACAAGAACGGGGGATTAGCATTAGCAGGATGAAACAAGAATCAGAGGGAGGAAGTGGGAAGAGACCCTTAAATCGTGAGGATTGTAATTAATGTCACCAACCAAAATGCTTCTGAATAGTTGATTGAAAAACTGGGTGATGCTATTGTGGGTAAGGATGGCATTGGGGAGGACGGGCTCTGCTCTCGTGTGTCAGGGAGTGTCACAATGACACAGCAGAGGACTTGGGGCTTCTGTAGTGGGTCAGGGATTGTGAGGTTGTAACAGGAGAGGATGGGGTTCTGTTTTTGTGTGTGAAGGAGTTACTGCTCTCCTGTGTTAGGGACTAGGAGGATGGCACAGTAGAGGATGGTCTGCTGCTCTCGTGTAAAGGTATGTGAGCATGGCACGAGAGAGGACAGGATAAGGCTCTAGTGTGTGTTTTTTTTATTATTGGGAAAAACATATTGGGGGTACAAGGAGGTGAGGGTTGGGGACAGAAGGGTGAGGATGGGCCAGGATGCAGTTGCAGCTGCACAGTTTGGTCGGTGGGGGGAGCAGGTGAAGGAAATAATGAGGGTCCAGAGGGGAAGGGAGGACGCTTTATCACCTTACTGGTGGTCTTGGGTTAAAGCTGCTTGCCTTCTTGCTCTGTTAGAAGATATTTTCCTGTCATTTGCTCCCCTCTGGACTGCAAAGTGTTTTCCCAGGTGGGTCCAGTGGGGATGGCTGGTTGAACCCAGAGGCTCCATCCTC
The DNA here is from genome assembly GCF_000299155.1 of Elephantulus edwardii. Lineage (NCBI taxonomy): Eukaryota > Metazoa > Chordata > Mammalia > Macroscelidea > Macroscelididae > Elephantulus > Elephantulus edwardii. The sequence continues at coordinate 3,924,949 of NW_006399867.1, read as the reverse complement.
CTTTGCTTCCTTAGCTGTCAGTTGTATTTCCTTTTTGTCACTGGCACTGGGTTCAGGGTCAATTCTGGAGTAAAACTCAGAGTTAAGGTTACCTATAGGAAAGGGAGCAAACCTAGAGAGAACAAACTTGTGAGTTACAAATAGAAGGGCTTTGAGGGTGTTGCTTTCAGGTTTACTGAGGGGGAGGGTGGCAGAAGGTGGCCTAGGTAACATTGGATACCCTAGGCATTCTTTTTTTTTTTTCTCCTTCACCACCCAGGAGTCAATCTGGGGACAATGGCACAAACTGGGGACTGAAGAGCTCACCCTGAGGGCGACAGCTCACCCCGAGCCAAGGGCAGCCCGCCCTGGTCAGAGGGCCGTGACGGCTCGCCCCGAGCCGAGGGCCTCGACGGCTCGCCCCGAGCCGGGGGCCGAGGGCAGCCTGCCCCTGGCAGAGGTCCGAGAGCAGCCCGCCCCGGGCAGGGGGCCGCCACGGCTTGGCCCGAGCCGGGGGACTGGCCGAGGGCAGCCCACCCCTCTAATGTGTTTTGATGTGGGTCTCGCCCCACTTCTCCCCACCGAGGCACGAGGCACGGAGGACATGCAGTTACTAGAAGCAGCATCTGCTCCTGAAAGAGCTCATTTCAAAAGTCAGTCCCTCAGAGCCAGGAAGTTGTCTTTATGATGGCTCACTGCCCCTACACTGTGCACTCGGAGCATCCTTACAGTTTACAATAGGATGCAGGAAAGGCCACTGGAGTCATTTGTTTTCCATCATCCTGCTCTACTAGATAAACTCACTTCTATCAAACTGGTTCTCACTCAGGGTGAGGAAACTGCCCATTTTCCTCCCCTGACCTGGAGCTGGTGGCCCAGGACTGCTGGCCTTTCCGTTAGCAGCCTGGTTTGTTATGTATTACGTGGGCAACACAACCTTACTTGTTGAAAGTAAAAGGGGGGGGGAAGGTCAAAGAGGACCTGAAACACTTTCAAGATCAAAGACGATGTCAACAAGAAAGCAAAAATCCTCATGTCTGGACCAATAAGCAACACCATGGTAAATGGAGAAAAGATTGACTTTGTCAAGGATTTATTATTACTTGAATCCGTAATCGACGCTCACAGAAGCAGTAGTCAAGAAGGCGAGCGATGTATTGCACTGGAAAAGTCTGCTGGAAAGGACTTCTTTAAAGCTCGAAAGAGCAAGGATATCACTTTGAAGACTAAGGTGCTCTTAAAAAGAAACAAAACTAAGGTGTTTTTGATCCAAGAGTGTCTCTTTTCTATTCCTTCAAATGCTTGTGGGGAAAGTTGGGACAGTGAGTAAGACTGAAAAAGAAGTAAAGGATGCTTTTAAAACGTGGTGTTGACTGTATCACGGACAGTCAAAAGAACAAATAAATCTTTCTTGCAAAGTTCATGAAGAGGCAAGGACGGGTAAGATCTACCTTGGACTTGTTGCCAGGAGGGGACATCTCTGGAGAAGGACATCATGTTTGGAAAGGAGACGGTCAGCAAAGGAGCAAAAGATCTTCAGTAAAACATCTTGAGCTGTAAGGACTACGATGAGTTTAAGCACAGCAGGAATTGTGAAGATGGTGCAAAATTGGGCGTAGTGTCATTCGGCTGTGGCTCTGAGTCGGTGCCAACTCTAGGGCCCCAACATTAATAACCCTATTAGATAACTGGGCACTCTTTCTCCATTGACGTCCTCGGCAGCGTGCCCCCTTGTCGCCCGGCGCTAGGCCCACTCGGTGCATTAGATCACACACTGCGGGCACAGCCGGCGGAAGCGCCGAGGACGTGGCGCCTGGCTCGTCCCCGGGGACCCCCGAGAGCGCCCGACGCACACAGGCGCGCAGCGGAGACGGCCTCGCGGGGGCGCCCTCGGGCACCTCCTGCCGCAGCTCCGCCCCTCCGTCCGCCGCGGTCCCCGCTCCGCTCGGCTGCTGCCCAGACCGACGTCCGCTCGCCGCCGCCACAGCTGCTCCAGCCCCCTCGCCGTGCCGCCCCGCATCGCCAGTGCCTCCGCTTGGTTCCAGCGGCCCTGCGCGCCCCGGGCTCCTGCGTCCGCCCCGCGCGGCCCCTGCTGTCTCTGCGGAGCGCCGGCCCGTGCGTCCCGCTCGCCGCTCCCCCGCACGCTCGGGGGGTCCGCCCGCCCTGCACCCTGGATCACCGGATCGCACGGCTCCGCCAACTCCTCTGGCTCCTGGCCGCCGTGTGCTGCGGCTGCCGCGCTTGCCCGGCCCTAGAAGGTAGGTGCGGGCCGCGGCGGGTACGGGCAGCCCCGAGGGCGACAGGGTGGAGGGCGCGCGGCTTAGTGGAACCGTGCACGTGCACAACCCTCTCCAGGTTCTGCGTACCCGACGGGCAGCGTTTGGACTGCAGGAGGCCGCGATTCCGGGCGCCGCTGCCTCCCGGCTCCTGTCCGGTCCGGAGCCAAAGTCTCACCGTGTCCGCTAAGCAGAGGCCTGCGCTGGGCCGTGTTCTTGAAGCCTCGAGGGCGCATAGACGCGCCCTGGCTGCGTTGTTGGCTGTGGGTGTGGGGTTGTTGGCAGGCGCTGCTGACTACCGTGCGGGGGGGGGGCGGGGGCCTCGCGGGAGCCTGGCCTGGCCCGCCTGGCAAGGACACCGCCCAGCCGCGCCCCGAGTGCACCCGACGAGCTGCACCCACCGGGAGTGGGTGTTCGTGGTGGGTCTGCCCTGGAGGAACGCTCCCTCGGAGCCTGACGATCGGAAGTCCTGGTAGCCACTCAGCCAGGATAATAGGACAGAACTACTCAAGGGAGGGGAACAGCTGGAGTTCGGGGTTTGGCTTCAGCTTTCATTTATCTGTTATGTGACTTTGGCGAAATTGTTCTCTGGCCCTTAGTTTCTTCACCTGCAAAATAGGTGCACATAGCTGCAAAATACAACGAGCACATAGCCCTTGGGGTGAGCACATAGCCCTTTGGGTTTGGGAACTGAGTTTATGCATGTGGCGTGCTGAGAATAGTACTTGGCGCGCGGTGAGTGTGGGAAGGCTGTGGTCAGGGGAGGCATCCGGGTGGTCAATCCTCCAGGACCTGAGTGACATAACCCCTCCTCTGACTTTACAGAGCATGAAACTGAGGCCCAGAGTTGCCCGCAGCCCGGCAGATGCTCCTCCAACGGGAGAGAGAGCTTTGTAAACTGTCCAGAACAGGCAAGATGGATTGAGTGCAGGAATACTGAGTAGGCAGTTGGGAGGTAAGAGAGAGAGAGGTGGGGGAGGGAGAGAAGAGGAAGGGAAGAGGAGAGGAGGGAGAAAGGGGGAGGGGAGGGAAAGGAGAGGTGAAAGGGGAGAGAAAGATACACAAAGACAAAGGTGTATCAATCAGGGAAGGCTTCCTGGTGAAGGTGATGCTTGAGCAGAGTCAGGAATGGTGCCACTACGGGAAAGTACCGTTTGAAGAAGTAGGCAGGTTGATGTTTTCCTTCTCTCTGGCCTCTGCAGCACCTGACATGTGTTTGCTAACTTAATAGTTTATCAATCCAGTCTTTGGATGACATGAGCTCAAGAAATCACCTTTGTCAGGTTGAAGCCACTGACATTTGTTAGAGCAGCTAGTTGGCACGGTGAGGCTAAGTGCTCCATTGCCAACCGAAAGGTCAACAGTTGGCTTTTTGGCAGAAAAGTGTGGCAATCAATGTGCTTTGTTGACGATCGCAGTCCTGTGGTGGGCTATGGGACAGTTCTGCTCTGTCCACTAGGGTCATGGAGAGTTGGGATTGACTCCGTGACAGTTTTTCAAGAAAGAAACATAACTGTGGATAGATCACATTGCAAAAAGAAGGCTTTGTTGTCAGTTTTAAAAATGAAACATGCTGTGTTATTTCAGGAGTGGAGACTAGCAGAGTGGCCTGGCCAGAGATTCTCTGGTGTCAGAGACTGCCCTGAGGGGGTCGCAGAAAAGAAATACTATAATTGTTTCTTAAACCTTTGCATGAAATGGGTTCTTTTCCTTCTAGAAGCGTCCAGGATCTTCTCCAGGTCTCAGTGTTGGGAAACTTCAGAGCAGTCCTCAGAATAGGCCGTGTTCTCTGCTGGGAACTCAGCTCCCGTCTGCCCTTCAGTTCTGAGAAATGGTCTCGAGTTTTCAGACAAGTACCCTCACTCTTCTCTCCAGTGATACTCAGGGGAGCCTCAGGCAGCCTCTAGGAATCTCATCTTTTTGTCTCTTATTTTCTGTGCTCTTTTTAATCGACCCGTGGGGGCTTTCTCAACTTTATCTCCCAGAATGGTTTCCACTGTACAATTCTTTTTCAAGTGCTCTCACTTGTTGTTGAAAAAAAAGTGTCCTATGTTTACTTTGTGGCTGAAACATCTCTATTTAGGAATACTAATGGATTTTGCTTTTACGTTTTCTTAGCCTTGTTCTAAGCTGCTGTCTTCTCCTGGGTGGTTTTGTGTCTTTTATGGAAGACATTCTGTCAGGTATCAGGTGATCCTTGGCCAGCTGTTGAGACCTTTGGAAAGTCTGTGAGTCTGTGGGGCTTGCTGGCTGTGTCCAGGCTGCTTCCCTTTGAACCTTTGTCTTCTACAAAAAACCCTTCCCCGGGCTTCAGTTGGCAGGGCTGGTTGGTAGGAAGCAGGCATCTGTGTGTAACCCAAGCTGGAATCAGCAGCATTGGAGTTGAAATGAGCTCTTTCCCTGTGGTACGTTCAGCATCCTGTAGGGTAAATGATTTCTGATCCAGCTCTTAAACCTGGGACAGAAAAAGTTAGGTTTAAAAAGACATAACTCACTTTTCCAAGGCTGTAACTCGTATTGAGAGGAGAATACAGAGCAGCTGGTGGACTTGAGCCCCTGGGGATGTGAAACCATTTGGTTAACTGCTCAGTTCTGTAAACTGCTCAATTCTGTAAACTTTCATTAAAATCACAATTAAAAGGGAGGAAATATGCTGTGGACTGCACCCCCAAACACAGTGACTGTAACAATGGGCTCCGGTAAGCAGAGGTGCTGAGGATGGTGTGGACTCAGGGCCGGGTTCAGATCTGTAATTCGTAGTGTGGCTATGAGTTATAATTGACCCAGTGGCACCTAACATCACCATCACCTTCCAGAGCTTCATGGTTAACTTCACCTTCAACTTCAGCTCGTTCCTGCTGAGTCAGAACCAACTCCTGGTTGACCGTCTGGCAAGTTTTCCATCAAGAGGCTGTCAGTTGAGGAGATTGCCCATCTTTCTCCCACAGAGCCACACTGGTAACTTTGAACTACCGAAGAGGTGCCACCTTGGGGGTGGCAGTACCAACTCCCTATGGACTCCACCCTTGGAGCCTCCAGTGACAGTGCCACGGTCTCTGAAAACCCACTGGAAGGTGGGTGGTCCTGATTCAACAGGACACAACAGTATCAGGACTACCACGAATCAGTGGCTTTAAAACAGGCTTGTTCTCTCACAGATTAGGACGTTGGACGCCTGCATTGAAAGTACCAGCTCCGGGGGAAGATTTTCTCTGTCTTCAGCTCTGGGGGAAGGTTTTTGTCTCTTTTCAGTATCCACGTGCCCACTGTTCCTTGGAGATTGCTGTGTGTTTTGGCATCCATTTCTGCCCGGATCCAAGGATGCTGGGGCCAAAGGATGGACTCCTTTCCTGGATCAAAAATTTTTTAAAAAACTTGTGTTTGTGTACCATTAAATCAGATCTGACTGGTACAGGAGGAGATTGTCCCTCCTTCTCCAGGACAGCATTTGTTGGATTTGAACTGCTTACCTCTGAGATTGCAGTGCAGCTTCTTGCCACTAGGCCACCAGAGCTTACCTGGATTTTCTTTCTTAGTAGTATTGACATTCCTTTGTCTCTGCTCTCTTCTCACTCCTTTTATCTCTTGTAAGATTATAAATTATATGGTTACATCCCAGGGCAACTCCCCTTATCAACAACTCAGGCTATAACCGAATAAGGATATTTCAGCCCAGCCTTGCTCATATTATGGGACTGATGTGAAATCACTGGGTAGCTGCCAAACCACTGAGAATTAGGGCCTGGCCAAGTCGATACATATTTTTGGGAGACACAGTGCAGTCCATGAAAGAGCCAAGTCAGCACTGAGAAAGTTGCTCCTCCCAGTAATAGCTGATAATCTTTTTTTAAAGGCTTTTTAAAAAAAAAAAGAAAAGAAAGGGACAATTAGGCTGGTTTTGATGAAAAGAAGGCAGTTTTAGTGGCCTGATGGTGAGGAGCTGCACTGCTAACCCAAAGACACACAGTTCAAATCCACCAGCTGCTCTGCAAGAGAAAAGCAGTCATTCTCCTCCCATGTGATTTACAGCCTCTGAAAACCTCCCGGAGGATAAGCTGTGAATTGCTTCAGATTCAACGACACATAACAAAAACAACAATGAAAAAGAGGCCACAGACTGTTACTCAAGTCAGTTGAAAAATGTGGCTGGAACAAAAAAAAAAAAGATCCAAACGTCATCCCCCTTCTGACAGCCTAAGATTCTGAGACTCCAAAGGCAGCCCAAATACCCCCGGAAGAGTGCCCCCAGGAGAAACAAGCTTGACCACTATGCCATCATCAAATTTCCCCTGACCACTGAATCAGCCATGAAGAAGATAGAAGATAACAACACACTTATGTTCATTGTGGATGTCAAGGCCAACAAGCACCAAATTAAAAAAAGCTGTAAAGAAGCTCTGACACTGATGTGGCCAAGGTCAACACTTTGATTAGGTCTGATGGAGAGAAGAAGGCCTATGCTCGACTTGCTTCTGACTATGGTGCTTTGAATGTTGCCAACAAAATTAGGATCATCTAATCTGAGTCCAGCTGGCTAATTCTAAACACAAATTTTTCTCACTGAGGAAAAAAAAAAAGAAAGAAAAATGTGGCTGGAAGAAGGTGGTGATCTTGATGATCATGTTTGCAGCTGGGAGCACAGCAACTTCATTTCAGGCTGGATCAAACCCTTGGAGCCAGGGCTGGTGGGCACAAGCAAGGTGGTCCCACACCCTCCCTGGAGCTGAGAAGAGTCAGGTCCCAGATGCTTTGTAAGAAACACTGGCAACAGACAAGCAGATAAATAACCAACCAAGAGCAAAACAACAAACTCCTTGCTATTGAGTTGAGCTCAAAGGAAATCGTGCTTGTTTCTAAGTAGAACTGCACACCAGTGGCTTTTTAAGACCTTTCCAGTGCAGATCACCAAACCTTTCTTCCACAATACCTGAGGATGGGTTTGAACTGGCAACCTTTTGGTTAGCAGTTGAGTGTTTACCCACTTGTGTCACCCCAGGGCACCTTAAGTGACAATGATATGCCAGGCAGCTCTTCTGTGCTGTGTGTCTCAGGGCTGCCATTTGGGACATTCTTAACCTGCAGTGTTGGACTAAGAGGCAGTCGTCAGAACAGAACGGGGAGACACTGGATGTTCAAAATCAAGAAGGGGGTCTGTCAGGGATGTATTTTGTCTCTATACCTTTTCAATCTGTATGCAGAACAGATCATCTGGGACGCTGGAGGAGGAGGAGTACGAGGAGGAATGTGACATCAAGATTGGTGTAAGAATCATCAACAACCTGCATTATGTGGATGACACAACCCTGCTTGCTGAAACTGAGGAGGACCTGAAGTGCTTGCTGCAGTAGGTCAAGGACTGCAGCCTCCTATATGGATTGAAGCTCAACATCAAGAAAATAAAGATTCTCACCACTGGGCCAATTGGCAGCATCAGTATGGATGGTGAAGAGATTGAGGTAGTTAACAGTTTTAGTTTACTTGGTTCCACAGTCAACAGTCCTTTTAAAAGAAATTCTTTTGGTAGCAGCAAAGGTGTCATCTGTTTGTGGTCGATTGTTAATGATTCTTCTTGTAGTCCTAATCTTCTATTTTGTTTCATAAAGCTTAGCGTCTCAAAGTATTTGTTCAGCATACAGATTATTTAAGTATTGTGAAAGGATTCAGCACTGATGCACACCTTTCCAGGTTTTAAGCCATGTGGTATACGCTGGTTAGGGATCTCTGGTGGCATAGTTCATGGTGATGCCTCTCTGGTGGTTCAAATCCACAAGCATCTTCTCCGGAGAAAGATGGGCACTCTCTTCCTATGTGATTTACAGCCTCAGAAAACCTGCTGGAGGGTCAGCTATGAGTTGATCCTGACTCAACAATGAGCAATGAGTTGATAGTCTTTTTCTGTGACAGTCTGAAGACTAAGATGTGCTTGATTCAGGCCACGGTCTTTGCAATTACGTGCTATGCGTCAGAAAGCTGGACAGTGACTAGAGATGATAGAAGGAGAGTTGATGCCTTTGAGGTATGGTGCTGGAGACAAGTGTTGACTATATCATGGACTGCTAGGAGAACAAACAAGTTCATCCTGGAGAAGGAAAAACCAGGCTGCCCCTTGGAGGCAAGGATTCTGAAGCTTCGTCTGACATACTTTGGACATGTTGCAAGGAGGGATGTCATGCTTGGAAGGGTGGAGGGACAGCGCAAGAGAGGAAGACCCTTGATGAGATAGATTGATTCAGTGACTGAGGTAATGGGGGTAGGTGTGCCGGAGACAAGGAAGATCTGCATAGGATAGATCAAGGTATAGGGGCTTTTGTACATAGAGTTGCTATGAGTTCAGGCAACTCGATGGCACATAACAACAACAACAACATATAGAGCTTCCACATGGGTACAATTAAAAGTTCCAGAATTCTCATTCATTCCAGTGTAACCCATAATTTCTTAAGATCTACACACTGGAATGCCATTGCGAAGCCAATAAAATACAAATAAACATCCTCTCTGATATTCTTTGTTTTCATCCATGTGGTATCAGCAGTGATCTCCCTCATGCCACATCTTTTCCAAATCTGACTTGAATTTCTGGCAGTTCCCAGTGAATGGATTACGGCGACTGTTTTTAAATTATCTTCAACAAAATTTTACTTGCATAAGATCTTCATGATTGTTACTATGTGAGTTGACAATGACTCATAGCGACACTGTGAACAACAAATTCAGCCTTGCCTTGTCGGGCACCATCCTCACAATCTCCACCATCTCCACACACACATTGATTATATTATTCACTAAGTTCTGATTTCTGTTGGCTCATCTTGTATAACAACAACAACAGCAGCAGCATCTTTTTTTGTCTGACTCCCAGCTGACCTTTTTCAGAGGATTTTCAGAAGCAGTAAATTGTGCTGGAGAGGAGTGCCCATTGTCTTTCCCCCCCGACAGACTGTCTGGTGGATTCGAACCATGTGGCTTTGGGATTGCAGCACAAATTCTTACCACTAAACCACCAAAGGTCTTTCCTTGGAGTGGGCAAAAACAAGGATCTCTTTTAGTCGGTTGTCTGACCTTCCAAATTCTATATGGAAGCAGGGAAATCCCCTCTCGTGTGCCATTCCCTTGTTGAAACGTTTATATTGACATTCCTTCAAGTCCTGGGACCTTGTCTTTCACTAAGGCCTTCAGTGCAGCTTGGACTTCTTCACTCAATAACACGTATTTGATCGTACGCTGCCTTCTGAAATGGTTGAATGGTGACCAGTTCTTTGTGGGAAAGTGACTGTGTATTCCTTCTGCCTTCTTTTGGTGCTTTTTCTGCCTTTAAATATTTTGCCCTCTTTATATACAGTTTGAGGCTTAAATTTTTGCTTCAATTCTTCTGGCAGCTTCATTGCATCCATCTCTTTTGGTTGCCTAACTTTAGGTCTTTGCACATTTTGTGATAATTCTGAGTCATCACAAATCACTCTGAAATCTTCTGTTCTATTTTTACATCAGCGTCTCTTCTCTTTTTGTTTTAGCTGTTCCTTTTCTAGAACAAGTTTCTGCATTTCTTCTGACACCTGTTTTGGTCTTTTCTTTTTCCCCCTGTCCTTTTAATGACTTTGTGATTTCTCCAGGTTTGATGTCCTTTGTGTCGGCCCACAGCTTGTCTGGTCTTTCTTTAGTCACTAATGTTCAGTGCATCAAATCAGATCTTGAGATGGCCTCTGAATTCAGGGGAGAGCTAATCATGGTTGTATTTTGGCTCTCATGGACTTGTTTTAGATTTTTAAAAAAATTTCCATTTTAACTTGCACTTAAGCAGTTGCTAGACTATTCCACAGCTGGCCCTTGGCCTTGTTCTGACCGATGGAAGGATAGTTTCTCCATGTCTGTTAGCACAGAGCTAGTAGATTTGATTCTTGTCTATTCCATTTGATGAGGCCCATGTATCTAGGTCACTGGTCTTGCTAACATATGTTCTCTGGTATTATTTCTGTCACTAGTGTCATCTTTTCTAACTACTAATCCTTCTTCTTTGCTTCCAACTTTGGCATTCTAATCACTAAGCGTGGTCTGTGTATTGTTAGTGTGTGTTTGGTACAGATTGCAGGAGTTGATGAAAAATCCCCAGTTTCTTCATCTTTGCCTTTGGTGGTTGATGTGTAAATTTGAGTAATAGTCACATTAGCAAGTCTTCCTTGTATCTGTATGGGTATTCTGTCACACTGACAGCATTGGCCCTTCAAGGCAGATCTTGAATTCCTTTATCACTCCTGGTTTAGTAGAACAAATGATCATGTGGTGGCTTCATGGGTAGAGAGTAGTGCTGCCAACCAAAAGGCATGTGGTTCGAATCCACTAGATGTTCTGCGAGCAAAAGATGAGTGATCTCCTCCCAGACAATTTATAAACTCTGAAAACTTTCTGGAGGTTGACTCAAAGGCACATAACAAAAACGACAGTAACAATAACGTGGGTTCTTGATTCAAAATGGCCAACACCCATCCATTTCAGCTCACTGATGACTAGGGTGTTGGCATTTGTGCTTACCATTTCATTTTTGACAACTTCCACTTTTTCTTGATTCATACTTTTTTTAAAATTTTAATAAAAGAGTACAGAGACTTTGGATTTCCATTCATTTATTGTTGCACATGTTCCTCTCTGCCCACCCATCCCCCCAGTTTGCTTTTCTCTTTGAAAATAAAATAAAATAAATGTTATACAATTCCCCCCCCCCAGTTCACTTTCATTCTGGACTCTTGTCATGATAATAATATCTAATCATATATTCCTCCTAAACAGTTCTCTCCCTCATCTATTTCAATGCAGTATACATTATTTATCTCTTTTTAGTTTTCCCCCAATCCTGATGTCAGTCTGACTTTACAACCATGGCACTGTGCAGTATTTGTCCTTTTGTGACTGAGATATTTCACTCAGCATAATGTCCTCCAGGGTCACCCATTTTGTATAATATTTCATGAGTTCCTTGTTTTTCAATTCAGCATACTATTCCATTGTGTAAATATACCAGAGCTTCTCTATCCATTCGTTTGTTGATGGGCACTTGAGTTGTTTCCAGCTCTTTGCTGTTGTGAACAAAGCTGCAATAAACATGGGTGTGCATATATCTGCTTGGGTGCAGTTCTAGCTTCTTTAGGGTAAATTCAAATGGTATTTCTATTTGCAACTTTTTGAGAAAGCGCCACACCTCCTTCCACAATGGTTGCACCATTTTACACTCCCACCAGCAGTGAATAAGGGTTCCAGTTTCTCCACAACCTCGCCAGCATTTGTTGTTTGCTGTTCTGTTAAATTTTACTGTTCTTTCTGGGGTGAGATAATAAGTCATAGTTGTTTTGTTTTGCATCTCTCTTAGAGCTAGGGATTTTGAACATTTCTTCATGTGTTCACCATCTGAATGTCATCTTTGGTGAAGTATGATTCATACTTTCACATTCCAGTTGTCAATAGACGCTCATAGCTGTTTATGCTCATTCTGAGTCATGTCATAACAGCAGATGGAAGCCGTGAAAGCTTTGCTTCATCCATGGCATTAAAGTGAGACCACTTTGCTGAGGCATCTCATCCCCAGTGACCCACAGTGCCTTCCAACCTGAGCACCTCATGTTCTGTCACTTCATAGACAGTATTCAATATCCTCAAGGCCATCGCTGACATTTTCATAGCAGCAGATCTCTAAATCGTTTTTCCTAGCCTCTCTTGATCTGAAAGCTGTGTTCCGCTATGCCCATCATACTTCAATATAGGTACATAGCGCTCAGCGTCACAGCAATAGGCAGCCACCACAGTGTGACAGACTGACAGATGAGTGGAGCATGGGGGTCAGAAACCCTAAAATATGCATGTCAGCAGCATTGTGTCCCTTCCGGAGACTCCTTGCCTTTTCCAGGTTCCGGAGGCTTCGTGTATTCCTGGCTGGTGGCTCCCTCCTGCTTCTTCTCAGTCGCCGTATTCCTTGACTAGACCTCCTGCTTCTGTCTTTACATCCCTCCATCTGATCCTCCTTCCCTCTTAGGAGAACCCTGTGATCACATTGCGCCTACTAGGGTAATCCTCCCATCTCAATACTGAATGTATTCTCATCTGTAAAGCCTTTTTAGCCATGTGAAGTAACATGATCCCGGGATCTAGAGGTTAGAATGTGCACATCTTTGGGGACACCTTTACTCAGCCCACCACTTAACTCCTTCAGCTTCTGGAGCCCTGGGAGCCTCTGATACCTTTGAGTTCCATTTCTATGCTGGACACTATATATATATATGCCTGATCTCAATGAAACCTCTAAACCACATTTACGCGATTACACTTTGCTGTTTCCATTTTACGGATGAGGAGACTATTTGGGGAAGACTTTTGAGCAGAGGTAAAAATGTGATTTGCATCTTGAAGGGAGTGAAAGGGCTTTCCAGTGAAGGCCCCAGGCAGAGGGACCTTTGGATACAGGGGCTCAGATGGGAGAGAGCTTGATTATAAAGCTTTGTTCGTTATAGAGCTTTGTTCAGGGGTCTGGGCAGCAGGAGGTGTGAGATGGAGGAGCTGAAATTGACGTGGATTATTTGTAAATCAAGGGAGCTCTCGTGCCCTCGTGGCAAGAAGCTGTGTTTCAATCCCAAAGGCACGCGGTTTGAGGCTCCCCAGGAGAAGGATGGGCAGTCTCCACCCGTGAGAATAACTACCTCTGAGAGCCCGCTGGAGAGTCAGCTGTGGGTCAGTTATGGGTCAGTTCCGACTCGACCATGCACAGCACACACACATTTGTAAATCAGTCCTTTTACGTTAGTATTTCTGACAGGTTGTGCTGAGGTGCTGTCAGGTCAACGACTTGCAATGACCCTACAGACGGATCGAACTTTTGCCCCATGCGGTACCATCCTCATGACTCACCATGCTCACGCCCATTGTTGCAGTCACCATGTCAGTTCCTCTCCCGGCTCTTCCTCTCTTGCTGCTCCCCTACCTTTAGGACCTTCCAACCTGAAGGGCGCACCCATCTCCTGGCACTGTATCCAACAGTGTTCTGCTGTTATTCAGAGGGCTTTTTTCAAAGACCTATTCTGACAGGTTGTTATGTGTCATTGAGTTGAGTGCAACTCAGAGCAACCATCGGAAGAGTGCACCCCGCTCTATCTTGTGCTGTCCTCAACATCTCCAGTATCCTACAGCCTTCAATAGGAATTACATCTCAACATCGAGAAAACAAAAATCCTTACCACTGGGCCAGCAGGCAACAGTATGATAGAAGGAGAAAAGATTGTCATTTTCAATGGTTTCAAAAATTGGATGATAGATGGAGAAAAGATTGAAATTATCAGTGGTTTCAGAAATAGTATGATAGATGGAGAAAAGATTGAAATTATCAGTGATTTCAGAAATAGTATGATAGATAGATAGATGGAGAAAAGATTGAAAGTATCAACAATTTCATCTTGCTTGGATCCACATTCTTGGTACCAGCAGTCAAGAAATCCAAAGACATATTCTGATACGTTGTTGTATACCAGTGAGTTGGAACTGACCCATGGCTCACCTGCCAATTGGTTTTTAGAGGCAGTAAATGACATTGGAGGAGATTGTCCATCTGTATTCTGCTGAACAGCTGACGGATTCAAACTATGTACCTTCATGTCGACAGCACAGTTCCTTTCCCCTAAGTCACCAGAGTTCAAATAAATGTTTACAGAGAGCACCTGCTCCCTGCTGGTAGTACAGATGTGAGTACACTCCAGCTCCAGGCTTGACTTAACGTAGACCAGTTGTTGTCAAGGGAATTCCAACTTACTGAGACCCATTAAGTCAGAGTGGGACTGCCCCCTAGGGTTTCCGAGGCTGTGATTTCTCTGGAAGTAGGCGGCCAGATCCTTCCCCTCTTACAAAACACCTGATGAATTTGAACTGTATATATATTTTTTTAATTGGTAGCTATGTGTTCACTGGGGCTATAACTCTTAAGACTTCACACTCGTTACCACCTCCTTCCTATAAATAAGTAGAACACAGACCAGAAAGGTGCTCTATTTGCACATGTTAATTATTTGCTCAGTGCAAGGCATTGTGGGGATAAGACATGGGAGATTACACTTAGCTCTGAGAAGTCATTTGCTCAGATCAGTCCAGGCTCCTCAGTGCAGCCTTATGGCCATAGAGCACAAACTTTCACAATAAGCAAACAAAAAACTAAGCAAGACTCATTGCCCTCAAGTCGAAACCAACTTATACCTGAACCCTCCAGCAGGCTTTCAGAGGCAGTAAATTGCACAAGAATAGATTGCCTATCTTTTTTCCATGGAGTGACTCGAAAGTGGATTTGAACCTCTTATCTTTGAGCTGACAGCACAGTTCCTTACCACTAGGCCACTGGAGCTCCCTCATACACTGTGTTGGACTCAGGGTTTATAGTAGCTTCTCAGGGCTGCAACAATCAGCTCCCACAAATCGGGTGACTTAGGACAGTGAAGATGTATGTGGTCTGGGAGTCTAGAAGTCCATGTCAGCCTGCCTTACCAAGTGACCAGATGGGCAATGTTCAGACACAAACATGCCCCTTGTCTCCAGGCAGGAAGTGGCCAGAGGACCTTTGCTTGCCTATCTCAGCATCTGGTGACCCCAAGCAACCTGTCTGTCTTCTCCCTTATAAGGACAACATTCACATTGAATTAGGTCTCCCCCTTGTCCAGTGTGGCCTCATGGTAACTGACGTCATCCACAGAGACCCTGTTTCTAGACAAGGTCACCTTAACAGGCAGAGCGGTTAAGATGTCATGTTAGCTTTGGGGGGGTTATAATTTAATCATAGCACCTCTTGTGTGTAGGGCACAGAGGGCCCCAGCTAAGGCTGCAGATAGCCTGGGAAGGAGCAGGTGAGGCCCAAGGTCACCTGGCCTTGCTGTGTCCCTTCCATATGGGGCCCTTTGGGGACAGGCAGTGCTCGTTCCTGGTCCCAGCAGTTTCTGTCACCTTCAGATGAGTCTGTGACCAGTGCCTAGAGTGTGGTGCATGGTATACAGTGTGCCTTACGTGTATTACTTGTCTATTTCTGTAAAAAACTATGCCTTTTCCAATTTGCTAGGAGCAAAGGTATAGGAGGCCTGGTGGAATGGTGGTTAAGCTCTCAGCTGCCAACCTAAAGGTCAACAGTTTGAACCCCCAGCTGCTCCATGGGAGAAAGGCTACTTCTGTAATGGGGCTCAGCCTTGAATACCAAGTGGGACGGTTTTCTCTGTCCTGCAGGGCCCCAAGTCAGAATCAACTTGATGGCAACAGGTGTTTGGGAGCAAAAATCTCATCTGCTTTCTTTTTTAAAATACCTTCCCCCCCCCCTTTTCTTGTTGTGTACTGTTGAATCAGATCCGACTGACACAGACGGTGATTGCCCCTCCTTCTCCAGCAGAGCATCTGGTGGATTTGAACCATGCACCTTCAGGATTTCAGTGTAGCTTCTTGGCACCAGGCCACCAGAGCTCCCTTCCATTAGTCCTTTAGACTAGCTGCTTATGGGAATCTTT
This sequence comes from Elephantulus edwardii, assembly GCF_000299155.1. Taxonomy (NCBI): domain Eukaryota; kingdom Metazoa; phylum Chordata; class Mammalia; order Macroscelidea; family Macroscelididae; genus Elephantulus; species Elephantulus edwardii. The sequence goes on along the minus strand of NW_006399867.1, from coordinate 3,909,186 downwards.
GATCTTCCCTTTTCTTTGTTCAGATGGGGAGAGACCACGTTTGCTTTCCTAACACACACTTGCAGCTCAGAAACCACATCTTCTCTTTTCCCCTTAAGTGAGATAAACACACTAAATTGTGAGAAACCCATAGCTGCTTCTAATTGGTAAGAGATGAGAGAGATCTTAACAAAGTAGAGGACAGAGAGATCTTGGTATCTTATCTGGAGGAACCAGAAGACTTGCTCATATGAGGGTGGGTAGGCAAGGGGAGTGGAGCTTAAGCCTTATTTATCTTACCAGGAAATCAATAGATAAGGATCAAAATTTATACATTAAGAAATAGCAAAACATTTAAATGGCCAAACAGATGAGGGATAAAACTGTTTAAAAGGGATGTGTGATTAGGTATTATTGTCATGACAGGAGTCCCAAACAAAGGCTGCATAGTGGAGTGGACCTGAGGGGAGGGATTGTAAAACAATGAAAGAATTTTTCTTTTACTTTTCAAAGAGAAGAGTATGGGGGGATATGGGGGGACAGGGAGAAAAGTGCAACAATGAATGAAGGGAAATCCAAAGTCTCTGTAAATTTTCATTAAAATTAATAATAATAAAAAAATTAAAAACAAAGCAATCCAACTTCTAAGTATATGCCATGACACGAACAGATATACACACATCCACGTTCACAGTGGCAAAAAGAGAATTACTTAAATACTCGTCAATGAATGAATAGGTTTTTTAAACTAATAATACATACATACAATGGAATATTACGCAGTGTTAAAGAGTAATTATAAATCTTTTAAATACTTCATCACATGAACCTGGAGGACCTTATGCTGAATGAAATTCTTTAATATCGTTTATTGATATTGATATACCTTTATATGTTTTTCCATTTATCTACATTGTTTTTTGCAATCTTTCATTTACATTGTGTTTCATGCAATCATTCATATGGTGTTGTTGTTATGTGCCGTCAAGTCGCTGGTGTATTGCAGAGTAATATTTTGGCTTTGGGCTCATCTGGGTTCAGGGTCTTCAGAGATGTCATCACTGGTCCTTTTTTTCCCTTCTTGTTCAGCTGCCTGCCACAGGCCAGAGGGTGGGGGTGAGGCACTGCAGCCTGTTTCTGCACCCAGAGAGCAGCTCTGGGGAGAGAAGGCCTCACGGGAGGGGGTCAGCACCGCTGTGGTTTAGTCTACAGGTCTGGGTGTGAACGTTTAATAGTATGAATTGCCACTGCAAAGCTGCTAGAGGGTCCTCTGGGGTGGGACTCAACGAGAGAGGTGGTCCCATGACTGGAGCCTGACACATGCACTTCCAGCCAGACCTTCCAGGCACCTGTATGACCGGAACCCATCCCTCATCCCCCTTTGCTTGTGATATGAAAAACCATGGTGACAATCCTAACTAGATGATGTTAACAATTATGGCGATATTCTTAGGTGTTTACTCTCTATCAGGGCTGTCACCATACTGGGGTGTGTTATGCAGCCTGGTTTCTTTTTTCTTCCACCTCTGTGTTTTTATTGGTGTGCATGTCATTATTCATATATTTTGTATTTTATTCATGTACATAGTGGAGGCTCTTTCTCTCTGTGTGTGTATTTCACACTTCCCTTCATTGACATATTTCATATAGTCATTCCCATACATTATGTTTTATAAAATTAATCACTATTGGACTATGCCCAAGTCTCCACTTAATCTTTCTCATTTCCTTTATCCCTCCCTCCACCACCAAATTGGCTGATCCATGATTTCCCCCTACCCATCCTCACCACTCTGATCCCACCTCTTGTTCACTTGGACTCCCATATGCATTTAGAAGGTATCCTTCTGTTTTTACAATAATGGTCTTCTGCAGTATTTGTCCTGTGAGGCTGAGTTAGTTCACTCAGCATAATGCTCTGCAGTGTCTCCCAAGTTATGTAGTATTTTTCAAAATTGTTGCTCCTGAATGCTGCATAGTATTCCATCGTGTACCACAATTTTTCAGTCCATTCAGTTGTGGTTGACGTTTGGGCTGTTTCATTGTTCTTGCAATGATGAATAATGCTGCTGTGAACATTGGTGTACAGCAGCCTGGTTTCTTGTGAAGAAGTAGAAGCAGGTGCTTAAGTCACACAGCTCATAGTAGACAAAGCTGGGCCTTGAACTTGAGCTGGCCTGACCCAGATCTCCATCTGGCTGCTTCTCAGAAATATTTTCTGAGTGTGTGGCAGGGCCCCAGAGGGGATGATGCCTGCATGAGGACAGGTGACTTTCTCATGAAGCTGGAGGCCCACTCCTGGCTCAGCTCTCCCAGCCCCAGAACAGAGCCTTCTGAGTGAAGCTCAAGTTGGTAGGTGAATGGTCTTAGGAGGCTGGATGGTGTAGTTTGTAGGGAGTTGTACTGCCAGTGAACGACTCTCTGATGGTTCTAATCCACCAGCTGTTCCAAGAGACAAAGATGGGTCATCTCTCATGTTTACAGACTCTGAAAGCTTGCTGGAGGGTCAGTTGTGAGTTTATTGACCATGCAAAGGCATTTGACTGTGTGGATTATAAGAAGTTGTGGCTGACATTGAGAAGAATGGGAATCCCAGAACACTTAATCGTGTGGAACCTTTGCCTGGACCAGGAGGCTTTTGTGTGAACAGAATAGGGGAACACTACCTGGTTTAAAATTGAGAAGGGAGTGCATCAGGGTTGTATTCTCTCTCTGTACCTGTTCAGTCTGTATGCTGGGCAAATTATCCAAGAAGCTGGACACTATGAGGAGGAGTGTGGCGTCAGGATCGGAGGGAGACTCATCAATAACCTGCATTACGCAGATGACACAACTTTATTTGCTGAAAGTGAAACAAACTTGAAGCATTTGCTGCAGAAGATCAAGGAATGCATCCTTTGGTATGGATTGCATCTCAATGTCAAGAAAACAAAGATTCTTACCACTGGACCGGTAGGCAACAGTGACTTTTAACTTTTCTTCTGAATGCCAGGGCTGGGCTGACTACTGATGTAATTGAATATAGTTATAGCCTGCTGTGTCCAGGGGTGTTCAAATCCCCTGAGTGCCTGGTCATAAAGATGGGATTTAGGCCAAGTTAGAACACTGGAAAAAGGCCATAGTTTTCCCAGGACGACCTGCTCAAACATCACCTTGTCAGAAAAGATGTAGCTTTTCATGATATGGCAGAGAAAAGGCTGTTAGACCAGATGTGATTAGAAAGAAGTAAGGGAGACAGTCGTAGCCAATTGAACGTGTTTACACTTGCAGTCCAGGGTTGTTACAAGGCGCTATGATGTAAGAAACCCGTGTCCTGTCCTGTGGCCCTGTCATGTTTAGCATATGCACCCTCATGATCTGATAAAGCTGCTTGAGCGCCAGCCATCACACCTGCCTTTCACCTGCAGAACACACACCCTCCCTTAAGAACCTTACCTCGTGGGGCACACACCACTTCTGCTTGCATTCTCTTGGCCAGAACAGGCTCACATGAGTGCACCTAATTGCTGAGGAGCCTGGGAAATGCTACCTTTGCTCTGGGTGGCTGTGTGCTTAGCCTCACGGCCAGTGAGTGTAACTGTTGTTAGGAAGAAGGGGGAAGGCACTGTGGGGGACAGTTGACAGGCACTGCCACAGCTGCCTTAAGAACAGATTTATGACAGTTCAGAATCCACAAAGCAGGTTGCACTCTTTTCAGGGATACGTGTCAGCTGTGCGTGAGGCTGTGCCAGGAGGAGGCGACAGCTGCTCACTTGAGCTCCTGTCGCACCTCCCAGATCCAGGGAGATGCTGGCATCAGCACCATAGACCAAGATCTCAGACTGGGGTTCTGGGCAGCCTTCCCTGTGAACTAATTGTGGGTTCAACCCTCCTGCTGTAAAATGTATTAGTGAGGTAATGGGGATCTCTGATGGCTTAGAGGTAAGGAAGTGCACTGCCAGCCCAGAGGCAAACAGTTCGAATTCACCTGCTGCCCTGCGGGAGAAAGGCGGAAAGATGGACAGTTTCCTCCTGTGAGATTTACTGCCTCTGAAAATGTGCTGGAGGGTCAGCTGTGAATCAGTTCTGACTCCGCCATACACAACAACAACAGCAATGTGGTAATTAATTTGGTCAGGGTCACTAGCAGCAGACCATATTTGAGCAGCTCACCAAAAGGTCAGTGGCTCGAATCCACCAGCCGACCAGAAGACAAAGAGACAGTCTCCTTCGGAAAAGATTTACAGCCTCAGAAAGCGATGAAGGGTCAGTATCCACTTGACGGCCATTGGTTGGGTTTGGTTTTGGTTTATCCCAGGCCCTTTAATCCTGGACACTGGACATCTGTAGACCGAAGCCTGGTAGGCTTCCCACCAGGTTCCTCTCCCAGGCCCCAGAGTCTGCAGACCTGGCTGGGCCTCTTGGCAGTTCCAGGCACCACGCTGCCTTAATCAGCAGGGATTCTGGCCAAACGCTGACCAAGACAGAGGAAGCTCTGGAGTGGGGAACATCCAGTCGAGAGGACTGTAGCGGGGAAGGGGCTGGCAGTGGGCTGGGGAAGATTTTTGGTAACGAGAGCAGGCAGGCTGTGGCACTGGATTCAGACTGGAGACTGTCTTGTATAACTCACCTCACGGCCATTGAGTTTATTCTAATAGTGACACACCATCCATTTTCAGAGGCTGTAAATCATAATAATCAAAGGCAGTCCATCGTTCTCCTGTGGAGCCCCTGGTGGATTTGAACACCCAGAGATGCAGCTTTTTGCCTAGCAGTGCAGCTCGATAACAACAACAACAACAACAACAAAAATTAACTAGGCCATCAGAGCTTGTCCAGAGAATGAAAAATCAATATATATTATTTTTATCATAAACATGACATTTACTATATGAGTGGATTAAGGGAAAAAAAATAAAGAAAATAAGAATAGTAAATAGGGTAGATTGTACAAAATAAGGCTAAGAACGGTTTCTGACATTTAGTTCTTTAGTATAGGTGTACTGGGTTAGAATGTAAAACATATTTCCTACTGCTGTAGTATTAGGTTTGGAAGCAGGAGCAGCATCCACTTCTGTAACAGCTTGCCTCCGGAAACCCTGTGAAACTGGAGAGAGGATGAAAGACACCAAGCCTTGAGGACTCTCCTTCATAGGGTCGCTGTGAGTCACCTGCGACTCGACAGCACTTAACAACAACAACAACAACAACATAGCATTAGGTAAGACCCTCAACCAGGTGGAATGACATGAGAACTGCAGCAAAAGGCACAAGTGTGTCAGAGATTGTGAGAAAAACACAGGATAGGACAGGGTTCAGAGCTTTTGTTCATTAGGCCACTGAGAATCATATGGTACCTAACAGCACTGCTGTAACAGGGAGCTCTGGTGGCCTACTGGGTAAAGAGTTGCACTGCCATCCCAAAGGCTGGCAGTTCAAATCCGCCAGCTACTCCTTAGGAGAGAAATGGACAAATCTCCTCCTGTTCACTTTACAGCCTCTGAAATCCTGCTGGAGGTTTCAATTCTGAGTGAGTTCCAATTCAACAACATGTAGCAACAACTGTGTGATAGTCGTCAAGAAAGTTCAAAACTTTGAGCCTAGGAAGCTGCCCCAGTTGGAAGAGCTGTTAAGAACAGTTGAAATTATTGCCTTAATGTAGACTTTTTAAAAACAGTCTCACTTTTTTTTTTTTTTTACAATTTGATGCTCAGAACAGTCAGCTTTGTAAAATACATACATACTGAGTTTTAACCGGCCCCTGATATGACCCTAGATATTTTCAGTGGTTTTTATGTATCTGAAAGTTGAACGGTAAATAAGGAAGATCAAAGAAGAATTGATGCCACTGAATTATGATGTTGGCAAAGAACATGAACTATCCCGTGAACTGTCAAAAGAACAAACAGTTCTGTCTTGGAGGAATTTCAACCAGGATGCTGCTTAAAGGCAACGATGGTGAAACTTGGTCTCACGTTTGTTGAGAATGCTGTCAGGATGGGCCAGTGCTTGGACAGAGACGTGATGCAGGGACAGATAGCAGATCATTGAAGGAGAGGGAAGCTCTCAAGGAGTTGGATTGGCCTCATGGCTGCCAACAAAGAGGATGGCTCAGGATAGGCCAGGATTCAGATCTCTTGTTCATAGTGTCTCTGTGAGCTGTAATTGATTCAACAGCATAGAACAACAGCAATTCCATTCCCACAAGTTCCAGACCCACTGCCCCGTCCTAGTTGTTGTTGGAGTCTTCTAGAAAGTCTCTGTGTGTGGACACACATGTCATTTTCCTTTTCATACCCAGAAATTATCATAATATGCCTGCTCTGCTTTTAAAAGATGTTTTTCTCCACCGTTTTCTCCATTGTTTTTTACATTTTTTATCAGGATCTGATTCATATCATGTCCCCACATAAACTCACTGGGGTTTAGTATACTCAGAAAAACTGATGTCTTTGAGTTGTGGTGCTAGAGAAGAGTCTTGAACATACCATGGATTGCTAAAAGAACAAACAGGTCTGTCCTGTGAAACCAAGTTGCTCTTTAGAGGCAAGGATTTTGAGACTGTCTCACATATTTTAAGCATGTGGCCTGGAGGGAACAGTCCTTGGAGAAGGACATCATGCTTGGAAGAGTAGAGGGACAGCGCAGGAGAGGAAGACCCTAGATGAGATGGGTTGACATAGTGACTGGGGTAATAGGGGCGGATGTATTGGAGACAGTGAGGTTGGCTCAGGATAGAGCAGAGTTCAGAACTCTTATACATAAATCACCATGTAACAACAACAACTGGGCCTGTTGGCAGCATCATGATGGATGGTGAAGAGATTGAGATTGTTCACAACTTTAGTTTACTTGACCCCACAGTCAACACTCTTGGCACCAGCAGCCAAGAAATTAAAAGACGTATTGCAATGGGAAAGTCTGTGGTTAGAGACCTCTCTAAAGTACTGAAGATCAACGATGTCAGTCTGGAGACTAAGGTGCGCCTAATACAGGCCATGATTTTTGCAATCACTTGCTATGCATCAGAGAGCTGAAGGAGAATTGATGCCTTTGAGCTGTGGTGTTGAAAAAGAGTATTGAATGAATATACCATGGACTGCTAAAAAACCAAACAGGTTCATCCTCGAGAGGGTCAAACCAGGCTGCTCCTTGGAGTCAAGGATTCTGAACCTTCGTCTGACATACTTTGGACATGTTGCAAGGAGTGACCCATTCCTTAGAGAGGGACGTAATGCTTGGAAGGGTGGAGGGACAGCACAGGAGAGGAAGACCCTCAATGCGATGGATTGATTCAGTTACTGGAGTAATCGGGGTAGGTGTGTCAGAGACAATAAGATTGGCACAGGATAGAGCAGGGTTTAGGGCTGTTGTACATAGGGTCACTATGAGTTGCAGGCAACTCGACGACACATAACGACACAGAATTGTGCACCTGTCACTACAATTGATTACAAAACATTCTTATCACCCCATAAGAAGCCCTGTACCCACTCACAGTCACTGTCCATTGCTCCCCATCCAGCCAGCCCTATTGGAGATTTTTTAGGTGCTGTAGAGTCACCAACGACTTCATGTGTTAACGGAGTAGAATGGCTCCATTGTGTTTTCTCGGTTGTAATTTTTATGGAAAGGAGTCTTGGTGGCCCAGCTCTAAGTTCTCAGCTGGTGTTGGAAAGTTCAGAAGTTCCACCCTACCAAGCTGCTCCCTGCAGCAAGAAAGGCATTGCCGTCTCCTTGCATAAGGATTACAGCCTTGAAACCCACCTGGGGTCTTTCTGTCTGAGTCAGAATCCACTCAACTTGTTGACAACAGCTTGTGGGTTTTGGTTAATCTTTATGGAAGCCAGTCTCCAGGCCTTTTCTTCTGGTACCACCGGATGAATCACCAAGCCTTAGACAATCACTAATCAACTTTGCCCTCTCTGGACAAAAACCTAAACAGTTGACCTAAACAGAATCATACGGTAGATAACCATTTGTGACTGGCTTCTTAAACAATGACACTTCCAGGATTCGACTATGATGTAGCGTGTATCACTCCTTTGTTCCTCTGTGTGACCAAAGCATAAGACATTCTGTTTCTTCATTCACTGGTCGATGGACATTTATTTCCTCATTTGGGCTTGTCATGAGCAGTGCTGCTGAAAACATTCATATTCAAATTTATGCATGGATGAATGTTTTTGGTTAGCAGTGCAATGCCTTACAGATGAGGCCACCCTAGCTCCCTTTGGACATAAGTTTTGATTACTTGTGTGTGTCTACCTAAGATTGGGATTGCTGGGTTATATGGGAATGCTTTAATAGACTTTTTGAGGAATTACAATGTGTTTTCCAAAGAGACAAGACCATTTTTTTATTCCCACCAGCAATGGATGTGAGTTCTAATTCTCCCTGTCTTTACAAACACTTGGAATTATCTGTCTCTGTGATTTTAGTCATTTGAATGAATGTGGTTTTGATTTGCGTTATGATGTTGGAGTTGAGGGCTGAATATCCCATAAACTGCAAAGAACCCCAATATATATCAGAGAAAGTGCAGCTAGTGAGCTCTTTAGAGACAAGGAGGGTGAAACTTCATCTCATATACTTTGGGCATGTTGTTAGAGAGGCTGTACCTTGGAGAGGGAGATTATGCTTGGAAAAGCAGAAGAGAGGAAGACTTCAACCAGATGGATTGACCCAGCAGCTGTAGCAATGAGTTCAAGTGTGTCAGAGATTGCGAGGATAGCACAGGATAGGACAGGGGTCACATCTGTTGTTCTAGAATCACTGTGAGTCATTCTCAACTCAGTGGCATCTAACAACAAAAACAACAATGGTTTCATACCATTGAGTGTCTTTATCTGTACTTAGTGGCCATTTTGTATGTCTTTGGAGAAATGCCTATTTCATTTTTTGATCTTAACCCCAAAGCCACACATTTTTTTAGAATTATTATTATTATATGAGTTTATTTACAAAATTTCAATACATTGTTTTTCTCTCCAGTTCCTTCCCATTTCCCTAACCCCCCCAATAAAATTGTGCAACCCCATGATTAATTTCACTACCACCCCCACACATCCTCACCTCTCTGCTTCCATCCCCTCCCTTGGATCCTTATACTCATTCTACAATAATGCTTTTATACAGTATTTGTCCTTATAGGACCAAGTTAGTTCATTTAGCATAATGCTCTCCAGTCCCTCCCAAGTTAGGTAATAATTTACTATGCGTGCTGCATAGTATTCCGTTGTATGAATGTACAATAACTTCTCAATCCATTCATTTGTGGTTGAACATCTGGGCTGTTTCCATGTTCTTGTGATGGTGAATAATGCTGCTATGAACATTGCTGTACAAGTTTCTTTTTTTTATCACCAAAATGTTTATATTTCTAAATCCACACACTGGCTACCTGCCATGCTCCTCACCCACATGGACCCTATGCACAAAGGAACAAAAGGCTCCTCAGACGGTCCTCCACAATCACCATAATGGGTTGGAAATCAGACCGTTGTGAGTCAGAGAGTTTTCACTGGATAGTTATCAGAAGTAGTTTGGCAGGCCTTTCTCCAAAGTCCGATCTTTGTCTGGAAGCTCTGCTGAAATCTGGTCTAATATCACAGCAGTATGCAAATTTCCACTGACAAACAGGTGGTAGCTGCACGTGAGGTGCATTTACAGGGAATCAAACCAGTTATCCTGGCTAGAAAGACCAGAGTTACACCATTAAACAGCCACAGATCTCTCCAAAACCAGTCACTGAGAACTGTTGTTAGACGATGGAATCAGTTCTGTCCCATAATGACATACAACAGAGTGAAACACTGCCCATTCCAGAGACATCCTCACAATTGCAGTTGTGCGAGTTGTTGCAACCACTATGTCAGTCCGTCTTACTGAAAGTATTCCTTTTTTCACTGATCCAGTGCTTTACCAAACATGATATGATTTTCAGGAATTGGCTGTTACTGGTGTACAAGTTTCTGTTTGATCCTCAGTTCTCATTTTCTCAGGGTATATTCCAAATAGTGGAATAGCTGGGTCATATGGAATTTCTATGTTCAGCTGTTTGAGGAAGCACCAAACTGTCTTCCAGAGTGGTTGTACCATTGTACAATCGCACCAACAATGTGTAAGACTTCCTATCTCTCCACTTCCTCTCCCACATTGAATACTTTCTGTCCTGTTAAACTTTGCCACTGCTCCTTAAGTGAGATGGTATCTCATTGTGATTTTGATTTGCATCTCTCTTATTATCATTGCTTTTGAGCATTTCTTCATGTGTCTGTTGGCCATTCAAATATCTTCCTCTGTGAAAACTCTTTCCATGTCTTTTGCCCTTTTTGTAACTGGGGTATCAGTCTTTTTCTTGTGGAGGTCCTATAGGATTCTGTAAACTTTCATTATGAGATTCTTGTCTGAGCTGGTATTGCCAAATGTTTGTTCCCAGTCAGTAGGTTTTCTTTTCACCCTGTTGTAAAGTTTTTGGTACACACAGGGATTTATCTTTAGAGGGTCCCTTTCATCAATTATATCTTCTTCAGATTGTACATTTCTGGCTGTATTTGATAGGCTCTTTATACCGTAGACTAGACCTTCTAAGCTTGATCCCAGTTTGTCGCTTAAGAAATCTATGGTTTGGGGCTTTATTCCCAGATCTCTGATCTATCTTGAGTTTATTTTTTTTTATTTTTATTTTATTATGTGTGTGTGTGTGTGTGTACCGTCAAATCAGATCTGACTGGTACAGGAGGAGATTGTCCCTACTTCCCCGGCAGAGCATCTGGTGGATTCGAACCGTGTGCCTCTAGGTTTGCAGTGCAACTTCTTGCCACTAGGCCACCAGAACTCCCCAAGTTTATTTTTGTGTATAGTGTGAGATGTGGATCCTGTTTCAGCTTTCTGGAGGTGGAAGTCTAGTTTTGCCAGCACCGTTTTTTGAAGAGGTTGTCATTTGCCCATTTGATTGGTTTTATTTCCTTGTCAAATATCAGTTGGCCATAGATAGCTGGGTCTGTTTCTGGGTTCTCAATGCTGTTCCATTGGTCTAAGTGCCTGTACCGATACTCTGCTATTTTGGTTACTACCGCTGTGTACTAGGTTTTGAGGTCAGAGAGTGCTATGCCTCCCACTTCATTTTTGTTTCTCAGAAGTGTTTGACTTGCTCAAGGTCTCTTGCCTCCCCAAATAAACCTAACAATTTCCCTTACAATCTCCTTGAAAAATGAACTTGGTATCTGGATTGGGATTGTGTTGAACATGTAGATTGCTTTTGGTAAGATTATCATTTTCACAATACTGAGTCTTTCTGCCTATGAACAGGGTACATTTTTCCATTTCTTTATGTCTTTTTTGTATCTTGCAGAAATGCTCTGTAGTTTTCTTTGTATAGGGCTTTTGTGTCCCTAGTTAGTTTTTTCACTCCCAAGTATCTCAATTTGTGCCTGGCTATTGTAAATGGTATTGGTTTCTTGCTCCGAAGTCTCTTTGTTACTGTAGCAGAATCCCACTGATTTTTGGATATTGATCTTATATCCTGCCACTCTATTAAATTGGCCTACTAGCATTAAGCAATTTCTTTGTTGAGTCTTTGGGGTTTTCTGTGTACACTATCATATCGTCTGCATATAGTGACAGTTTTACCATCTGTTTGCTGATCTGGATGCCTTTTATTTCCTTCTCTTGGCATATTGCTGTAACAATCACTTCTAGTACAATATTGAATAAAAAAAAAAGTCCAAGCCACACATGTATACAGTTTTTGTTGTGCCGTTGTTGGTAGCAGTTATTATTTACAAACATACGTACTTAATATCCAGACAGACCCTAGTGGTGAAAATTATTGGTCACTAAGTAAAATGTTAGTGCTTTAACTTGCCCGACTTGGTGATTTATTTCCACAAAATTATAGCTAAGAAAACCCTGCAGGGTGTATATGGGGAATCTGCTTTGTCACATGTTCGTGGTAGGGGTTTCACAGTGGAAGTCAACTCTATAGCACCTATCAAGCTGTACCTGGAAAGAGAAACTATTAAATGGATTTGTTTCAAAGGGACTGAGCTTGCATATAGATCTTTGCCCATTTTTAAATTGGATTATCTGACTTTTTATTGTTGAGTGGCAGTGTTCTTAAGTAGTCTTTTATCATACATAAGAAGCCCTGGTGGCACAGGGCCTAACTACAACTAACCGGAAAGTAAGTCGGCAGTTTGAATCTCTCAGCTGCTCCCACAAAGATTTGAGCCCTTGGAAACCTGATGGAATAGGTTGCAGTGAGTTGGAACCAGCTTAGCACCAGTGGGATTGTTTTTTGTGAGTTGTTGGGTTTTTTTAATAAAGTGCATAATTTTCCAAATTTTCTTCCATGCTGTGGGATATTTCTTCACTCTCTGTGGGCATGTGGTTGTTGTTGTTGTGTGCTATTATTTGGAAATGATCCATAGCGGACCCTCTAGTGAGTTTTCAGAGGCAGTAAATCTCACAGGAGGAGATTGCCCATCCCTCTCCCAAAGAGCACCTGGTGGATTTGAACCGCAAGATTTTTGGATTGCAGCACAGCTTCTTACCACTAGGCCGCCAGAACTCCCTTGTTTCTTTGCTTTTTTTTTTTATGAACACATCCAAAACAAGTTTATTGTTAATTTAGATACAGTAATAACTTTCCTATTCAAAAGTTGGGTGGTTTAAGTTCTGTCTTGCTCAGTGACAATTTTCGTCAACCTTCTGTACCAGTGAAATGACAGTGTTTCTTTACTTTTTGAGAGATGTCCTTTGAAGCATGAACGTTTTACATTTTGAGGACTACCTATTTGTGTGTCATTTTTTTGTTTCTTGGGGTTTTGGTGTCAGATCTAAAAAGAGGGTTAACTCAAGGTCATGAAGAATTCTTTATTTTTTTCTGTGAGTTTTAGTTCTGCTTAAGTCTGTGATACGTGTTGAGTTAATTTGTCTGTGTTGTACAAGGAAGGGCTCCAGTTGCATTCTTTAATGTGTGGATATGCAGCTGTCCCAGCACCAGTTGTTGAAAAAGTTCTTCTTTTGTTAAATTACCTTTAATACCTCTGTAAGAAATCAGTTGATCATAGATAGATGGGTTGACTTTGGGACTCAGTTGTATTCTGCCTCTGACTAGGATGGTAGAAGGAGAATTGGTGCCTTTGAGCTGTGGTACTGGAGAAGAGTATTGAATATACCATGGACTGCTAAGAAAACAAACAGGTTTGTCCTGGAGAGGGTGAAGCCGGAATGCTCCTTGGAGTCAAGGATTCTGAAGCTTCGTCTGACATACTTTGGACATGTTGCAAGAAGGGACCAGTCCTTGGAGAGGGTTGTCATGCTTGGGAAGTTGGAGGGACAGTGCAGGAGAGGAAGATCCTAAATGAGATGGATTGATTGGGGTAATGGGGGTAGGTGTGTTGGAGATGGTGATTTGCACAGGATAGGGCAGAGTGTTGCAGACCGAGGGTAAAGTATTTTTATAATTATTAATTATGAGACAAACAGCCAGGAATGAGATAGAGCAGAGAGCATAAAACAGGGGGCCAGCAGTTCTCGGCTGAACGCCCAAGCCATGCCTCTCTGTGTATTTATTGATAATCGGGGGAAGCAAATCATAAAAAGAATTCCTTGTAAATGAAGCCAAATTTTTCTCCATTGTCAACCTAATACTCTAGCTCAGAAAGTTATTTCACAGGAAGTAACACTCCCTCTGTAGGGAGGCCCTAGCTGTCTCTTGTGTGCAGGGAACGAACAGCTCATTTTCTGTGATCTGTCACAAGAGAAATCCCATCTTATATATTTGTAATTCCTTCAATTCCTGAACAAGGGTTTTCATATAATATTTGGTATGAAGTTTGGCTCCCCATAGCAGAGTTTAGGTCTATTGTACATAGGGTCGCCATGAGTCGCAGGCGACTCGATGGCACATAACAATAACATCCACCATATACTCTTTTGTTGACTATAACTTCATAGTGTTGGTGGTGTTTGGTGTCATCGAGTCACCTTTGATTCATAGCCTTAAGCACAACGTGTTGAAACCCTGTACCATCCTCACCGTCGCTGCCCTGCCTAAGCTCACTGTTGCCCTCACTGTGCCAATCCAGCCTGCCAAGGCTAACAAAGTCTTGAAAATGAAAAATACTAGCCCTTCAACTTCATCCTTTGTTTTCCCGTCCATTTGCTTATTTGAGGTTTACCATTTCATGCAGATTTCCAGTGAGCTCTTCCATTTCTGCAAAAAAGGATTGTTGGAATTTTGGAGGAATTGCATTAAATCGTGCAGGGGGGTGTTACCATATTAACAACATCAAGTCTTGGGTCCGTGAAATGGGACTGTTCCATCTAGTTACTGTTGTGGTGGTTGTTGTTTGGTGCCATCAAGTTGAGTATGACTCATAGCGAACCTAGAAACAGCAGATCTGAACCCCGGCCTGTCCTGTGCCATCCTCACACGTCCTGACACACTAGAGCCCACTGCAGCAGTCGCTGTGTCAGTCCACCTGGTCAAAGGTCTTCCCCATCTAAGTAGGCTTTCCTTTACTTTTGTCAATATTTTGTTTTTCAGTGCTCCCATCAGACTCTTTTGTTGCTGTTGTTAAGTTTATCCTTTGTAGGTATTTTTGTAGGGAGTTCTTGTGGCCTGGTGGGTATAGAGTTGTGTTGGCAATTCAGCGGCCCTTGGTATGAACCCACCAGTTGCTCCACAAGAAAGATGGGCATCCTCCTCGCATGCAATTTACAGCTTCTGCAAACCCTCCAGAGGGTCAGCTATGAGTCTATTCAGACTCAGCAGCGCATAAAAATCACAAGAATCTGTCTTTTTGTTGTTGATGATGTTATTGTAAATGGAAATGACTGTTGGCATAATACTATTTTTTAGGTTCTTCACTGCTAATGTACAAAGATGCTGCTAGGTTGGCATCAGTATCTGGTCTCCCGCAATCTTGTTGAAGCCTTACTTGACTCACTGAGCACGTCCATGCCTGTCTGGAGTCCCCTCCTCCTTCCAGTGGCCACATGGTACTTCATAGCACAGAGACACTGTCGTTTATAGAACTCATCTGTTTGGTGGCCATCAGGCTGCTGGCATTTTCTTTCTGTTAATGATGAAATCTCCAGGGCACCTTCTTAGAGTCGCTCATTCTTCCCAGGCGAGTGTATGAAATGCCATGTGCTGCTCTGGGCGCTCTGTAATCACTGAAGATATAGACAGTCCAAAGAGAGGAGATAGTATCAGGTGGAGCAAATAATTACAAAGAAAATAGAGAAAGATGATGTGCTGAGAGCGATGGGGCATGCTTGGGGGCTCTGAATGCATCACATTCTCTCTAGAAAGGTGGCTTTTGAGCTGGCACTTATATGAGAACGAATCCGATGTGGGAAGGTTGTTCCCAGAAAGAAGCAAAGGCTCAGGGTCGAAGGAACTTCCCATGCTAATCACATGCTTAGAGAGCGAACACAGCCACAGGACAGGGGGACAGGGCCAGAGGGACAGAGCTCATAGGCCTACTTGAGACGAGTCCGTTTTTTCCAAGTATGAGGGGAAGCGGCTGGAGGATGTTAGCAGGACAGTGACTTGATCTAATTGACGATATTGGAAGATGACTCCAGTTGCTTAAGAAGCTTTTCTTTTCTCAAAACAATTGTGAGATATCATCTCACCCCAGTAAAAATAGCAAAGTTCAATAGAGCAGCAAACAGCAAATGCTGGTGAGGTTGTCGAGAAACTGGAACCCTTATTCACTGTTGGTGGGAGTGTAAAATGGTGCAGCCACTATGGAAGGCAGTATGGCACTTTCTCAAAAAGTTGGAAATAGAAATATAATTTGACCCAGCAATTCCACTACTGGGAATATACCACAGAGAAACCATAACTGCCACCCAAGCAGATATATGCACACCAATGTTTATTTTGGCCTTGTTCGCAGTAGCAAATAGTTGGAAACAACCCAAGTGCCCATCAACAAGTGAATGGATAGAGAAGCTCTGGTATAGTCACACAATGGAATACTATACAGCACTGAAAAACAGGGAACTCATGAAATATACAGAATGGGTGACCCTGGAGGACATTATGCTGAGTGAAATATTTCAGTCACAAAAAGATAAATACTGCATAGTGCCACTATTATAGACCAGGACTGATAAGGGTGTTGGGGGGAAACTAAGAAAAGGGGATAAATAATGTATATAGTATTGAAACAGATGAGAGAGAGAACTATATAAAGGGAATATATGATTGGGTATGATTGGCATGACAAGAATCCAGAATAAGATTTGCATAGTAAGGTGTTCTGGAGTTGGTGGGGAGGGGGGACTGTATGACAGTGAAAGAACTTTTTTCCCAAAGAAAAAAGCAGTCTGGGTGGGGAGGGAGGAACATGTACAACAGTGAATGAATAGAAATCCAAGTTCTTTATAAACTTTCATTAAAATTAAAAAAAAAAACAGAAGCATTTCTTTTCCTTATTTTGCTTCAATGTTTTTGAAACACCAAGTTCTTAAAAGTGAGTTGGCGAATTTGTAGGTGTAGAATGTCGATCCTGCCAGCCGCCTCCTCACAATATAGCTCTGGTTTGTCTCCGGGGGTGCTGGCTCCTCTTGACCCCTGTGACAAGGTGCACGGCAAGCTCACTTGGCCCTGTGTCCATTCTTGTTTCTGCAGGACCTTTGCTGCCACTTTTGTGCAGGAACTCTGGCTGTGCCACTCGCCCCTTGGGTAAAACATGGCAGACGAAGACCTCATCTTCCGCCTGGAAGGCGTTGACTGCGGCCAGACCTCCCAGGCTGGCCACGACGGCCATGCTAATGCCGACAGCGACGACGAGGACGGTTACTTCATCTGCTCCATCACGGATGACCCCAGCTCTGACCAGAACGCCAATGCCAAGGTTAATAACTACTACAGCAACCTAATGAAATGTGAGCGGTACGGATCAAGCGGGTCCCCAGCAGGTTCCTTTCACTTCAAGGTGAGTGGACGGCCGGGCTCTCTCCTGCCCTGTTGAGTCTCACCTAGCAGGTGAGGGCTCCAGTTTGCCTTTTGCTGGTGGCTGAGCTGGGCCTGAATTCCCATCTGCACTGTTAAGTTCCAAGTCTGAGGATGTGCTTGTTAAACTGGATAACTGTGTTGGTTTAAAGTCACTTTGCTGTTATGTACCATCAAGTCAGAACCAACTCATAGCTGTCCATCCTGCAGTGTGTCAGAGGCTGTATATTGCATGGGAGGAAACTGTCCATTTTTCTCCTGTGGAGCAGCTAGCTGGTGTATTTGAACTGGCTGCCTTTGTGTTGGCAGTGCAAATCCTTATCACAGAGCTCCTGGAATCATTTGGCTGTGGTTATGTGCCATCAAGTTGACTGGGACTCATAGCGACCCTGAGCACAGTAGCTCTGAAACCTGCTCTATCCTGGGCCTCTATCCTCACTGTCTCCGACACTCCTACCCTCATTCTCTCAGTTACCGTGTCAGTCCATCTCCTCCAAGGTCTTCCTCTTTTGCCTTGTCCCTCCACCCTTCCAAGCATAAGGTTCTTCTCCAAGGACTGGTCCTTCCTGGCAACAAAATATGTCAGACAGAGCTTCAGAATCCTTGCCTCCAAGAAACAACTTGGTTTCACCCTCTCCAGGACAGACCTTTTTGTTCCCTTGGCAGTCCCTGGGATGTTCAGTACTCTTCTTCAGCACCACAAGTCAAAGACAGTGATTCTTCTTCTATCATCCTTAGTCATTGTCCAGTTTTGAATCACTTTAAGGCAGTGGATTTTTTGTTTTTGTTTTTTTTTTAAGGCAGTGTTTTTCAAATAGCTGTTCAGGATGCATTATTATGCTGTGAAAAAAAAATGCCCATATTTTGTGCTTAAGCCCACTGTTGGTGTCACTCTATCAATCCTTTTCAATGTAGATCTTACTCTCTTCCACCAGCCCTCTACTTTTCCAAGCATAATGAATATTGAATAAATCATGGACTGAAAAAAAACAAAACAAAACAAAACAAAAAAACCCCCAAACAAATCTGACCTGGATAAAAGTGTGTCCTGTCCAGGGCCAGAGTTCTAATAGAAGTCTCTGTGGGACAGGCAGCCCCAGAAGCCACCTCACAGGCTCCCTCTGAGATCGAGCCCTGCAGGGCCAAGGGGAGGCTCCCTCACTTCACCATGAAGGGGGCTGCTGACCACACCCATCCGCTCGGCAGTGTGTGGACGGGGAGAACAGCCTGCCACCTGTCTCTTCATTTTAAGTCCTGGTTCATCCGTGGTGTCTGATATTAGGTTCCAGGAAACCTAGGTGTCAGCCGGAGGCAGGGGACACGGAAGGAAGAGCTGCCAGTAATACCAGCTCAAGGGGAACAGGGAACTTACTATTCTAATGACCTACGATATTTCCTGGAACCCAAGGGCAGAAACAACATCCCATCTCGAGGGAGAAATCCAGGAACCCCGAAGGCAACAGGACTGCCTCTCCTGTTTGCTGTTGTTTATCTCTCTCCCTGTTGTTGTTTTCAGCTGTTGTTTGAGTTGGCCCCTGGCTCATCCTGTGCATAGCCATGATCAATCAGGAAGCAATCCATTGGCCGATTTTCAGATAAGATTGCCAGGCCTTTCCTTCCTAGTTTGTCTTCGTCTGGAAATCCTGCTGAAACCAGTTCAGCACTACGGCAGGAGGCCAGCCTTGCACAGATGATGGTGGCGGTGCTTGAGGTGCATCAACCAGGAGTCCAACTTGGGTCTCCCACATGGAGGGCAAGAATTCTACCATTGCACCACTCCTGGTTCCATCCATCCGCCTTTGGCTGCGCTCTGTTCTTGTCTGCCCCTCAGTCTGTACAGCGGGAAAATGAACCTCCTCAGCAGGAGTGGCATCCACTTCCTAAACAGCTTGTCTCCGGAAACTTTATAAACTTGGAGAAAAGAAAGTTATACAAGTGTTCAGGTCTTTCGTTCATAGGGTTGCTAGGAGTCGTCTATGACTCGACGGCACTTAACAATAATAACAGCCCTTCATATCAGACTCAGGGGAGGAAAATCTTAGTCAGCCAGAGTTAGGATTCCTCTTTGATTCTGTCAGCTCCTGTCAGGATTTGGGGCCCAGGGAAGGAGGAACCTGGTGTCTTACGGTGCGGCCCCCTCTGTTGGGTTTGTTGGGAGGAATTTCAGATAAACCCACAGGCCTTTGGGCCAATACTGCAGAGCTCAGAGGCTGAAGGGCACTCAGTTTTGGGCTGGCCACGTGCCTGAGGCTAGAGGCTCTGGCCCAAGATGGAGAATGACTCATATTTGCAGAGAGTTATGAGTGTAGGGAGGCCCTTCACGAGGCATTGTGAAGTGGTCCAGTCAGTAGACGTTTGTCCCGAGGCCTCAGGCCCAGTGAGCCGTTTCTGGCTACTTGCCTCTTGCCTGCAGCTGTGTCCTCATCAAGTGGAGCTGGAAACAGTGAAGGAGTTGGAATGCTGGATGCACTATTGCACTGTGCGTGCCCGGTCCCTAAAGGACAGCTGTGCAACGTCATGCCCTATTTGTCACCTCCATCCACAGAGGGTCCCTCTGGACCTCAGATACCCTCTCAGCCCCCAGAAGCAGCAAATACACACAAAAAAGTTCTATTAAAATCATAGTCATGGCGACTTCTGGACTCAGCTTTTCTGTCACCTCTCTGGCTGCAGGGCTCCTGTTATTCTCTTGGTTTCCTTCCTTTCTAAAAAAATATTTTCAATTAGTTCTGGTACAATAATTTGTTTACAGTGTGTTTCATTATTCTCGTGGTCTGAGTCAATTCCACCTCCCTTCCCTTTTGCTGAGAAGCCCTGGTTGCTAAAGTGGTCAGCTGCTAACCCAGAGGTCAGAGGTCTCAGACCACTCCATGGGAAGAAGGTGTGGCAGCATGCCTTGGACACCCTGTGGGGTGTTCTGCTCTGCCCTGGAGCGTCGCCCCGAGTTAGAAGCAACTTGATGACCTGTAGGTTTGATTTATTTTGGTTTCCCTTTACCAGGTCATAAAACAGCAAAGGGAAACCATCCTCAGGCCAACATCTGGCCATTTATGGACGAGATGGTGCTAGCTGTCCAGCACCACTGTCCCGGGCAGTCAGGAGCTCACTCTGTTGGGTCACTTTTACCAGTGGCGACTTCAACAACCCAGGGGCATTTCGCAGACTTCCCTCTCAGGACATGTAACACATTCATAGTGTTTTTAATGGTAGTCTTGGCAAAGTGCTTAAGCAAAATGATCATCTGGCCATCCCACAAAGGCTGCTGGGGTAGGCAGCAGGTGTTTTATGAAAGGTCAGGCTCAGTCACTGTCAGGACTGGCCTGTGCCTGCTGTCCCTGACTGGACACTGTGCCCTCCAGGTCCCCTGGGGCCTGGTGGCAGCAGGATCTTCTGTGTTCCCCTGTCAACAGCACATCCAAGTATACTTGGAGAGGTAGAGACATAAGTAAGTGTTTTTAATCTGGAATTAAGTTTTAAAAGCAGAATGTAGAAGGTAGTGATAGCTATGTGTACAAAACACACAGAGAACAGAGCCTGGGAGAAGTACATCAGCATGCCGGTAGGATTTCTTTGAGTGGGATCAGGAACAGATGTGTTCATTTTTCAACATCTCTGTCATTCCTGTATTTTCTAGAATGAGCATAGGGTAGGTAGTTATGTGCTGTCTAGTCGGAACCCACTCATCGCTGACTCTCCAGCAGGTTTTCAGAGACTTTAAACTGCAAGGGAGGAAATTACCCATCTTTGTCCCTCAGAGCAGCAGGTGGATTTGAACCGTGAGCCTTTGGGTCAGCAGTGCAACTCCTTAGTGGGTAACTCCTAGTGATAGGCCATCAGAGCTCTCTCTTGTTGTCGTTGGTGTTACGTGCCATGGAATCAGAATCGACTCATAGC
Source organism: Elephantulus edwardii (assembly GCF_000299155.1). NCBI lineage: Eukaryota > Metazoa > Chordata > Mammalia > Macroscelidea > Macroscelididae > Elephantulus > Elephantulus edwardii. The sequence goes on along the minus strand of NW_006399867.1, from coordinate 3,888,353 downwards.
TGACCCTCCAGTGGGTTTTCAGAGGCAGTGACTCTCACAGGAGATTGCCCATCCTTCTCCTGTGGAGCAGCTGGTGGATTCGAACCTTTTGCCTTTGGGTTGGCAGTGGAACTCCTTATCACTAAGCCACCAGAGCTCTTTTTGTATGTTTGTATGTATTTATAAATACATGTGTATATATATATGTATGTTTCAGCAAGCAGGGTTGTGTCATCTGCACTATGCAGATTGTTGATGGGTCTTTCTCCAATACCGATGCCACATTTCTCCTCATAGAGCCCAGCCTCCCAGATAATTTGTTCTGCATATAGATTGAAAAGGTATGGAGACAGGACACATCCTTGGAGTACACCCTTCCCAATTTTTGAATCATGCACTGTTTCATTGTTCTGTTCTGACGACTGCCTCCTGGTCCAAGCATAGGTTTCACATAAGCATGATCAAGTGTACTGGGATTCCCATTCTTCTAAGAGTTAGCCACTGTTTGTTGTGGTCCACGCAGTCAAATGCCTTTGCATAGTCAATGAAACACAGATAGACATTCCTCTGGTACCCCCTGCGTTCAGCTAAGATCCATCTAACATTAGCTACAATATCCCTAGTACCACGACCCCTTCTAAACTCAGCCTGCACTTCAGGCTGTTCTCCGTTGATGTGCTGATCCAGTCATTTTTGGATAATCTTCAGTAGGATCTTGCTGAATGTTAGTGATGTTGTTCGATAATTTCTACACTCTGATCACTTTTCTTTGGAATGGGAACAAATCTAGATCTCTTCCAGTCAGTTGGCCAAGTGGTTGTTCCCCAGATTTCTTGGCACAACTTGGTGAGCACATCTAGGGCAGCATCTATTAGTTGAAATATATCAATTGGTATACCATCAATTCCTGGGGCCTTGTTTTTTGCCAATTCTTTCAGAGCAGCTTGAACTTCCTCTTTCATTTACACAGGCTCTTGCTTATATGTTGTTTCATGAAATTCTTCTGTGTCCACCAATTCCTTTTGGTACAGTGACTGTGTGCTCTTTCCTTCTTCTTTTAATACTTCTTGGATCATTCAGTATTCTGCCCAAAACATCCTTAAGTATTACAGTTCGAGGCTTGAATTTGTTCTTCCATTCCTTGAGTTTAAGAAATGCTGAGCGAGTTCGGCCCTTTGGATTTTCCACCTCCAACTCTTCGCACATTTCATTATAATACTTTGTCTTCCTGTGCTGCCTTTTGAAATCTCTGTTCAGCTTCTTAATATCTTGATTTCTTCCCTTTACTTTGGCTTCTTGGTGCTCTAGTGCAATATTCAGTCTCTTCTGACATTCATTTTGGTCTTTTCTTCCTGCTTTGTCTTTGTAATGACCTTCTGCACTCTTCTGAATGATATTCTTGATATCCTCCCATAACTCATCTGTTCTTCGCTCTTTAGTGTTCAAGATCTCAAACCAGTTCCTGAGATAGTATCGAAATTCAGGTGGGATAGACTCAAAGTCATATTTTTGTTCCCATGGATTTGATTTAATTTTTCTTAGCTTCAGCTTGAACTGAGAGAGCATTAAAGCTGGCTGGGACTTATGAGTTCTATAAATTTTAGATTGTTGTTGAATTCTAGGTTGTTGTTGTGTACTGTCGAGTCAGAACCGACCCATAGCTGAACCTCCAGTGAGTTTTCAGAGGCAGTTAATGGCACAGGAGGAAATTGCTTGTCCTTCTCTTGCAGAGCAGCTGGTGTATTTGAACCAAGTGCCTTTGCGATTTTAGCACAGTTTCTTGCTACTAAGCCACCAGATAAATTTCTAGCTTAGATAAATTATAGATTATTGTAATAAATATCCTTGTACATGTATCTAGACAGACTTTAAATAACTATTTTCAGTGATAAATATGTAAATCATTTGTATCACAGAAATATAAAATTAAACGTGGCTATTTATATATCAATATTTTAATACTAAAGTATTAAAAGACTTCAAAGTCAGAAAATACAAAGTTGGTGAATTTATGCACTGCTACTATACTTGAGGTATGTAAATTAGAAAGATTTATCCAGAATCTATATCACTTATAAATTTTTACCCAATTGTTTATACTTTTATAGTTCACTTGCTTTTATCACCTGTCATAAACGAATAAAGAGCTACTGGGAGGAAAAAGATTAATTTCTCATCTGTAAATAATGACAAAGCGGCTTTGGTAGCTCAGTGGAGATGTGCTTCTTCCACGTGGGATCCCCAGTTTCAGTCCCCCTGGGACCTCTCGTGTCCAGCCTCTGCCTGTCTGTTACCAGAGGCTCACATGTTGCTGAGATGCAGCAGTGTCAGCAGAACTTCCAGACTGAACTGGGGTAGGAGGAAAGGCTTGGCAGTCTGCTTGTGAGACCAGCCTGAGAGATCTCTGAGTCCCATCACCCCACAGGGAAGGCGCAGGCCTGGCCGTGTTCCTGTCTGTGGTGAGTGAATGAGTGTAGGACCCACTCCTTAGCACCACATCACAGCAGACATAGCGTGTGTACACAGTACAGCTAGGCCCTGCAAACAGCCTTGCAGTGAGAAGCCCACCTCCGCCTACCTCCTGTGTCTGATTCTGTGAGCCAGGCCGGTCTCTTCCAGGAATTTTCCTGGCAACTGTATATCTCTCTCTCCTTCCCCCCCACCTTTTCTTCTGCACAGAGAAGTTTTTACTGTGGAGCTTGTTTGACCCCTTTGTGGCCCTCGTCCCACGTTGATTTATGAGAGCTGCCCCAGCCAGAACTTACCCAAACGTGTTGGTGGATGGGATGTACACTGTGTGTGAGACGCCTCTCATGACTGCTCCCCGCATGGGCTCAGGACTGCCGTTTGGGGGTGGACTTTTGTTGCAGCTGCGTGTTTTATGGGGGCTGGCTGGTGTTTTGTGGAGACTGGTATTTCGTAAGGATTGCCATTTTATGGGAACTGGCGTTTTGTGAGGACTGGCATTTTGACAGATAGTAAACTGAGGTTCTGAGACCTTGAATCCCCGCCCCAGCCGGTGACGGGACCATCTTTGAATCCGGTCACCCTGGCTCTTAACAACTGCAGTCTGCTCCCTAGCTTATTTTTGTCATTTTGTTTTATGCCAGAATAGTAGGTCTTTGTCTGGAGGCACCAAAATCTGCATATACATTCCTGGGTTGATGGTTCTGGGACATTTCTGATCTTTGCTGCCACCACATAAACGCATTGCCATCCGGTTGGAACCGACTTATAGCTGGCCTTCCAAATGGGTTTTCAGAGGCTGCAAGTGGAGTGGAGGGTGGAGATTACCCATCTTTCTCCCAAGGAGCGCTTGGTGGATTAGAACCACCCACTTGTGGGTTGGGAGCCAAATGCCCTACAGGGCTCCCTCGTTGCCACCACAGACTTCCATAAACACCGTGGTAACCATGTCTCTATCCCCTCAGGGGCCAGCCATGGTGTGTCTGTCTATGTAAAACTGGCTGGCCCTTCAGAAGCTACAGCATCCCTCCCTGCTGGCCACATGAGCTCACCTCCTTCCCACGCCTTTGGAAGCAGACTTTGAGGATCACATTTAACTCACTGAGGGTGCCCCTGAGAGTTTTATCAGAGGGCGGCGGTGATCACCCTAATGGAGAGAGAGGAACCAGTGTCTAATGAATGACTCACAGTGGAGAGAGGCCCCACCCTGGCCTCAAGGCCGCAGGAAGCTCTTTGTGCTGCCCCTTGGTGTTGGCAGGTGCTATCAAGTCGAATACAACCCATAGCGACCCCACAGACGTCAGATCTGAACCCTGTCCTATCCTGTGCCATCTTCACAATCTCACACTCAAGCCCATTGCTGCAGCCTCTGTGTCAATCCACCTGGTAAATGGTTACCAGAGTGCGAGGCACTGGATCTTAATCCAGCACTTTTTCTGTTCTGTTGACAACACTGAATGGCATGATTCTTTCCTGGGCTTGAAAAGAAGTTATTTTA
>NW_006399867.1:3822786-3858408 GCF_000299155.1 Elephantulus edwardii | reverse complement strand
AAAAAATTTAAAAAAAATTTAAAAATAAAAATGGCTCACTGATACACACACGGATGAAGAAACACAGTGAGCTTTAAGTGCACAATAGGACATTACTCAAACATAAAGAGAAATGAAGTCCTGATACATACTGCAGTGTGAGCGAACCCTAAAAGCATTATGCTGAGTGAACGAAGCCAGTCACAAATGACAAATATTAGGAAAAACCCAGAAACTAAACAAATGACAAATATTATGACCCCAGAGAAAAGAGTAGTGTACAGGTCACCAGAATGTATCACTGGAGACCAGGGATAGGTAGGAAGGAGCTGGGAAAAGAGAATCATTGCTGAGAAAACACTGAGCTGCTGGTAAGGGTTATGAGAAAAAACAGGAATGGAGTCCATATAGGTTTATTCCGATTAAAAAGGCTTGGTGACAGGTACAGCCTGTCGTAGGTTCGTCTTGTGACTCCAGCAGTGGACTCAGTGCGTTATCTCTGTTTGCTCCCTGCCCAGATTGGCCGGTGTTCAGCGACCTTGATAACATGGCACATGGCGACCATGACCATCCAGACAACCACCGGGTGAGTGGACAGAGAGATGGAAGCTGTGGGCCCAGCCCCAGTGGGGTGAGGGGACAGCACACGCACTCCCAGTGGGCCGGAGGGTGAACCTGCAGATTCAGAGGTGAGCGCCCTGCTCTGCTCCTGGCAGGGCCAGGAAGACCAGGGGGCAAGGGGCATGCAGTGAATCTCAGCTTCCTGCCCAAGGCAGACTTTGACCCACTGGAATAGAAAAGGCAACTGGTCCATCCCAGTTCTCAGGACTGGTTAGACTAGTTAGTGTTATGTGGCATTGAGTTGGAACCTACAGGTTTTTAGAGACTGTAAATCACTTGGAAGGAGACGGTCCATCATTCTCTTGTGGAACGGCTGAGGGATTCGAACCACTTGTCTTTGGGTTGGCAGCGCAATTCCTTGCTACTAGGGCAAAAGAGCTCCCTGGTTAGACAGGAGAGAAGCCAAACCAGCAACAGGGAGACCCTCTGATGAATGTCATCTGGCCCCAGCTTTGGTTCATGGTGGATGGTTGTCTCCTGGGCTGTCATGTAAGCCTTAACCCTGTAATAGAGCACAGTTAGCCAAAGAACAAATAAATATATCATAACAAGACATAAAGTAATAAGTATAAGCGAAAAGTAAATAAAGTAATAAGGCATCTATTAAAAGTTGACAGTTTGGTAGTAGATCTCAGCAATTTCTGTTTAATATACCATGGACTGTGTTAGGAGAACAAACAGTTCATCCTAGAGAGGGTGAGACCAGGCTGTTCCTCAGAGGCAAGGATTCTGAACCTTCATCTAACATATTTTGCACATGTTTCAAGGAGAGAGCAGTCCTTGGAGATTGATTTCATGCTTGGGAGGGTGGTGGGACAGAGCAAGAAAGGAAGATCTCAGATGGATTGATTCAGTGACTGGGGTAATAGGGCTAAGTGTGTGAGAGACAATATGGTTGGCACAGGATAGAGCAGGGTTCAGAGCCATTGTACGTAGGGTCACTGTGAGTCGTAGGCAACTCGAAAGGACATAACTAAAGCAATTTTCTATGCTTATTTATACACTTGAAATACTTTTTAATAGAATAAAGAAAGAAAAAGAAAAGTGTTCAGTTAATGATACAGGTGATGTGTGGATAGGATATGGCACAAAGTCAACATTGATAGGCAATGGGTGGATGTTTTGGATATTCCCAGTAATACCAGATTCTAGACAGTGTGAGTGTCACACTGCTAGCCAGAGGTTGGGAGTTCGAACCCACCCAGAGATGTCTGAGGTCTGCTGATCTGCTTCTGAAAGGTCACACCCTAGAAACCCCTGGGGAGCGTTTCTATTCTGTACTCCCGAGGTTGCCAAGAGTGTGAAACCATTCACTGGCAACCAGCAAAGATCATAAAGAAGATAGAAATATTATTTGTATACAGAAGACTTTGGGCGTCTTGTCAGGCTGAGCCAATCCTTGGGAGAAGACATTGTGCTTGGGAATGTGGAGGATCAGAGAAAGACGGAAGGCCCCAACCAGCATAGATTGACGTAGTGGCCGTAACGAGGGATGATCCGTTTCATTTAGGGAGAGAGCTCAGTTGCAGTAAATGTTCATTCCCGATGGCTACCTCATGATCCACAGGTCACATCCATGCACCCAGCCTTTGTTTTTCCACCTGTGAAGTAGTTGAGTCACTTTTAATAACGCTGACAACATCCACCTTCTCACAGTTTAACACCTCTTTTCATCTTCACAGCCCTTTGATGTAGGTGCCATCATTAACTCTGGTTTTATGCTAAGGAAACAGCAGTTGAGAGAGATGATGCAATTCCTGAAGGTCACAGTCGATGAGTACCAGGGCCAGGATTTGAACCCAGGCAGCCGGGCTCTCCAGAGCCCAGGTTCTTAGCGACTACTTTTCTACACTGCCTTCTTGTCCACCCACCGTGGAAGAGACCAGAGGAAGAGAACCATCATGAGAGAAAGGGAAATGGTTGGGTGGTGTCACCACCTTTTCTGGGTACTCAGAGGACCACTGAGACCCTAAGGCCAACTTCTCTCCACAGGACTCTGAGAACAGTGGGGACAGCGGATACCCCAGTGAGAAGAGGGGCGAACTAGATGACCTAGATCCTCGAGAACATGTGAGCACCCCCAGGAAACAAGAGCAAGGTCACCTTATTGTCCAAATAAGGGGAAAGACCCAAAGGGGACTCTTTAGTGAGTCTTAGACCCAAAGGGGTCTCCTAAGTGAGTCTTAAGAGCATAATAAGTACATGTATGAATAAGACAAATGGAGGCAAAATGTAAAAAGGGCAAAGAAAAGTAGAAGCATAGTGGTTTAGGCCCGTGTAGGTTGCACATGATGAACAAATCTTACGGTAAAGCTGGAGCTTTTGGTTACTAAGCTGAGGATTCTGGGTAAAATGGTGCTAGTCTGGGTAAGAAAGCCCAGCTTAACGGCGCAGAATGTTGGCAGACAGGGCTCAGCAGTTGATTTCCCTGAGTGCCCTCCTCTATTACCATGGTGAGGGTGGTCTCTCAGGCAGCATCCTCACAGTTCAGAGGCTTGTCCATGTGTCAAAACGGAATCTGTACATCAAGGCCAGTCTGACTGGGTAATCTCTGGTCTCTGCATTGTGCTTGTTGACTATAAAGCACATTTGGCTACAGGAAGGACCTGACTCCCTTTGGTGGGACTGTCTGTGCCTTTGTTCCACCCTTTCCCCCAGGGAAGGACAGCAGTAAGACCATCATTAGAGCCTCTTATCAGCATCCTCTCAGCTTCCCGCTTCACCTGGGAGAGCTGGACCAGTTCCAGGGACGAGCGTTCCCTGAAGAAGGTCATGCGGGGAGGGCTGGGCCAGTCCCTCGGAAGCAAGACCTCTCTGAGTTCATCTGACTTGTCTCCCTTCAGGGTTACTCGAATGGGCATCGGAGGTACGAGTCTGATGACGACAGCCTGGGAAGCTCCGGACGGGTAATGCGCCTTGAGCAATCTTTGTCCAGTTCCATTTCTGTTTTACCTCCTTTGTGTCCATGGTTCTTTGCCTGGCTGCCTCAGATACTTCCCAAAGGAAGGCTTTGCAAAGGAGCAAATCTTTGAAAAGACGTTTTATTGCCTTTTGGGGGAAAAGTTCATACAGCCAATTCAATTTCCATTTAGCAGTGTCTGAGAATAACTTTCCAATGGCACTGGTTGCATTTTCCATATTGTCTAAACGTTGCCATTATTTCCGAGCTGGTTGCTTTGTTTACATTATTCTTGCATCCCTATCTCACTGCCCACCACCCCAACCTTCTCATCTCTGCTTTAGGGTAAATGTTAATTTTTTGTGTGTGTTTGTTTGTTTTTTAATTATTAAAAGGAGCACAGTTCACACAGGAGATACTCTTTATTTTATGAGCTAATCTGTTACCTAGCAGAAAAGTGACATATACCACAGTAGTTTTGGTTCACTTTAGAGGGGATATCAGGGCTATACCCTCACGAGGTCTCCAGTCTATGCCATTCAAACACATCTTGGCTTTATAAAAATTTGAGTTTTGTTATATAATTTTTTACCATTCTGTCCCAAGACCACCTATTATGGCTCTGGTCAGAATGGTCCGTAGTAGAGGATGGGCACCATCTAGTTCTTCAGGTCTAGTTCTTGAGGCCATGGTTTGCGTGGGCTGGTGGTCCTACAACCTCATTTCTTCCTCAACTCTTCGGTTTCCTTCTTTAGGGGCAAATCTCTTAAGCGGATTGAGCCCCTGGCCTGGGCAGAATGTTGTGCAAGTTATTGGGGACTTAGGGGAGATGACAGAAGACAGCCTATCTTTAAAGAGAAGATAGCAGAGCTCACATATTAGAGTACCTGCCAAGAACTTTGCTCTGTTAATTCATTGACTTCTTGACATGGACGCTATCATTATCCCTTTCATTTTATATGTGAGAACTGGGGTGTTACTCCCCGCATGCCCTTTTTTCTTTCATTTTTTTCTTGTGATTTGAGTAAAAGTTTACCAAGAAGTTTGGTTTTCCATTCAGTCATTCATGTTGGGTTATTTTATGCCTTTGATGACAGGCTCCACATTGTGGCAGCACACTTCCCACTTCCTCTCTGTGATTCTTGTTTCCAGTCATTCTTTCGTTCTGTCCATCATTCAGTTCTGTCCATCATTCAGTCATTCTGTCCATCTCTGAGCAAAAGCCACCCTTTTGATCTTGCAGGCCTGAGTGTTGTACTAAGGGATAGAATTCTTTCCTGAAGTTATTGTTCACCTTATAGGTCTGTTGTTTCACTGAAAGTTGAGCCCCAGGGTGAGTTCAGGCATAAAAGATGACTGAGTCATAGTCTCAGAGGTTCTGCCAGTCTCTATTAGATCTGCAATATGAGCATTTTAAAGATTTTCGGTTTTGTTTTTCATTTGTCTCCCCATCTATTTAGAACCCTCTGTGGCTAGCATTGAGAACAGTGGGGATTCCAGAACACTTAATTGTGCTCATTTGGAATCTATACCTAGACCAAGAAGCTATTGTCTGAATGGAACAAGGGAACACAGGCACAACATGGTTTTAAATCAGGAAGGATGTGTATCCTTCAGGAAGGGGTTGTGTCCCTTCCATCAGGAAGGTGGTGTATCCTTTCTCCATACCTAGTCAGTCTGTATGCTGAACAAATAATTCATGAAGCTGTACTCTGAAGAACATAGCATTATTAGAAGAAGACGACTTATCAACAACCTGTGTTATGCAGATGACACAACCTTGCTTGCTGAAAGTGAAGAGGATATTTAACACTTGCTGCAGAAGATGAAGGACTACAACTTTTGTTAGGGATTACATCTTCTTTAACATTAAGAAAACAGAGGTCCTCATTACAGGACCAACAGTCAACATTATGACAGACAAAGGAGTGAAGTTGTCAATGATTTCCTCTTACTTGGATCATCAGTCAACACCTTTGGTACCAGCAGTCAAGAAATCATGAGAAGCATTGCACTGGGAAAGTCTACTGTCTGGGACCTCTCCAAAAAGCTGTAGAGCAACGATGTCAGTTTTAAGACTAAGGTACACCTGGGTCAGGCCACGGTCTGACTTCTCAATCACCTGCTATGCATCAGAGAGCTGAATAAGGAATAAGAAGGAAAGAAGAAGAATTGATACTTTTTGAGTTGTGGTGTTGAAGAAGAGTGATTTATATCCCATGAATTGCTGAAGGAACAAACAGATCTTGGGAAAAGTGCAGCCAGAGTGGTCCTTGGCCCCAAAATTGACTTCATCTTTTATTCTTTGAACATATAGATAGAAAAGGACATCATGGTTGGAATAATGGAGAGTCATTGAAGGAGAGGAAAACCTCTAATGAGATAGATTGACACGCTAACACTAGAGCAATTAGCTCTAGTGTGTCAGAGATCATGAGAATGGCACTGGATAGGGGAGGATTCAGGTTGGCTGTTGATAAGGTCGCTATGAGTCACACTCGACAACACCTGACAGCAACAGCCAGAATACTCCTTAAAGGCAAAGATGACAGCTTTGTCTCACATACTTTGGGCATATTGCTAGGAAAGGCTTTTTCTCAGAAAGGGACCTCATGCTTGGAAAGGTGAAGGGTCAGTGAAAGAGGAAGGCCCTCAACACGGTGGATTGACACAGTGACTGCAGCAGTGGGCCCAGGTGTGTGAGAGTTGATGGCACAGGATAGGACAGGGATCAGATCTGCTGTTCATAGGATCATTATGAGTCATACTTGACTCAGGGCACCTAACAACAACTCTGATCTCAAGGAAGTCAGCAGTGGTGCCTGAGCACATCTAGTTTTCCTGGTCTTAAGGCCATCAAGGTTGAAGTTCTTAAGGTCCATTAGTACTAATTGTCTAATGGTAATAGTACTAATTAGACTATTTGTCTCTATATGTCTTTAAATTTCTTCCATCTTTTGTGTTTATTCTTTATACTATTTTAATTTATTTCTACTCTAAATTTTATTATTCCCATTATTCTGGTAACTGTAGGGTTTTCCCACTGTTCTTTTTCTAATTATTGGAGTTGGTAGGGAAGATACTGGGTTTTTATCCTTTCTTCTTTTTTTGATGTGTGCATTTATTGCTATAAATTGACCCCTGAGCACCACTTTTGCTGCATCCCAAATATTGTGGTATTCTGCATTTCCATTGTCAGAATGTATTTCACATTTTATTCCTCTGTTGCCCACTAGTTTTTAAACTTGATTTTTTTGTTTGTTTCCAATATTTAATTATTCCCCCCGGGTCTTCCTGTTACTGATTTCTAATTGTATATAGTGTAAAAATCTGAGAAGATGGTTTGCATTAGTTTTACATTTTTAAATTTATTAAAGCTTGGTTTTATTAGCCTGACAGAAGGCCAGTTTTGAAGAATATTCTATGTGCTCTAGGAAAGAATGAATATTGCTGTCCTGTGGGTGAAGTGTTCTTGGTATCTCTGTTAGGTTAGTTTTTCTCTTGACTGGTGCATTTAATCCATTTACATGCAGTGTAATTACTGATAGACGGTTTTGCTATAATCTTTCCTTTGTGTTTTTATTGTGGTGTAGATTTCTTTGTTTACTTTCTTGTGCAGAGTTCATCTTGTTATCAGATTGTATTTCTTTAATTGTATCTACATTTATGTTTACTGAGCTAGTATGATTTTCTTCTTGTTTCAATTAAAATATTTATTAATTTTGTGGTTTACCTGTCATTTATTTTCTTTTTCCTAAGTCTAGTGAGTTTCCAAAGTCTAAATTAATATCCACTCTCTTGATGTCATCCTGACTTCTCTCCATTTAGGAAGTTCTTACCTTAAACCATCCATCCTCTCGCTTTACTTTGGAGTCGTCATCATTTGTAGATTGCCCCTTCTGAGGCTGTAATTTCAGTCTTTCACGTTTGTTTCCCTTTAGAGAGCTTCTTTTCTGGGATGTTTAACAGGTGATGTTACCTTGTGTCTTTATCTCAAATTGTTTTCTGTTGTAATTACTTCTCTGTCCAAAGGAACTCCCTAGCATTTATTAAGTTGATCTGGTTTTCACATATTCTCCTAATTTCAATCTGTCTGGAAATATTTTAATTTCACCCCTATGTCTGGTTTTTTGTCTTTTTGGTTTTTTTTCCATTGAGGCATTTTATTTGCACTGTGTATTACATCCCTAGAAAAAGAATCAGCTCTGGTGGCCTAGTGGCAAGAAGCAGTACTGCAATCCCGAAGGCACACAGTTCAAATCCACCTGATACTCCACTGGAGAAGGATAGGCATTCTTCTCCTGTGCCAATTGGATCTGACTCGATGGTACACAATGAGAAAGAGAGAAAGAAAAAAAGAATGTGTTTCGTCTTGTTTCCTCATGGTCCATGACACCAGCTGAGGGTGTCAGTACTATGAAACCAAACTGATGGCCTGGGAGCAGATGATTCTGCCACTTTTCTAGATCTTTGAGTTACACATCAAAACTGGGCTGATAATTCCTTACTTATTTAACCTGCATGTGAAGTTGACAGCAATTTTCCCCGCTCTGTGATCATGATTGCAAATTCTCCAGGGTAGGCATGCTGCTTCATCATCATGGTCAGGAGCCGAACTATGGCTTTGGAGCCCGGCCTGCTAAGAACCTGGCGCTTGCCTCTTCTCGGCATTGTTGATGCTTCTGAGAGCGTCAGCCAGGACGTTCGTGCCCACCATTGTGGAGGCCCAGAAAGATGGCGGAAAGAGCTCATACCTGTTTTGCTAGACATGTAATTCTTAGCTGGCAGGGTTTTTTTTTCTTTTAAGGTTATATTTGTTCCATTCCTTTACTTTCTTGCTGCATGGCTTCTGCGAAGAAGTCAGGAGTTTAGGCTTTGTTGGTAACATTTCGTTTTTCCCATATTGCTCTAAGGTTTTTTTCCTTTGTCTTTACTGAGTTTTATTACAGTATCTCTTGGTCATGTTCTTTTGGAGCTTATCCTATATGGAGTTTGTTGAGCCTCTTGGATGGATATATATATTTTTTTTTCTACATGCTATTAGGGAAGCATGCTATATGCTACAGGGCCAGTAGGCAACATCATGATAGGGGGAGAAACAATTGAAACTGTTGATGATACCATTTTTGCTTGGATCCACAATCAACATCCTTGGTACTAGCAGTCAGGAGTAAAGAGAGACTTATTGCTTTGGGCAAGTCTGATGTCAGGGACCTCTCCAAAACACTAAAGAGCAATGATATCAGTTTGAAGACTAAGGTGTGGCCATGGTCTTTTCAGTCACTTGCTATGCATCCAAGAGCTGGACAGTGAATAAGGATGACAGAAGAATTGATACCCTTGAGTTGTGGTGCTGGAGAAGACTATGCCATGAATTGCCAAAAGAATGAACAGGTATGTTTTGGGAAAAGTGCAGCCAGAGTGCTTCTTGGAGGCAAAGATGTCAAAGCTTCATCTCTCATACTTTGGACATGTTGCTAGGAGATGCTATTCTTTGGGAAAGGCTATTATGTTTGTGAGGGTAGAGAGTCAATGAAAGAGAGGAAGACCCCCCTTGAGATGGGCTGGCATGGTGACTTCAGTGATGGGCGTTAGTGTATAAGAGATGATGAGGATGGCACAGGATAAGACAGGGCTCAGATCTGTTATTCATGGGGTCGCTAGGAGTCATACTTGATGGCACCCAACAACAACGATAATTCTCTCCACAGTTTTTTGTGATGTTGTTTTGTGTGTCTTGTCTTTAATTTCCTATCCTGAAATTCCCAGTGTAATTCTTGGGCTTTTTTTCTTCTCCCAACACCCTCTATTTTTCCCAGTGACCCACTCTTCAATAAATACCATTCTGATGTTTGGTGTTTCCAGTGTGTTAATCTCTCTCAGAAACTTTTTTATTACTCTTCATATTTTCTAATTCCTTTTTAAATTATTTCAAATTAGCTATTGATTTTATCCTTTTGCTCTATAGTATTTTCTTCCTGAATTCTTCTAGAATGTTGCCTAGTTTTGCCTCAGTTCTGTTTATGTTTTCCATGAATGCTGATAGCCTAAATAGATAGATCTCTTTTTTAACTCCTTAACTTTTACCTTCACTTCCTCACAGATATTTCCTGATTGATTGTTTTCATCACTTGCTTTTATCATTTTATTCTGATTTGAAGTTGCCTGCTACTGTTGTTGTTGTTGTTGTATACCATCAAGTCAAAACCGACCCATAACTGACCCTCTCGCCGGTTTTCAGAGGCAGTTAATCACACGGGAGGAGATTGCTCATCCTTCTCCCGTGGAGTGGCTGGTGGGATTTGAACTGCGAGCCTTCAGGATTGCCAGCACAGCATCTTGCCACTAGACCACCAGAGCTCCCTTGACGTATTAGAGATCTTCTTTGTTGATTTGTGTGTTGGTTTGTTTTATTTTTGTTTTGTTTTGTTTGTTTTGGTTTGTTTTATTCTTGTTTTGCTTTGTTTGTTATTTCCAGTTGGCAGCACTGGATGTGTGTTTGCTGGCTGTGATGATGTAAGAAATGAAATTTAGACTGACCCATCTTCAGAGGAGGACAAACCAGAGCTGGGATGATAAATCACGAGCTAACCCTAAAGAAACAGAAGTTGTTAAGTGACATGACAAATCCCTGGAATGTGTACGCCAACAGGATAAGGGGAAGGGAGTTGTAACAGAGGAGATGAGACTTGGGCCAAATATGGCAAAGAATGTACCTCCTGCAGTAACCAGTTAATGAGGGACTGGAGGAGAGACTTTCGAGCGAAGGTGGACTTAACCTATTTCTTTGTCTGGGCTTGGGCACGCTGTATTGCAAATTCCTTAATAAAGCCTCACCCTCGCTAAACTGATTTTGGGTTGGATTTCCCAGATGCTTGTCAGGCCAGTACTTTGGGTAACTTCTCGACAAACTCATCTAGAATAAAGTGGCCACTTCACCAGCTGGGAGAATGGCCCTTGTCAGGGGATTATACCAACTAGCCAATTGCCAAGAGGAGCTGAGACAGTCCCTCCTAGGTGCTGACAGCATTTTTCCACAAAGAGTAGGAGGGGTTGGGTGTGGATGCCCGTTTAATGATTTTGAAGAGTGTCTGCCGGTACAATGAGGGGTGTTACTTGGTCCAGTGGTGCAGGAGGGAGTGATGGTGGCATGCACTCATTCAGTAGGGTAGTAGGTGGTAAGTGTGGTAGGTATGAGCATCTACTAGTGGGAAACAGTTTCCCCCGTTCTCCAGATGCCGAGGCGAGTGGGGAAGGAGAGGGGAAATGGGTAAATATAAAAGGATCAGAAGAGGAAGGTGAGAAATAAAATAAAACCAGAACATGTAAATGGGGGGAAAAGAAGTAGACAAAAGCCTCGAAAACCAGATGACAAATGATGAGAATGGTGAAGCTTCCTTAGGTCTGAGCAGCTGTGCTGTCTTTCTTGCAGTCTTGGGAGTGTGCGCCCCTGAGGGTTCAGGCGCCTGGCATTAGGTCCACACTGGCACGTACAGCACACGTGCAGCCCCTAGTAAGAGGAACAGGCTGAGCAAACTGGGCATGTGTGAGTCAACCGTGAACTCTCCCTGTCCACTGAGTTGGTGGGGGCAGGAAGAATTATCCCTTAGCCACTAGGAAGGTGTATTGGGGAAAGCAGAGAGAAAGTCCTTCTTCCATCTGGTGTAGCAAAGTGTCTAGTTCTTACTGGTGTTCAGCCAAATGTTTAAAGTCTCTCATCTCTCTACCCCTGCCCTACAAGCCTTCCCCTGAGCATGAGCCTTCCGTCCAGAGGTGTGGGGTTCTTTCCTGCTGGGGTTCCTCACCCCTTCGCTTGCTTGCTCCCTTCGCCCACTGTAGTTGCCCCACACTTGTCAGTCTTTCACCTGCTACACCTTCCTGTCCCAGGTGATACTACACTCACCTGGCCTCACTTCAGATCTGTGTCTGCCCATGGGGATTCTGGGAAGTTTGCTTCTCTTCGCAAGTGTGTGTCTTCACAGTGGCCGGCTGTCCACTGGCACACTGCATCCTTTCTGTACTCAGCCACTGTTTTCATCCTATCTCCCTTTCTCATGGGCATTTAAGCCAATTCTTTATCTTCTCATTTGATGCTCAGAGATCTAAGACATCATCTGGAGGAAGAATGTCCAGATCCCCCCAGGCCTGTCCCCTCAGACCTTGACCATTGCTTTAAGGAGGCTTATGACTTGACAGGCTAGACCACATCCTGTCAAGGGGACTGGACGACCAGATCCTGATAAGGCCTTGGGCTAATCACGTACTGAGAAGACTCATGTCCCCGGATTCCTGAGCAAACTGCCACCCGTCTCAATCTCCTTAATAGCCCCTATAAAAGGAAACAGCTTTTGTCTGCCTGCACATCCATCCTGATATTCCCTGAACGCAGTCACCTGGCATCTCTCTCAGGTCTACTTAACAAAAGGCCTCTCCACTGTTTGGGACCAGTTTCTTCTTCTCTCTCAGTTCTCTTTTTCTATTTAACCTCATCTGTGTGTGTTTCACTTAATGATTCAGATCTCTGTGGCAGCGGGATTGAGTGACGCCATCTTGTCTTCTCCCTCACGTCCAGTCTTACAGGTCAGTTAGGATTTTAGGAGATAGGATCAGAATGTGAGAGGAGAACAGCTTCCCGCTGTGAGAGAGCCCAGCACCACCGACCTCATGAGGAGGTTTTACCTGTGATTCAACCAGAGCAGAGATTAAGGAGTGTGGCTATCCTACTTTACCTGATAGCAATGATTACCTGAAAGGCTTGTTAGAAATGCAGATCTTGATGAGCTCTGGTGGCCTTGTGGCAAAAAGCTGCACTGCAATCCCAGAAGTGAGCAGTTTGAATCCACTAGATGCTCTGCTGGAAAAGGAGGGACAATCTCCTCCTTTACTAGTCAGATCTGATTTGATGGTACACACACACAATAATAAAAAGAATTTTTTAAAAAAAGATCCAGATTTCCTGGGAGGTTCTGAGTCAGGTGGACTGAGGAGCATTTTGGGTGATGCAAACAGTTAATGTCCTGTGCTGCTGACCAAAAGGTTGGAGGTTCGAGCCCATCAAGAGGTACCTCAGAAGAAAAGCCCTGCTAGGCGGTTTCTTTTCCTCATTAGAGGTTTGATTCCTTGGCGTGCCGGAGCTGCCTGGCTTTGTCCTGAGAGAAGCTATAGACAAGGATGGCATTACCTGGGAGAGAGGATTGTGTTTTCTGTTTTCTGCACTCCTTCCCCAGCTCTCCTATCAAAGCAGTTCACGGTCTTGCGGTGTCTCTGGTGACCCTCGGGAGAGAGAGCACAGTGGATTTTCTAGAAGGCGTGAAGTCAGACCATCTCAGGCTTTGTGAAGGAGGGACCTCTCAACCAAACTCAGAGCGCTGAGTGAGGGAACAGCTTCCCTGAGCTGCTGCAACCCTCTGCTGGCTTTTCTGTCCTGTTCGTGCAACTTCTTTTCAGCATCCACAGACTGTCTGAATTTGAATGATGAGAAATGGAGCCATGTTTATCCAGTGACCTCTAAGATCACTGATCCTCTGTCCACTCTTCGGCCAACAAGCTCACATACTAGGGGCTGCCATCAGCCAGCCTTAATGAGGAGCATCCACCATCCATCCTCTTGACGTCACTGGCTGGTAAACTCCGCCATGCCCCCTTCTCTCTCCTTCAGGTTTGTGTGGAAAAGTGGAATCTGGTCAACTCCTCCCGCCGCCACCTGCCAAGGGCTTCGGCCGTGGCCTTGGAAGTGCAAAGGCTTAATGCTCTGGACCTTGAAAAGAAAATCGGGAAGTCCATTTTGGGGAAGGTATCAGCGATGCCCATTTCAGAACCCTCCTTGCACTAACACTGAGCCGCTGGGCTCTCCTCTCTGCTAACCGCTTCCTCCCACAGGCTGGCTGGGGGGGGGCATTGGGCTTGGCTTGGGCATCCCAGTCAGCTGGTCCAACCCTGCAATCTGTGCGCAGGTCCATCTGGCCATGGTGCGGTATCACGAGGGCGGGCGCTTCTGCGAGAAGGATGAGGAATGGGACCGCGAGTCAGCCATCTTCCACCTGGAACACGCGGCCGACCTGGGCGAGCTGGAGGCCATTGTGGGCCTGGGGCTCATGTACTCGCAGCTGCCACACCACATCCTGGCCAGCATCTCTCTGAAGGTGAGAAGGTGACCAGGACCCAGCCAGAGAGGCATGGTCCACCAGCTGTCCACCTGTCTCTCCACCCTGGAGTTAGTTTGAGGCCAGGCTTATCCCAGAGTCTGTTTGAATGGACAAGATTGTTTCTGTCCTTGGGTGAGGAGAAGGGGACTGTCACATATTAAACAGTGGCATGATGGGAGAATCAGAGAGTACAGATGGAAACAAGCAAGGACCACTCATCACTGGGTCAGCACAGGCGTCCTGTGGACTGCCACCTCTGTCTTATCCCAGCAACAGGGACAGATGCTTAATAGACACTTGCTGAATGAGTAGGTAGATGGTCCTCTACGTTAGCCCTAAAGGCTGAAGGGGAGAATAGTTCACATAAAGGGTGTGTGCCCAGACCCACAGATGAGAGACAAGATGCCCAGATTCAAGGGCAGGAGGTAGACCAGAAGATGAATGTGTGGAGCAGGCGGGGACGTGCAGAGTCAGGCTTGGGTCTGAAGCAGCAGGATGTGACAGCAATGGGAAATTCCATGTGGGGTCCGCACCTTCGCCCACCCTGGTTTGTGTGTACAGGGGAAAGAATTGCCGCTGTCCTGGTGAGGAACAGGATCTAACAAGGCCTTTCCTAGGGAGAGTTTGGAGAACCTGTGAGAGTGTGTGACCTTAGTGAATCTCTCACCACCCTCCCTGTCAGTTGGCAAAGGTTGTGGATGGATGGGGTGACCGGGCCAGGCTACGCTTACCAGGAGCATGGGGCACTAACCCTCTCAGTGGGCCTGGCCATAGCTCAGCAGACAGGTCATCCCATACCAGAAGAGGTTGAGAGACACTCCAGAGCCCTTTTGTTTATTTAACTTTTTAAGTAGGTAAGACATTCATAGGAAGTTTTTAGTTTTATTTCGTAGGTTTTCATACATGTTTTCTATTATTAATTACTATTGATCAGTGACATTTATCACCACACCTCCCCACATCCTCACTGCACTTTACTCATTCCTTCACTGCCCAATCCATCCACTAGTCTCTGCTAGCCTCATGATGGTTTTCCCCCCATAAGATGTTTTTTAAAGGTTTTTCCTAATAAGGAAAAAATTTACAGTAATGTTTCCCTCCCACCGTGTTTCTCATTCCATTCTCCCAACAGTTCTATATAGAGAAATACGTAGTGTAGATTTCCACAGTGGCTACAACACTGGTCAGACACAGCCGCGACTGTCTGATGGCACAGGGCTGGGCAGTGTCTGGCTCTGTTGTAAATAGAGACCTTGTGAGGCAGAGCTGATCTGACAGCTCCTCACAACAGCGCAGAGGATGAAGATTGATTAGCGGCAATCCAGGCAGCGCCTTCTAGCTCAACCCTCATGTGCTTTCTCTCTCCGCCCTTTGGTTTGTGTTGACAGGAGACGGAAGAGAATAAAACGAAGGGATTTGATTACTTGCTGAAGGCAGCAGAAGCTGGTGACAGACAATCTATGATCCTGGTGGCGCGGGCTTTTGACTCGGGTTGGAACCTCGGTCCAGACAGGTACAGCAGCACTGCGGTCCAGGTGGGCATCTGGGCTGCAGGTGGGAACCTCACTGGTCTAAGTCACCCCTCATCAGCCCAGCAAATGCGGGCAAGTTCTTTTCTCTTCTTGGCCTCGGTTTCTTCATTTGTAAAATGAGAATACTTCTAGGACATGCATCCTAAGGTTCTTGTGTGAGGGTAAAGTGAGATGGTGTTTGCATAGGACTGGGCTCAACACAATGGCTGTCATTGTCACTGTTACATAGAAATATCTACCTGGGAGAA
This sequence comes from Elephantulus edwardii, assembly GCF_000299155.1. NCBI lineage: Eukaryota > Metazoa > Chordata > Mammalia > Macroscelidea > Macroscelididae > Elephantulus > Elephantulus edwardii. The sequence continues at coordinate 3,842,984 of NW_006399867.1, read as the reverse complement.
GGGTGCAACAATGAATGAATGAAATTCCAAAATCTCTGTAGATGTTCATGGAAATGAAAAAGAAATAAATAAATTTATAAAAAAAAAGAAATATCTACCTGAGGAAATGTCCCTACATATTAAGATAGTTGTGTTGTTGTATTAGGTGCCATCAAGTCAAGTACGACTCATAGCAACCCTCTGAACAGATCTGAGCCCTGTCCCATCCTGTGCCATTGTCACCATCTCTGACATATTTCAGCCCCTTGCTGCAGTTACTGTGTCTGTCCATCTCATTGAGGAGCTTCCTCTCTTTCATTGACCCTCCACCCCACCAAGCATGAAGTCCCTTTCCAAGGAGTTGTTGTTATGTGCTGTCGATTTGCCTGCGACTCATAGTGACCCTGTGTACAACAGCCCTATATCCTGCTCTGTCCTGTTCCAGTCTCACTGCCTCCGACATACCTACCCCCTTTGCTCCAGTCACTGAATCAATCCACTGCATGGAAGGGTCTTCCTCTGCTGCGCTGTCCCTCCACCCTTCCTTCTCCAAGGACTGGCCCCTCCTTGCAACATGTCCAAAGTATGTCAGACGAAGCATCAGAATCCTTGCTGCCAAGGAGCAGCCTGGCTTCACCCTCTGTAGGACAAACCTGTTTGTTTTCTTAGCAGTCCATGGTACATTCAATACTCTTCTCCAGCACCACAGCTCAAAGACATCAATTCTCTTTCTATCCTCCCTAGTCATTGTCCAGCTCTCTGACTCATAGCAAGTGATTGCAAAGACCATGTCCTGTATTAGAGTGACACCATTGCTCTTCAGTACTCTGGAGAGCTCCCTAACAGCAGACTTTCCCATCTCAATACGTCTTTTAATTTCCTAGCTGCTGGTGCCATGAGTGTTGACTGTGGAGCCAAGCAAACTAAAGCTGTTAACAATTTCAATCTCTTCACCATCCATCCTAATGCTGCCATTTGGCCCAGTGGTGAGAATCTTTGTCTTCTTGATACTGAGCCTCAACCCATATTGAAGGCTGCAGTCCTTGACCCTCTGCAGCAAGCACTTCAGGTCCTCCTCAGTTTCAGCAAGCAGGGTTGTATCATCTGCATAATGCAGATTGTTGATTAATCTTCCACCAATCCTGATGCCACATTTCTCCTAATAGAGGCTAGCCTCCCAGATAATCTGTTCTGCATATCCAAGGAATAGATGATTTAAATTCCCACCTCCCACTTTGATTCCTAATAAGTGCATCTCATGCACAGCCACCACCACCAGTCAGTAGAAATTTGGGTGTTGCTATAATCCTGAATAAATTTCAGTAGAACGTCCCACGTAAGATGGGATAGGAAGAAAGGCCTGGCAAACTATTTTCAACAATCAGCCAATGAAAACCCTGTAATGGGAGACCTTGCTGTTGTTGCCTGGTAAACACACACAGGGGGAGACTGACCTTCTTTCTTCCTTAGCTGGTGGATTCAAACCGCGTGCCTTTGGGTTAGCTGTGCATCTCTTTACCTCTAGGCCAGCAGAGGGAAGCACTGTAATGGGTGGTGCAAAATGTAAAGTGTTCATCTACTAACGAAAAGGAAGGCGGTTTGAAACCATGTTTGAGGCACGTCAGAAGATAGAAGATAGGCCTGGTGGTCTGCTTGTGAAAAGTCACGGTCTTAAGAACCCTCCAGAGTGGTTCTGTCCTGCAGTATATGGCCTGGCCCTGAGTGGAAAGCCGCTCAACCGCAGCTGACAGAAACTGGCTTCTTATCTGAACAGTGGGACCTGGCAGAGTCATTCATGTGAGAGTTAAAAGAGAGACCATGTGTGTGGAGCTGATCAAAACCAGAACACAGTACAGATCTTGGTCATTGTATCCAAGACCAAGACCGGGCACAGGCAGTACAGCAGGACTGAGCTTCCTTTTGTCCTCTCTGCTTTGGGTCTCAGGAGTCAGGGGCTGAGTCCACATCTGCTAACAACAGGGCTTCTGTTTTTGTTTATATAGTTTTCACTTTTGAGATGAAAGGAAGAATAAGGTCTCATGGGTGTGAGTTTTCTAGAAGGGCTTTGAGACTCAGGAGTGACTGACCCCTGCAACTGTCAGTAACTTTTCATTTGTTCTTCGTGCTAGGTGGCCAACATTGGTTCATCAGTGGGCGGAGGGAAGGGTCTCTCATCTTTGAGTCCACTCCCCTACCTTGAAGCAACAGGTCCCCAAAATAGTGGTCTCTTAGGAGCAGTGGAAACATGGAGTGCTCACCCTCTTTGGTTCTGTGGGAATTCACCTGCCCCACGTTGTCCCTGAGAACGCCTGGCATGTTCTGGAAGGTTTTTGGGAGGAGCACATTCTTCAGAAACCTTCACTATTGAAGCAGATTGGCAGTGTCCTCTTCTTTGAGGTCAAAATGTTGACTCCCTTTGTGAGTCAGAACTGTGACCCTGTAACAGTTTTGCCCCATGGCTAGATCTCAGGGTAATCCTCTGGGCATATGGCATCCTGCCCATATGATAGATAACACAGTCTAAAATTTACCAGATGCCCACAGCCTCATACATCATGTGTGTGTGTGTGTGTATGTGTGTGTGTGTGTGTGTGTGTGATTTCTTTTAGAGGAATCAGCAAAAAAATAGTACCTATAAGCAGAAGTTAAAGATGTCCAACTTTTCTAAATTACTGTGTTGTTGTTGTTGTTGTTATGTGTTGTCGAGTCACCTGCGACTCATAGCGGCCCTATGTACAACAGCCCTAGACCCTGCTCTATCCTGTGCCAATCTCACTGTCTTTGACACACCCACTCTGATTAACCCAGTCACTGAATCATTCCATTTCGTAGAGGGTCTTACTCTCCTGCACCATCCCACCACCCTCCCAAGCATGACGTCCTTCTCCAAGGACCTGTCCCTCCTTACAACATGTCCAAAGTATGTCAGACGAAGCCTCAGAATCCTTGCCTCCAAGGAGTAGCCTGATTTAACCCTCTCTGGGATGAACCTGTTAGTTCTCTTAGCAGTCCATGGTATATTCAGTACTTTCATCTCTGATATTCACTACTCCTCATCTACAGAGCTGTCCTTGTCTCTGTCTTTGGATTCTGTAATTTACTGGAATCTTTCACAAAAACCAGAGGCCATCCGGGAAACACCTCATGCAGTAGTGGAATCTGGGAAGTCCCAGATCTGTGGGTCAAGTTCTGTCTGGAGGGCTTCTTTGTCTTGTGTGGCCTAAAGGGTTGTAAACCCAAACCACCAAATAAGAAGATGGGTCACCAGTGCATAAGGCAGCTCCCACTCACGTGACTGCCCCATCAGCTCAGATGATAGGCTGGCTGCTGGATCGGGTCAGCTGACCCGCCAGTGGGTTTTCAGAGGCTGTAAATCGCGTGGGAGGAGACTGCACATCTTTCTCCTGTGGGGCCACTGGTCAAGTCAGACTGCCCTGCTATAACCAGTGCAACCCCTGCCAGAGCTCCCTAATGGTGAAGACTGTCCCATGAACCCTGGAGACAAGCCAAGGCTATTAGCTTTCACCACTGCTAGTCAGCAGCATTCTTCTGGAGCTCCTGTCTGAAAAGTCACTGAAGGGTCAGTTATAAATCAGTTCTGACTTGATGGCACAGAACAACATGATTCTTTCTTATTTGACTTTTAACAGGCATTCACTCCCCTGCTTATTCTGGGTTTGAAGACGTCTGTTTCTCATACATCTTTATGGCCTTGTCCCAGAACTGTAGAGCCCAGTTTTGAGAACAAATGCGCATCTCTGGCACAGATGGGGCAGGTGTACCTAAGGAGTAGGAGGAGCCTTGGTAGTCCAGCAGTTCAGAACTTGGTCAGCAGTTTGAACCCATCATCTGTGTCGTGGAAGAAAGATGTGGCAGTTGGCCTCTGTGAAGACTGCAGCCTGGGAAACCCTATGGCAGCAATGCTTAGTCCTATAGGGGCCATTATGAGTCAGAGCCAACTCAGGGGCAGTTGGTTTGGGCTTGTATATAAGGTAGGGCCATAAAATGGAGCAAGGCCCAGATTTATAACTAAGGAGCTTTAGTCCTCTCAGCTAGGTCTTGGAGAAAGGGCAGCCAGAGTGCTCCTTGGAGGCAAAGATGCCCAAGATTTAGGATCCTGGTGTATCATAAAAGCTTTACCATCTTCGCCTCACATAGCAGGAGGTGCTATTCCTTGGAGAGGAACTTCATGTGTGGAAACTAGGGACATCATGCTTGGAAAGTTGGAGGGTGATCAGAAGAGAGGAAGGCCCTCAACCAGGAGGATTGACAGAGTGACTGCTGCAATGGGCTCTAGTGTGTCAGGTAGTGTGAGGTTGGCACAGGATAGGACAGGGTTCAGATTTGTTGTTTATAGGGTCGCTATGGGTCGTACTTGACACAACGGCACCTAGCAACAACAACAGTCCTTTCAGAAAGGCACGTGCTCTGAATCTACCAGCTGCTCCGCAGGAGAAAGAGGGGCAGGCTTCTTCCAGGTGATTTACAGCCCCTGACATCCCGCGGGAGGATCAGCTATGAGTCAGTAGTCAGTGGTACATAACAACTAACAGTCCTCCCAGAAGTTATAGTCTACAAGGAGAAGGAAAGTTGTTGGGAATCCCAAGGTCATGTTGAATGGAGGTAGGCAGTGAGGGTCCCCTGCTTTCTCTCTTTAGTATTGTTGGGGCAGTTTTATTTGCTCTGCAGAACTGGGGAGGATTATAGTTGAACAAATAAGAGCTCTTCTAGTCCAGTGTCAACAGCTGCCTGCACTGGGTGTGTCAACAGTCATTTTCAGATAAGTTTCCTTATACTCTGTTTATAAAGTAAAATGGAGTCAAGGTTATCTGCTGAAAACTTACAGTCAGACATTTGTTTACAGTTGCTCACTCAGCAAACACTCCTTGAGCCTGGGCTCTGGGGCACAGTAGTGAACTCAGCCGTGAGTTCCCTGCCTCCTTGGAGCACGAGCTCTCATCTAGGGAGACTGATAATAAATACAGGAACAAGTAAACAGGAGAACTGCAGATAGAGGCCATGGTGTCCAGAAATAGGGGAAAGAGAGGAGGAACCAGCTGTGTAAAGAATTGTGGGGAGAATGTTCCAGTCAAAGGGAATAGCAGGTTCGAAGGCCATGGTGCAGGCAAGAGCTTGGCTTGTTGGCAGGAGAGCGAAAGCGAGAGCGAGAGAGCCCCCTGTGAGCCTGGCATAGAGGGGGATTTGCAGATGCTGAAACTGGAAGGCAGACAAGGCCTGTCAGGGAGCTAGGGGGCAGGCAGGAAGCCATCACAGACACTGCTTCTGGAACATTTCGTGAGATTCAAAGGCTGCCTTACGTGGGTATCTTTCTGCTTTTTCCTGATGGAACTGTAGTTACCCACATGTTCAATAATACGAAGTTGTTATTGTTGTTGTTCTTGTTGTGTGCCATGGAGTCAGAACCAACTCCTAGCTGACCCTCCAGCAGGTTTTCAGAGGCAGTAAATCGCATAGAAGGGGATTGTGTATCCTTCTTCCACTGAGCAACTGATGGATTTAAACTGTGTGCCTTTGGGATTGCATCACAGCTTCTTAGTACTAGGCCACCCGAGCTCCCAAATGTGCAGTTAGAACACACGCATAAGAGGTCTGTGCTCCTGTTTGCTCTGTCTTTTGTGGTTTTAGGTTTAGTTGGAACCTAAGTATATCCTTGGCAGTCTGACCATGTGTGTGCTGCAACAGGAAGAACATTGAGGACAGAATAGAAAGGAGCCCTGGTAACACAGTGGTCAAGTTCTTGGTTGCTAACTGCCGGGTCAGCAGTTCATGTTCACCAGCCGCCCAGTGGGAGAAGGGTGTGGCAGTGTTCTCCCATGGACTGCAGCCTTGCAAACCCTCTGGGCACTTCTACTCTGTCCTTTAGGGTTGCTGTGAGTCAGAAGATAGCAAGAGGAGAGGTAGTGGTGGGTCCACATTAGAGCATAAGATGGGGTCAAATGACTGCTCTTGGTCAGATGGCCTTGGAGCCCTCAGCAGAGGGCCCACCTCACCTCTTCTACCCAATCCTAAGGGCTCCCAATTAGCTTGGACACCCTACTATCCCATAGGGTGATTTGAGGAAAAGGAGAAAATTGCTTCCCTTCATTAAGATCCTCTACTTTCTTCTGTTGGGAAAGTCCTGTCATACTCCTTTTTTTTTTTTTAATTGTATTATTTTTACGTATACCGTCAAATCAGTTCTGACTGGTACAGGAGGAAATTGCCCCCTCCTTCTCCAGCAGAGCGTCTGGTGGATTTGAACCACGTACCTCTGGGATTGCAGTGCAGCGTCTTGCCATTAGGCCACCAGAGCTCCCTTGATACCCCATTTTTGTGAGGGGAAAGTCAGTCCATCTTGCTCCAGGAATAAATACACTCGACGGCACCCGTGGGATGTGGTGGGGGTAGATACCCAGGATAGGAACTGGAGGTGTGACCCTGCTGACATCCCTGGCTCGCTCCTGTTGCCATGGTGATCCGTGTCTTTCCACAAGGTCCCCAGACTGGTCAGAAGCCCTGCGCTGGTACAGCACTGCCTTGAAGACCACGGACTGTGATGAAGGCGGGGAATACCATGGGATGCAGGATGAACCCCGGTACACCTTGCTGGCCAGGGAGGCTGAGATGCTGCTGAAAGGCGGCTGTGGGCTGGAGAAGGACCCGCGGAGATCAGGTAAGGCTTTGGGGTGGGCCGGCTGCACAGAGGTGGCAGGATTCCCCCAGTCCACTGGGAGTCATGGCAAAGTGCAAGGCTGGTGTTCCTCCCTCAAGAACGTGGTGGCTCAGGTCTAGGAGAAAGGACCACACTGGCCCCATGTTTGGCCACTGTAGCCCAGGAAGGGGCTTTATGGAGCGCACGTGTAGATGAACATCTGTATTTTAATGGTTAGTTACTAGTGCTTTGGCAATTTAGTGCCAAAGCTTTGAGCTGCCACACCAAAGGCAAAAAGTTTGAAACCACTAGCCACTCTGTGGGAGAAAGATGGATGATTTCCTCCTAGCTGATCTACAGCCTCTGAAAACCTGCTGGAGGTCAGCTATGAGTTGATTCCAACATAACAGCAAGAAGTTAACTACCAGTGAAAAATCCACTGCCATAAAGTTAATTCCAACCCGTGACTGCTCTGTGGGGTTTCTAGTGGCTGAATTTTGAAAGCACATTACCAGGCCATTCTTTGTCGTCACTTTTGGGAGGAATTAAACCACCAGGCTTTCATTAGCAGTCAGGCATATTAAGTATAATCCCAGAGATTCCTCTTGGATACAAATTTTGTATTTATTTGCAATTTTAAAAACATAATGTTTTCGGCCTGATCATCATTGGCTCATATTAAATCAACAGCTCACATTGGCTGCGCCTTAAACCAATCACTAGTTTACCATGTCTGGGCCAATCCCGATGGCTTATTGTGCTTGGAGGCGGGCTTAGATTGCTGATTGGCCATTGTGGAATTATATGCCGTTCTTATTGGCTCGTGGGGGAGGAGTCGTGGTTTCTGCGATGGAAATCCAGTTGTTGCCCCGGGAAAGGGAAGGCTTCAGGGCTGCACAGCTGTCAGTTGTGTTCCCTCCTTCAGCTCCGCTTTGCTGCTTTTCAGGCGATTTGTACACAGAGGCAGCTGAAGCAGCCATGGAAGCCATGAAGGGCCGCCTGGCCAACCAGTACTACGAGAAGGCAGAAGAGGCCTGGGCCCAGATGGAAGAATAACGCGCCCAGAGAGCCGCAGCCGCAGGAGCAAAAGGACTAGGAGAAAACAAACAAGACTTACTGGGTTGGGGGTGGGAGATGGGCTATTTTTAATGTGATATAAAAATCAACTTTTGTATTTCCTATTTGCACTCTTGACCGTGCCTTTGCTCCAAGCAAAGGCACCTGCTGCCCCCTAGGGCAGCATTTGGGGAGTGGGGATTGAAAAAGCAGCATAATGAATGAACCAACATAGGATTTTGAGTTTTGTTTTGTTACGTGTGCGAATGCTCTTCTGCCTTAAATGGGAATATGAGAGCCTCGCTCACTCGAGCAGGACTGAAATCCGAGGCCCGCAGCCCGTGTATATCCCGATGATCGAGAGAAAAGATCTGCACGCTCGTTATTGATGGTAGAAGTGAAGTCATCGAGACTTTGCAGAATGCCTCCTTCCTCGGAGTCTCAGAAGCCACAAAACATCTTCCCGTGGATGAGAGACTAACACCCAGACCCTCCTGCTTGTTTTCTAACCTTTTCCTGGTAATCTCCTTCCCCTAGCACCACGGATTGTCTGGGATGCAACCAGAAACTGGTTTTGCGCATGCTTCCTGCAGTGGGCTTTACTGAAGAGGTTTGACTTTTATACACACACGTGACTACCTCTAACTTATGCATCAGCAAGTGTGGAAGTGGGTGCACCCCAGAGCTGCTGGGTGGGTGACAGGACAGTGGCTTGGAATGTCGGAGCCTTCCAGCAGACACATCTCGGGCATCTCAGTGGCAGCTGACACATGCGACTGAAGTGTCTTTTGTACAGAATTCCTAAGTGCTATTTTAGCAGCTGATGTCCTGCAGTATCTGTTCCCTAGCCCCTTCTTGGGCATCTTCTCTTTGGAACTAGATAAGTTCTCTTTTGCAGCATGATGCTTTCAGCAGCAGCCCCTTGAAATGGATTCTCTTAAGATGTTTGGGAATGAGAGAACACAGACTGTAATTCTGGTAGTTTCCCAAAGGCTTGGTTATCCTCATTTAATGAGCCTTTCCTTTGAAAGGTATTCAGCCAGCTTTCAGTTAGGTATTTCAAATAGAAAAAAAAAAGAGGTGGTATTGGTCAACCCCAAGTGCTATGTGTTCATTAAAATAGGAGTGTCACCACTAGTGCCAGTGAGTCGGGCACCTGTGTAACCATTAGGCTCCAAAGTCCACAGTGTGCCTCTAATATAAAAGTCAAGCAGAGTCAAGCTTACTCTTGAAATATCCCCAAAATCTCCCCTCAAACACTACCCTGGATATTCATATATGGACATAATAAAGTCAGTTTTCCTATGGAAGTTAGCAAGGAAACACTGCATGGTTCAAAATCAGGAAAGAAGTACATCAAGGATGCATTCTGTCTGCATACCTTTTCAGTGTCTGTATGTGGAAGTGATAATTTGGGTGACTGGGCTTTATGAGGAGGAATGTAGTATTGGGATTGGAGGAAGACTCATCAACTACCTACTGTATGCAGATGACACAACATTACTTGCTGAAATTGAGGACATGAAGTGCTTGCTGCAGAAAGTCAAGGGCTATAGTCTTCAAAATGAATTGAAGGGTGCTCACTTTGGGAGCACATAAACTAAAATTGGAACGATAAAGAGAAGTTTAGCATGGCCCCTGTGCAAGGATGAGATGCAAATTCTGGAGCATTCTTTCTTTTTTCTTCTTCTTCTTTTTTTTAATGAATTGAAGGTCAAGACAAAGATTGTCACCACTGGGCCAATTGGCAACACTATGATAGATGGAGGAGAGATTGAGATTGAGATTGTTAACAATTTCAGCTTGCTCAGATCCACAATCAGTACTCTTGGCACCAGCAGTCAGGAAATCAAAATACTAACTGAACTGGGAAAATCTACTGTCAGGGACCTCTCCAGAGTTCTGAGGAGCAATGATGTCATTCTAGAGACTAAGATGTGCCAGATGCAGGCCATGGTCTTTGCAGTTACTATCTATGCATTGGAAAGCTGGACAATGACTAAGGATGACAGAAGAAGAACTGATAACCTTTGAGTTGTGGTGCTGGAGAAGAGTATTGACCATACCATGGACCACCAAGAGAACAAACAGGTTTTTCCTAGAGAGGATGAAACCAAGTTTCTCCTTTAGAGGCAAGGATTTTGACGTTCTGTCTCACATACTTTGGGCCAGGAGAGACCAGTCCTTGAAGAAGTACATCGGCCTTGGAAGGGTGGAGGGACAGTACAGAAGAGGAAGACCCTGGGTGAGATGGATTGACACAGTAACTGGGGTAATAGGGGTAGGTTTGTTAAGAGTCAGTGAGACTGGCTCTGGACTGGACAGGTTTCAGAGCTGTTGTACATAGGGTCGCTGTGACTGGCAGGTGACCCAATTGCACATTATAACAACAGCAACAACCCCATCTGCATCCACACCAGATCCAGCGGTTGACTTGTGTTAAATGTTTTGTTTTGTCCTCATTTTCTTTTTTAAAAATCCAGTGCCTATTGTTAAATTGCAGATGCTAACTGCATGTAGAAAGCAACTCTGTTGTGACTTGTCTCTTCAAAGTAATCTAGACTCATAACAATTGCTGCTCTTTTGCTTTCCTGCTTTTGATTCACTAAGCTTCCTCTCACTCTGAGATTTTTGCTAGATGAATACTTGAGCTCCTTAATCACCTGTCACATTTCTTAATTCTTTATCAGCTCTTTTCTTTAACCCAGGGGTTCAGCAAACCCTTTTTTTATGGAAGACCTCAGAAAAACTTTCTTGCTGTCAGATTGGAACCAGTTCATAGCTGACCCTCCAGCGGGTTTTCAGAGGCTGTAAATCACTCGTGAAGAGATTGCTCATCCTTGTCCAGCAGAGCAACTGGAGGATTGGAAGCACTGGAGAGGCATTGCCTTTTTGTTAGTGCCGTTCCCCTGGACTCTGCCACCCCAAGTCCCTATGAAGGGCCTGTAGAAAACCTTTTCCACTTTTCTGGCCGTATAATCTCTCAATTATTGAACTCTGACTTTGGTGGTGCAAAACAGCCATTGACAATATGTAAATGAATGAATGTGGCTGTGTTCCAATAAAACAAGTGGGCCACCTGGACAACAATGAGTTTAGGCCTTTGACTGAAAGTTGACTGAGAGCTACTATTTAAAACTGAGGACAAGAGTTGTTTCAACTTTGTGGCCTTCAGGGCCACCTTGTCACAAAGTCAGCCAAATAAATTAACAAATGTAAAGTCAGCTTGACATCACTGGGTTCTCTTCGTTGAGTTTCTGGTTCTTTCATCCAATTTATGATTCGTTCAGCTGTCTGGCTTGAACCGTCACTTCCACAATTCTGGCCACACTTACCAACATGGCCTTTATGTTGGTAGGTAGCCCCTTCTCCAGGATGCTGGGATGTCCCACTAAAAATGAAAACTAGAAAAAGAGATGCTGAGTTCCTTCTAAGCCAGTAAAGTTTAACTTCCAAACCTGAGTGTGTGCCTTCACAAGCTAGTTAGGGCATGTTTTCCCACAAATGCTTGGTACGCCAAAAGGTATCCAGTGACATTCAGTTAAACTGGAAAGACAACCAAGGCTAGACAGCAAGCAGACAAAGCCCTAGGAGAGCAACAGATGGGGGACATAATCCTAGAGCACCTTCATTTCACAAATGAAACAGTGTCTGAGAGTAGAGTGACATTGCTAGTCCACAACTAAAATGGAGCTGGGGGTTAAGAGCTGCCATTATTTAGAGAATCCTGGGGGTAAGATCTAAGGTTAAACTGGAGTTTCCTAGCCCTTTCAGTTTTGCTACAGATAAAAGACAAAAACAGACTGTAGAGAGAAATGGTGGGGGGAGGGAAGAAGGAACCCCAATCTCTGTATTTTGGCTTATTTTTATCCCACTTTCACCTGAGGCTCTGTGAAAATTTATCCCAAAGCAAGTCAACCTTGACAAATCCTGGTAGGTAAACTGCCCTTCAACATAGCAGGTTTTGTGGCTTTATTTCCTTTGATCCTTGGATGTTTGTCTGCAGTCTCAGATCTGTTTTACCAATCAGTGAATGTTCCAGAAAGGCTATGTACACTGCTGTGGGAGAGAAGGACAAAATATGCTGGCTCTATCTGAAGGTCTGTGCTTGTCTCTCTGTAACTGTGTAAGCTTATCCTCTGAAGCGTCTAACCCACCTGGACCAGATGGAAGCGAGTTGGAACCCCCAGAGAAATGCCTTGCATTACAGGTTTATTTTGGGGTATATATTCAGGCCTATTTCCTCTTTCTGAATAAAGTGGTTTCTTTGTCTCCTGTCTCAACTTGTCTGTTCTCAGTCAGGTGAAGTGGCTGAGGAGGCTGAGGTGAATGTCACATCTGAGAGAGGCAGGTACAGTTTAAAGCCGCAGGATTGTTGCCGTGGGGAATGTGGACCCTGCATTGCCCCGTCTTCCATTCTGTCCTCCCCCAAGAGCTGCTGAAAATGACAATTTTTAATGCAAAATTATTGCTGTATAACTTCTGGAATAAATTCTTACGTGGGGGGGGGATCTTTCATTTCTGGCCAGAAACTTGTGCTTTCTTTTGCTTTCCAGAAAACGTGAGACTCAATAATACCTGTAAATATAAAACAGTATATTCTCTACCTTTACAAGGTTTCAGAGGAGATAATGCATGTTCAAGTATTATGTGATCTGGAACTCGAGAAAATACTGATCTCAAGAGAATGTGGTTTTCACTTTGGAAACATAAATGCATGGAAGTCTGCTGTCCCATCCTGAAGGCATTGGCTGCTATTGGTGAAGGGCAGAAAACGGCTGCTTCCCTGTTTATGTCTGTTACACTGAGCCGACAAAAAGTTCAACCTGCAATAATTTGAGAAAAATATCTCTTTGCTAGTGGGTAAGGAGTTGCATTGCCAAACCAAAGGTGGTGGTGGTTCTGTGCTGTTGAGTCGCCTGCAACTCATAGTGACCCTGTATACAACAGCCCTAAACCCTGCCCTATCCTGTGCCAATCTCATTGTGTCTGACGCACCTACCCTCAATACCCAAGTCATTGAATCAATCCACCTCATAGAGGGTCTCCTCCTCCTTCACTGTCCCTCCACCCTCCCAAGCATGGCATCCCTCTCCAAGGACTGGTCCCTCCTTGCAACATGTCTAAAGTATGTCAGATGAAGCTTCAGAATTCTTGCTTCCAAGGAGCAGCCTGGTTTACCCCTCTCCAGGGTTAATCTTTTCATTTTCTTAGCAGTCCACGGTATGTTCAATACTCTTCTCAAACACCACAGCTCAAAGGCATCAATTTTCCTTCTCCCTATTCGTTGTCCAGCTCTCTGATGCATAACAAGGGATTGCAAAGACTATGGCCTGTATCAGGTGCACCTTAGTTTCCAGAGTGATACCATTGCTCTTCAGTACTCTGGAGAGGTCCCTAACAGCAGACTTTCCCATCACAATACATCTTTTAATTTCCTGACTGCTGATGCCAACAGTGTTGACTGTGGAGCCAAGCAAACTAAAGCTGTTAAGTCTCAATCTCCTCACCATCCATCCTGCTGCTGCCAATTGGTCTAGTGGTGAGAATCTTTGTCTTCTTGATATTGAGCCTCAATCCATATTGAAGGCTACAGTCCTTGACCTTCTGCAGAAGGCACTTCAGGTCTTCCTCAGTTTCAGCAAGCAGGGTTGTCTCAGCTGCATAATGCAGATTGTTGATGAATTTTCCACCAATCCTGATGCCACACTTCACCTCATAGAGCTCAGCCTCCCAGATAATCTGTTCTGTATATAGGTTGAAAAGATATGGAAATGGGACACATCCCTGGTGTACGCACTTCCCAATTTTGAACCATGCAGTGTTTCCTTGCTCTGTTCTGAAGACTGCCTCCTGGTCCCAGTACAGGTTTCGCATTAGTACGATCAAGTGTTCTGGGATTCTCATTCTTCTCAGAGTCAGCCACAGTTTGTTATGATCCACCCTGTCAAACACCTTTGCATAATCAATGAAACACAGACATTCTTCTGGTACTCTTCTGTTTTCAGTCAAGATCCATCTAACATTAGCGAGAATATCCCTGGTACTGCAGCCTCTTCTAAACCCAGCCTGCACTTCTGGCAGTTCTCTGCTGATGTACCGTTCAGTCGTTTTTGGATAATCTTCAGCAGAATCTTGTTTGCATGTGAAATCAATGATACTGTTCGATAATTTCCACACTTTGTTGGATCACCTTTCTTTGAAATGGGAACAAATATAGATCTCTTCCAGTCAGTTGGCCAAATTTAGGTGGTTGGAATCCACAAGCTTTTTTACTGGCCCTCTACTTTCCCCAGCATATTATCTTTTTCCAAGCACTGGTTCCTCTTGATAACATGCCCAACGTATGTGAGACAAAGTCTCACCATCCTTGCCTCTAAGGAGCACCCTGATTGCCCCTCCCCCAATATGTATGTGTTTGTTCTCTTGGCAGTCCGTAGGATGTTCAATACTCTTCTCTAACACCACCACTCAAAGGCATCGGTTTTTCGGTCATCCTTATTCATTGTCCAGCTTTCAAATGCCTAAGAAATAATTGAAAGTGCCCTGGCTTGCAAGAGGCACACTTTAGAGAAATTAATAATAGATACTTGGAAGATATGATTGAATAAATTGTCTAGGAATTAGGAAAACAAAAATTCAAACAAACAAAAAATATTAAAAATAGAGACAATTCTAGGAGCCTAACTTTGGGGATCAAGAACAAATGGGAAGAGAATGTTTAAAAAAAACAAAACAAAAAACCCACAACGACCAAAACCCTCAAGAACATTTGTCAGAAATGTGTACTTCAAAAGACTCAAATACCTAACACAACTGACAAAATCATGCTTATACAATGTGACATCAGGATTGGAGGAAGACTCCTCAACATCTTGCATTATGCAGATGACACAACCTTTCTTGGTGAAACTGAAGAGGATCTGAGGCATTGGCTGCAGAAGGTCAAGGACTGCAGCCTTCAATATGGATTAAAGCTTAACATTGAGAAGACAGAGTCTCACCACTGGGTCAACTGGCAGTACCATGATAGATGGAGAAGAGATTGTTAACAATTTCAGCTTGCTCAAGTCCACAATCAACACTCTTGGAACCAGCATTCAGGAAATAATAATAAAAAAAATGAATTGGATTTAGGAAAGTCTGCTTCAGAGTGCAGAAGCCCAAAGATGTCAATATAAAGGCTAAGGTGTGCTTGATCCAGGCTATGGTCTTTGCAATTGCTTGCTATGCACTGAGAGCTGGACAATGAATAAAGATGACTGGAGAAGAGTACTGAACATACCATGGACTACTAACAAAACAAGTCCGCCCTGGAGAGGAAGAAATTAAGTTGCTTTCTGGAGGCAAAGATTTTGAAGCTCCATCTCACATACTTGGGGCACAAGATCAAGAAGGACCAATTCTCAGAGAAGGACCAGTCCTCAGAGAAGGACCAATCCTCAGAGAAGGACCAGTCCTCAGAGAAGGACCAGTCCTCAGAGAAGGACATCAAGCTTGGAAGGCTGGAGGGTCAGCACAGGAGAGGAAGATCCTAGATGCAATACATTGGCACAATGACTAGGGTAATAGGGACAGGTGTGTCAGAGTCAGTGAGACTGGCTCGGGGTTGGGCAAGGTTCAGAGCTATACATACATATATACATACATAGAGCTATCCCTATGAATCTCAGGCGACTTGACGGCACATGCAACCACCACCACAACTCACCTACATGGAGAAGTTTCTAGAGTAAAGGAAATCATTTCATACAAAGAATTGGGAATTAGAATTGTACCAGACATTCCATTGGAAGTTGGAAGACATACCCTCTAAACTCTGAGGGGAAAATGTGTTTTAAACTAGAACCCTACATCCAGCCAAACAATCAAGTATAAGAGTAGACTAAAGATGATTTCAGACATGAAATTCTCAAAAAATTAAACTCATATAATAATCTGTAGAAACATTTTACATGGAAAGAGGATAGTCAGATAATCATTGCCAGACAAGATATGGAAGAATGGTTAATTGTAACTACAGATGTCGTGAACTGGATTTTGTAGGAAATTGTTTTCTCGATGCAAGTCATAATAACATTACGTTTCATGAGAAAACTGCTTAACTATTACATCAAAAATACTAATTTTTGTTTTGTATTTTTCTTGTTGTGTACTATCAAATCTGCTCCGACTAGCAAAGGAGATTGTCCCTCCTTCTCCAGTGGAGCATCTGGTGGATTTGAACTGTGCACCTTAAGGGTTGCAGCACAACTTCTTGTCACTAGGCAACCAGAGCTTCATCTAAATTTCTTTTTATGTGATGAATTGTGTGCAGAAAACGGAATCCAGAACTAAGTACCCAAGCTCATCCCCTCTGCTCACAGCCTAGGCGTTAAGAGGTGGAAATTTCTTTGGACCTGTTGCTAGGCGGGGCTGTTTCTTGGAAAGGGATATCTTGTTTGTGAAAGAGAGGAAGACCTTCCCCCCATGCCAGTGGGATGGATTGATGCGGTGACTGCAGCAATTGGGCTCAAGTGTGTAGGAGTTGATAAGATGGCCAAAGATCGGGCAGGATTCAGGGCTGTTGTTCATAGGGTCCCTTACTCAACTTGACAGCACCTAACAACAACAACAACAACAACAAAGGCCTTTTGGTTACGAATGAGAAGGAAAGAGAAGTATTTGAATATGTAGCTGGCCCCCATTAAGTGGAAAGATGTGTGTCTTAGAAAGAACCAAAGATAAACAGCAAATTAGACATTAAGCTGAGTACATGTAACTCTAAGCGTGCAACAAGCTAAGTGTTACTGTGACCAATTTAATGATGGAAAAATTGAGGCTGAAAGAAATCTGCAATTCCAAAGGCACACAGTTGGAGGCTACCATCTGCTCTGAGGGAGAAAGATGGGTAATCTCCTCCTTGTAATTAACTGGCTCTGAAAATCCGCCAGAGGGTCAGCTTTGGATCGGTTCTGACTCAATGGTACACCACCCGCACAACAACAAAGAAGTCCTACAGAGAGCTTTTGCCCAGAGGTTTTTATTAATCAGAAAGGAGCTAGGGAAGTTTCCAAGGGAGATCAGATGCTGTCAGGGTTCTGGCAGTGTGGTGGTGGTGTATTTGTGGCCCTGGTAGTACCCAGAAACTGGAATGTGGTTGCAAAGCAGAATTTAAAAGAGTTGAAGGGACTGCCAGGAGTGGAGCCTGGTAATTTATCCAAACACAGGAAACCACATGGGCCTAGACATATAAGTAAATCAGGGTTTTCAGTTCTTCCCGTCTCCTGCACACAGCTGGTAAAACCCTGTGTCTGGCGTTCTGGTACAACATTCTGTTTCTCCTATTTACTAATCTGATTTTGAAAACAGTTATGAACTGAGGGAACTGTTGGGCTGCCTGTCCTTCTGAAAGTGTTCATACACTCTGCCTGCCAGGATCTGTTCCTCCATACTGTGTGCTAGGGACAGACCTGAATTGTTCCTGGCTACTCCAGAAGAAATATCTCTGGCTTCATTTTCACCCTTAGCAGCTGCTAGTTTTAGACACAGACAAGGGAGGTCTAAAATATTATGATTGACAGCTTTCTTCAGAAAAGAAGAGCAGGGATGTCTCCAAGGCTGGGAAGCCCACTGGACTTTGGGAAAAATCTTGACCTGGGAACCAGGAAGCCACTGGTCTTTCCCCTATGATTCTTTGCTCGTATGCCTTTATCATTTTCTTCTGCTGTGCACTGGCTTCTTCTAGGTCTCCAATTTATGTTACAAAGAATAAAAAAAAATAACACCCTCAAAAACTCATTGCTGTTGAGTCGGAGACGACTCAGCTGACCCTCCAGTGAGTTTCCAAGACTAAAACCACATGAAATTGTCCATCTTTCTTCCATAGAGCAGCTTGTGGATTTGAACCACGAGAGAAGCCCCATCTTTGGGTTAACAGCACAACTCCCTACACACTAGACCACCAGAGCTGCTGCCCTGTCAATGTTGTTAAGTGTTGTTGTTAAATACTGTTGAGTCGTAGGTGACTCACAGTGACGCTATGAACTAAAGACTCGAACATTTGTTTAATTTTCTTCGTTTCTCCACGTTCAAAGGATTTCCAGAGACAAGCTACTTCAGAAGTGGAGGCCATTCCTGCTTCCAAGCTTGTTTTAATCGAGGAGCTCCACCAAACACTGTCCACCATGGGTAAACGTTATCGTATTTGACACATCAGGGTCACAGTGTTCAGCACCACAGCAACTACAAGTTACCTCTGTACAGCAAATCAACAGATCAGTGCTATACCACCGAGAAGAATGTTTGATCAAAAACAATTAAAAGCAGGCCTGAGGGACTTAGATTAAAATTGTCAATATGTTGTTGTTGTCATTAGGTACCCTCAAATTGAGTGCGACTTAGAGCGACCCTATGAACACTACCCTATTCCTTGCCACCCTCACAATCAAGCCCATTGCTACTGTGTCTGTCAATTCACCTCTCACAAATACAGCTACTCCGAATTTCCCCTCTTTAGTAGTTCTAGCTGTCTTGGGGACCTCTGGTGGCTTAGTGGTAGGGAGCTGCGCTGCCACCCCAAAGGCACTTGGTTTTAATCCACCAGATGCTCCAATGGAGCGAGATATGTACTCACCTCCTGTGTGATTTATGTCTCTGGAAACCCTCTGGAGCTATGGGTCAGTTCCGACTCGATGGTACTTAACAACAGCAACAGCTGTCGTGGAGACTAACTCCAACAACATTCAACACGGAAAAACTAACAAATCAACAACTCACAAATAGCCCAGTTCAGATTCGCCAACTCTGGTCCAGCCCGAGTCCTATGTCCAGCACATGACCACTAGCCATGGCTCAGCATGTGATGCGGCCTCTGACCTGGCTGGGCAATTCAGAAAAAAAATGGGAAGGAGTAGAGATTCTAGCAATTATCCTTTACTGGGAAGACCCAGTTCTAAAATAATAAAACAACATCAATGCTTCTATTCCCCCCAAGGACTATTTTCCTCCCTTAGCTTTTGAAGACCAAACGATGCCTTGCCTGTGTTCTCAATAGATGGCTGGACCTGTTTGTGTTTCCCCCCCTCTGTGAAGACGCCAGCCAAACCAGGAACAACATGGCCGCTTCCTTCCCAGCTTCCTTCAGCCTAAGGCCGCCCCCTGGTTCAAACCCTAGGCCCAGGCTGGCTAGCCTCACTCCAGGGACATTTTCTATTTATTTAATGTTATTTTATATATACATTTATTACATAATTCATAAAAACATTTTATACTTTATATATATATATATACACACATATGTATGTAAATATATAAAAAGTATAAAATGGACTGAAATGATACTATTAAATTCACATAACAGAGCTCATGATAGTTATAGAATGAAGATTGATATGCAGGTCAACAGAGGGTTCTATCTTCATTCATAATGATCAAATATATTTTGTATTATGATGATTCATTCGGGCTAAAGTTTACAGAGAAGATTCATTGTCCATCCAATCATTCATACATATAGTGTTTTACAGTTAGAATCTCCACATTGTACGTATCATCATCATTCTCACATTCCCTCTCTGGTTCTTTTTTCAGTTAATCTTTTCATCTTCTCTCTTCTAAGCTTACCCTGAAACAAAAGCTCCATTTGAGATTCAGTGTGATTGAGTGCTGCCCATGTTGAGTATCTCCCTGGTGTTACCGTTCACCTCATAGACCTGGCTGTTGAGCTGAATGAAGGCTGTGCAACAAGGGTGAGTTCAGTTCTACGCTCAAAGGCGTCTAAGGACCACAGGCTCCAGGGCTCCACCAGTGTCTTTCAGGCCTGTAAGCCTGGCCATTATTTCTATTTTTTTTTTTTTAAGTTCCTGATTTGTTGGCTTTGTTTTTCTTTTAAAAGTTTTATACAGATTTACTTACAAAGTTTGTGTACATTGTTTTTCACATCAGATCTTTCCCCTTTCTCTTATCCCCTCTTCCCATCAAAATGTGCTATCCTATGATTAAGCCATCTTCCCCAAGTTAAGGAGTAATTGACAAAATCAATGCTCCTGCATGCTACATAGTATTCCATTGTGAGAATGTACCATAATTTCTTAACCTATTCCATTGTGGTTGGATATTTGGGCTATTTCCATGTTCTTGTGATGGTGAATAACCTTGCTATGAACATTGTTTCTAAAGTCTCTTTGTGCCTCAGTTCTCATTCTCTTTGGATATATTCTTTTTTATTTTTTCTTTTTTTGTGTGTTTTAGTTTTTAATAAATAGGAATAATTAATGCACTCATTCATATACAAATCTTGAGGGAAACATTTACAAGCACTATATTTTTAATTTTATGTAGATCACTGATGTTTCTAATTTTAAAAAGTGTCCCACATTTCATTAATTTCTTAATAATTTTACACAATATAACCCCTAACCATATATATTTTTTCCCTTTTTTTTTTAAATTTAAATTTAGGTTGTTTATTTTTCATTTCAATGAACATCTACAGAGATTTTGGGATTCCATTCATTCATTGTTGCACCCT
>NW_006399867.1:3778157-3819617 GCF_000299155.1 Elephantulus edwardii | reverse complement strand
GTGTTCAAGCAAGTTGTTGTTCAGCTTCCAAAATGCGTGATCTTTTCTCCTTTATTCTCTTGTTATTAATTTCTAATTTTGTGGCGTTGTGATCTGAGCAGGTACTTTGTATAATTTCTATGTTTTTGAATTTGTTGATGCTTGCCTTATGACCTAGAATGTGGTCTATTCTGGAGAATATTCTTTGGATATATTCTAAGTAGTGGAATAGCTGGGTCATAGGGAATTTCTATGGTCAGCTTTTTGAGGATGTGTCAAACTGTCTTCCAGAGTGGTTGTACCAATTTACAATCCCGCCATCAGGGTATAAGAGTTCATATCTCTCTACATCCTTTCCAACATTTATTACTTGTCCTGTTAAACTTTGCCATTGCTATACTGAGTTTTGTTATACACTTATCTCCTACTGTATTCACGACTTTATATTTAGAGAGTGCTAGACTGTTATACGTAGGTAGGTAGGCCATTTTCTTCTGGTCTCAGGGTCATGGACGTTAAAGATCTTTGCTTCAGGCCAATCGTTGCACCTTAGATATTTGCTCACAAACCTTTGAGTCCCCAGTTGCTGTTCACCAATGAAGAGTGTAGAGCAATGTCACTGTGGGCTCTGATATGCAGCTTGATCTGTTGTCCCTAGAAACCATGATCCCTAGGCCCCTGACCCATTGCCATGAGATGTTTATAGTCAAGAGGTTTGTGTTACATTGTTCCTGCCTCACCCTGTTGTCTGTACTGTCTACTAATGCATTAAACACAATTACTCCACCATGGTCTAATATTTTAAAATAAATTTTAAGAGACAGCATTTAAGTAAATGTATATACGTAGAAAAATAATTGAAGACAGAACCGATGCAGTATTGTTGTTGTTATGTGTCGTCGAGTGGACCCTCTGTACAATAGCCCTAAACCCAGCTCTATCCTGTGCCAATCTTACTGTCTCTGACACCCCCACCCCCATAACCCCAGTCACTGATCCAATCCACCTCGTCAAGGGTCTTCCTCTCTTGCTCTGTCCCTCCACCCTCCCAAGCATGACGTGCCTCTCCAGGGACTGGTCCCTCCTTGCAACGTGTCCAAAATATGTCAGAGGAAGCTTCAGAATCCTTGCTTTCAAGGAGCAGCCCGGCTTCACCCTTTCCAGGATGAAACTGTTTTCTTAGCAGTCCATGGTATTCTCAATACTCTTTTGCCGCACTACAGCTCAAAGGCATCAATTCTCCTTCTATCCTCCCTAGTCATTGTCAAGCTCTCTGATGCATAGCAAGTGATTGCAAAGATAATTTCATTGCAGGTGGCGGGAATGTGAGGGATTCTTTTTTCTTTATTCTTTTTATATTTTTGAATGTCTGTATGCATCAGTCCTGAACAATGGATTACATCTGAACATAAAAATAATAAAAAAATCTTACAAATCGCTCAATAAACAACATCTTGATAAGTGGAGTAAAGACTGATTATATATATGTTGTTGTTGTTAAGTGCCATGGAGTCATAGACCACTCACAGTGTCCCTATGAACGAAAGACCTGAACACTTGTATAACTTTCATTAATTCTCCATGTTCATAGAGTTTCCTGAGGCAAGCTATTTCAGAAGTAAATGTCACCCCTGCTTCTGAACTTGTTTTGACCAAAAACAATTAAAACCAGGCCTGAGGGCTACAGATTAAAATCACCCACCTTTGGGTGGGTAGCATAACTTTCTACCTCTGTATAATCCGGATGCTGCAGACGACTTCCAACCTGTATTCAAGCTCCCTTTATATATATATATACCCACACATATAGTTAATTCTATTCAATATGAATAGCATTCTATTTATGTAAAATCTCATACACAATAAAAAGAAAACTTTTCTATAGATATTGACACATGCATATAAGATACATTTAAATCTCCATGTATACATTTGTATGAATATATATGTGTATAGCTATATATGTGTGCATATACATATACATGAAACCATCCAGAAGAATATTAAATTGATTTAATTACCTCAGCAGAGGGGATTAGGGTGAAGATCAAAGGGCATTTAAGTTTCATTAGCAAAGTTGGAATGTTTTGCAATAATTCGTGTATTATTTGCATAATTGGAATTTAGAACACAACATTTTTCAGAGAGCACTTCTCAGCCCAGGTCTCTTGATTTGCCCATTAAAGCTTTTGGTGAGGGTCAATGCTAGGAGCAATCTTACCTGAAACAGGTAACTCATATCCTGTAGGTTACACCCAGATCCGTGTCAATGAACTCGGAATGCAAATACTTTTGAACCTTTTAAAACTCTTTTAAGCTCTAACATCTCAATACTGGAACAAACATTTTTTTTAAGACAGTAGAATAACATTTATTGGAGTTACATAAAGCACATCCTAGTTACATAAAATACATACACTAAGAAAAATAAATTACAATTTTTGCATCGTTGAACATATTTAATGTTACTAAATAGTCTTTTGGAAAGCTATTTAGAGAGCTAGGTAGCGTGGCCGAGCGGTCTAAGGCGCTGGATTAAGGCTCCAGTCTCTTCGGGGGCGTGGGTTCGAATCCCACCGCTGCCAGGATCAGCTTTTCTATTTTCTTTAAAAACTCTTTTCCAATATCCTTTCGCCACCCGACTTCATTTTGCGCACGCGTCAGCGCCACCTACCGGCCGGCCGGCTCCTGGCCGGTATGAATGGAGCTCCGGCGGGGCGGGTCTACGCGCGTCGGGGCGGGGTATTGTGGGTAAGAGGAAGCGCCGAGTCCGCCCCGCTCCCCCCACGTGTCGGACGGAGTTTTTCTGCCAGCAACATGGCGGCTCCCTGAGCGAGAGAGAGCGAGCCGGGCAGCCGCCGCCTCTGCAGACCGCGGGTCCTGGGCTCTTGCCGGCGCCCGCGTGCGGCCCCTGCGGAGAGGTGAGTCCCGAGCTGATCCCGCCCAAAGCGAGGTTTCACCTGGGCCGCACTCTTGAGGTAGGTACGGCTTGGGCTCCCGGGTAGGCCGAGAAAGGCCCAGGCCGTGCGGTGCCCGGGGTTGGGGGCTTCTCGCCGCCGCACCACGGGGCTGCCGGCCCTCCGCAGGGAGCTAGGCCGGCCGGGGGCGCCCCACCTCGTGCTGGCCCCGGAGTGGGTAGGTCGCTGCCGAGGGAGGGCGGTCGACGGTGACTCAGGGTCCTCCTGCCTTGACCCGCCCGGCTCGGACCCGGCTCCCCTAAGAGTGTGTCTGTCCGCCTGCAGCCGCTGTCCGTCCGCCTCGGGGCCGTGGGGAAGGGATCTGAGCCCCCGAGAGGGTGGTAACACCCTATGGACAAGGTGACGCGGCACCAGGAGGCGCGCCCCGAGGCACCGGGCAGAGGGTCCCCCGCGCTGCCGCGGGCCCTTTCCTCGCCTCCGAGCCCTGTTCCAGACCCGGAATTCCTCGCCCCTTTATCCGGGCATTTTAGGGGAGAGCCTTCTATGTGCTGCAGAGACCACCCTGGCCATTTGATCGGAAGAGGTGACAGGAGGCACACGTAAACAAACAAGGTCGTTGAATGAATGTAGTCTCTTGGTTTAGAATCGTTGGGTTTGAAGTCCGAAAGCATCGGTCTTAGCAACTGCCAGTGACGTTATTCTTGAAATGGACATAAGAGCAATTTATTAGCTCTTGGGGTTGTGATGAGTGCGAAGCAGGGGTAAGATGAGTGAGGCCCTTGCACGTAGCACTTGCCTCGGAGCTCAATCTCAAAAACTGTCTGACATTGGTAGAAAACATGTTGCCAAAGAGTAACAAACCATGGAGTAGGTTACATTTGCTACCTTAATTATGTTCTCACTGCGTCCTTTAAAGAGGGGGGCTTTTACTGTCCGTGCCTTAGGGGTGAAAATGCATGTGGAGGAAGCAGGATTAAACTAAGAGTCTGCAGGGATTAACAGTGCCCCGCAGCAAGCAGGAGTGGGACTTGAACTCACGGGCCTTAGCTCCAGAGTCTAGTCTTTCACCCACCACTCTATACGGCCTCCTGTTAGGATAAGGTGTAGCATAGTGGTTAAGGAGCTTTGACATCACCTAGCTGCAGGTTCTTGGTTGCACTAGTCTCTGCAATTGTGACTTAAAATTGCTTGCTTCCTGTACTTCATTTTCCCTCTTAGATGGAACTGTGAAGTCCTTAGAGAAGGACGTGGTATGTAAGGAAAGCTCTTTTGAACAATTCGCTGTTCTTATACTTAAGCCAGACCATTTGTTGTTGATTGTCATCGAGTTGAGGTTGACTCATAGCAACTCTATGAATGAAAGATCGAATGCCTTTCCATAGCTATTGTTTCTCCAAGTTCATAGAGTTTCCAGAGGCATGTGGTTTAGGAAGTGGATGCCATTTCTGCTTCCGAACCTGTTTTACAACTGGGAGCTCCACCAAACACTGTCCACCATCAGAAACCATTATGGTATTTGGTATCCCCATGGCACAAGGTTCAGCATCACAGCAAACCCATGTTACCTCATACAGCATATTAACAAAGAGTGATGTGCAAATTGGAAGAATGTTCCTGCAGCTATAACAGCACTAATCTCATTTAGCAGTGGGTGTTGTTGAGTTGAATACTACTCAGTGTAAGCTTTGCACGAAAGAACTGAACTCTGTTCTATAATTTACATCATTTCTGTACATTTATGAGAGAGTTTGTAGAGCTTCCAGAGGCATCTAGTTTAGGAAGTGGATGCCACTCCTGCTTCCCAACATGAATCAATCTGGAAGCTCATCCAGAAATCTAGATGATTCAGGCTTTGTCAAAGGACATGGAACCAGTTAGAAGCTGATGAGAAACCAAGCATTGTGAATACTTACCCTGGGGCCTTTTCTCTTTAACTCCATTATATTTTGTGTGCTCCTCACCCCAACCTCAACCAGAGCTTCAGCTGTGGATTATTGAGAGTTGCCTCTGCTGTTTGGACTGGTGGACAGATTAGATTCCCCGCACCTTCTCAAGGCAGGGAAGCATCAGAGGTGGGATGTGAACCTTTGCTCTTCAGTTCTGGGTTAATTTAGTTCACCCATCTGTACTCAAGTGCCCGTGGTGCCCAAGCCTTGAGACTGCCAGCTCCTGGGCAGGGTCTAGTTAACCTCGCTAGGTTCAGGGTCTATGGCTACCTGCTTTCACCCATTCAGTTGCTCTTTGTACTATATTGAGTGTCTGCTCTCTGCCAGGTACTAGAAGAACAGTAATAAAGGGGGGTAAACAAGCATAAAACCCCATAATGACTCAGTGAATTTATGGTTGAGGAAACTGAAGCTCCAGCAGGTTCTTGTGGCATTTATATTCTTGCACAGACTAGGTAGCAGCTCACTGTGATATGTGCCATGACGAATTTAGGCAGGAAGGTTAGGGGACCTATTTCCTCTTCCTGAGATGGGGGAGTGGTAACACTCCATGAAAAGTCACTAGTTCTGCAGAGATCATGGCAACACTTGTTGGTAAGCAAAGGTCTTGAAGCTGGATGAGGCCTGGAGAGGGAAACGAATACACCTTGCGTGTGGGGAGAGGGAGACAGGGCTAGATCAGGCAGGGCCTTGGAGACCTGGGAATGGAGTTTGGATTTCCTTGACATTTGATGGATCTTGAGCAGGAGAATAAGGTGGTTTGTTTCTGGTAAAGTTTTTCTTGTTGTTTTTCACAAGGTCAAATCTGGCTGTTAGTTCTGTACTTTTACTAAATAAGATTTTTCATTGATGTGAAATCATATGTAATCAGTTTTTCTTTTTAATAAGGATGGAAAAGATCACTGCTTCCGAGGGGAAGAGAATGGTGGACCCCCTAAAAATGAGGCTTTGTCACTCTTCAAGCTAGATCACCCCTGAGACTCAACTTCTATCCAGATAATGTTGTTACTGGTTTTGTGTACCGTCAAGTTGGAATTGACCCATAGCTGACCCTTCAGCAGGTTTCCAGAGGCAGTAAATCGCATGAGAGGAGATTGCCTGGCTTTTTCCCTCAGGGAAGGTGGTGGTTTCAAACCAAATGCCTTTGGGTTGGCAGCACAACTCTTTACCCTTAAGTCAACAGAGTTCCTGTCTACCAATTATAGGCTCAAAACCACTATCAGATATGATTTGAAAAGATTTTTGTCCTAGTCCATGACTTCATGTTTTTTGATGTCCAAAGCTTTTTTCCAAAGCAATTAGATAAGCTTGTAAGGTAATCTTTATGACTAAGTGATATACCAGTTTGAGGGTGTTTTACGCGTTTATCTGGTAATGGACTCTCTGGCTGTGACCACCCTTTGGCTATTGTGAGTAGTGCTACAGTGAGCTAAGCATTGCTTTTGCTCATCGTATTTGTTTCTGGTATCCTGCTTGTGGCAAGGGACAGTTATTTCAATTTATAGTTACGGAGTGAAGGTGTCTTTTTAAAAAAGTTCTCTTACATTAAAAGGGAGCTCTGGTGGCTTAATGGTAAGGAATTACACTGCCAATGCAAAGGTAAGCAGTTTGAATCCACCAGCTGCTCTGTGGGAGGAAGATGGACAATCTCCTGTGCAATTTACTGCTTCTGAAAACCCACTGGTGGTGGTAGTTGTTAGGTGACGTTGAGTCGAGCCTGACACATAGTGACCTTATGAACAACAGATCTGAACCCTGTCCTGTGCCATGTTCCTCATCTCTGACACACTTAAGCCCATTGCTGCAGTCACTGTCAGTCTACCTGGTTGAAGGTCTTCCTCTCCTTTCTTGTCCCTCTACCTTCCCAGGTATGATGTCCCTCTCCAAGGAATAACCTCTCCTAGCAACATACCAGAGTGAGACCACATTCAATTACTATGTAGCTAGGATGTACGTTGTGATGTTTATCTGGAAGACATAGCTTTAGGAACAACTGAGATCTGGATGCCCCTGTGCCTTTTTAATTGCATTTTCTTTTTTTTTTAAATTTTTTTAATTTTTTAGAAATAGAATTAGAAAATTGCATTTTCTACTTTCTTGTATTTCCACATGACTTTCTAATTTATTCATTTTAGTAATTTATTTCCTATAATAACAATCAGCAAAGAGCTGGTTCCTGTGGGGAGTAGAGGGAGCACTGGTGATGTGGGATGTTGTGCTGCTAATCCAAGGGTGGTGACTCTGGTTCAAATTCACCAACTGCTCCGATGGAGAAAAAAGGTCAGTCCCTTCCTGTGCGATTTATAGCCTCTGACATCCCTGAAGGAGGGCTCTGAGTCCATTCTGATTTGACAGTAATGAGTTTAGGGAGTGCGAGTGTCCTGAAAATGATCCAAAAGCTACTGGAACAGCACATCAGCAGAGAACTGCCAGATGTACAGGCTAGGTTTAGAAGACTCCATGGCACTAATATTATAGCCAATGTTACATGGGTCTTGGCTGAAAGCAGAGAATACCAGAGGTATATATATCTATTTGTGTTTCATTGACTATGCAAAGGCATTTGATTGTATGGATCACAACAAACGGTGGCTGCCTCTGAGAAGAATGGGAATCCCAGAGCACTTGACTGTTCTTATGTTAAACCTATACTTGGACCAGGAGACAGTTGTCAGAACAGAACAAGGAAACACTGCGTGCTTCAAAATCAGGAAAGGTGTATGCCAGGAATGCATTCTATCTCCATACCTTTTCTGTCTGTGTGCAGAACAGATCATCAGGGAGGCTAGGCTCTATGAGGAGTACTGTTGGCATCAGGATTGGAGAAAGACTCATCAACAATCTGTGTTATGCATATGACATGACCTTGCTTGCCTAAACTAAGGAAAGCCTGAGGCATTTGCTGCAAAAGGTCAAGCACTGTGCCCTTCACTGATTGAAGCATAACATCAAGAAAATAACGATTCTCACCACTGGGCTGATTGGCAGCATCGTGATAGATTGGGGGTAGTGTGTCAGGCAGGGTTCAGAGCTGCTGTACATAGGGTTGCTGTGAGTCATAAGTGACTCGACAGCACATAACAACAACAGTGTCTTAGTCAGTAGGAAATTGGACCTCCAAATCAGAGGCAGACAGTTCAAATCCACCAGTTGCTCCTCAGGAGAAAGAGTGATAATATCCTCTTGTGTATTTGATGTACAGCCTCTGAAAACCCAGAAAAGTGAGCTGGGAGTCAATTCCAACTCCACAGCAGTGAGTTTAGGGAACTCTGGTGGCCTAGGCAGTAGAGAATTATGTCTCTTATCCAAAGACAGACAGTTTGAATTCACTTGTTGCTCCGTGGGAGAAAGATGGACAGTCATTTGTCATGCGATTGTGTGATTCACTGCCTCTGAAAACCTGCTGAGGGGTCAACCATGAGTTGGATTTGACTTGATAGCAGTGAGTTTAGTGAGCTGAGAAGATGAGGTTAAAGATGTCCCAGCTCAGGCTTCTATCTTCTCCAAGCTGTTGCACCACTCTCCTATCTTTTAATACCATCAACACCCCCCCCCCCTTCATCCCTTTCGTCCTCTTTCTTTCTGCTGGGTCCAGGAATCTTCTGAACCTTTCAAAGAGCACACACAATGTAGTTACAATTTCATGGCTTATTAGGAAGTAAAGAGATCAACTTGGAAGTAACAGGATACAACTCAGGAGACAGGATGCATTTTGTCCATCAGGACATCTTCCAACCAGGACAGCTCTCTCAGTTCCTCTGTGCTGCTAGTCAGCCCTTGCCTCCAGCAAGCATCACATTGCCTGAGGCCCACTGGTGCTGGATTCTGCCCCTGCTGCTGCTGGGCTGTGCCAGGCTAGTGTAGGGCCTGCCTAGGCAAGCATAAGAGTGCTTCTCCTGACAAGTGTATATGCCTTGTGCCTGAACTTGGCATGTGGACACATGTCCCTAAAGCTGTCATTGTCATGGTTTCCGTCTCCAGAATTAAGCGCTTAACCTGTGCTGCCCTCTTTTATTTAGGAGGTGTCTCCTCTCTTTCTGAGCCTCTCCCTAACCTCTGTCAAGTTTCTACTTATAACTAAGCTTCTTATCAATTTGAAGGCATGACAGTCTCCAGATAGACCATGGAACCAGTTCCCTGTAAAGTCACTTTATCCTAAAGTGGTTGCATACCTCTTACTTCTGTGGTAGCCCTTTGCATATTGTGGCCCGGCTGACTGTTTTGGGCAGAATTATCACTCCAAGGCCAGAAAAGTTATGTATAAGAGAAACCCATTTGATTATACTAACCTTCTGCCCCACTGAATTACCCCCCTTGCGGTGGAGGCCTTCTGTGAAAACGGTATAGCAGTTCTAGAGGCAGCAACATCCTCCCTCCATCCTAGAGGCAGTGACATCCGTCCTCCATCCTAGAGGCAGGGACATCCGTCCTCCATCCTAGAGGCAGGGACATCCGTCCTCCATCCTAGAGGCAGTGACGTCCATCCTCCATCCTAGAGGCAGCAACATCCGTCCTCCATCCTAGAGGCAGTGACGTCCGTCCTCCATCCTAGAGGCAGCGACATCCTCCCTCCGTCCTAGAGGCAGCGACATCCTCCCTCTGTCCTAGAGGCAGAGACATCCATCCTCCATCCTAGAGGCAGTGATGTCTGTCCTCCATCCTAGAGGCAGAGACATCCATCCTCCATCCTAGAGGCAGTGACATCCGTCCTCCATCCTAGAGGCAGTGATATCCTCCCTCCGTCCTAGATGCAGTGACATCCAACCTCCATTAGCTTCACAAGGGAGGGCAGATCTCCAGCAATAGCAGCATAAAGCTGATTCCTATGAGGTCAGGTATGCTCCCTTTCTCCTCCCCATGTTCTCCTCCCCACTGACCTCCTGTCAGTTCTTACTCTTAACTGTCCCTCTCAAGGTCCCTCTTTACTCAACCACTCACTCATTGCTGTCCATTTGGAACTGACTCAGAGCTGACCCTCCATTGGGTGCAGGGTTGTAAATCACACCAGAGATCACCCACCTTTCTCCTGATGACCTGCTGGGTGGATTCAAACTCTTGAGAGCTGCCGTGTTAGGATTTGGTGTCTAGCTGCCTGTGGACTACACTACAGGAACTCCCATTTCTTTACCAGGTTTGATAATTCTGTGGGATTGCCACACAGAACTCACACAATTATTGGATTTGTTAAGGAGACAACAGGTTACTTATTTCAGGACCACACAGATTCAGGACCACATAGGAGATAGCTTTTCGGTTGGGATAACATCTTAGCTGTGCAGAAAGGCTGCCTTCTCTCCCTGACTGTTGGCCTCAAAGCCTGGCCTCTGCCTGGCTCAGGCAGGATCAGCGATGATTTCTTCTCTCTGCCAAGCATGTACACTCCCACTCGGCCAGGAAGCCTAGGTCCAGAATTGCCGCGCTCAGCAGGCATCCATCTTTTCACATTTTTTGGAATGGGAGCCTGCAGCTTGGTCTCACACTGCTCTCCAGTTTTCAGTCTCCATTGCCACTTCTCCCCAGTGTTACAGGTTTCCATTTCAGGTTCCTACTGCATCTTAGATCCAAAGGATGTGCTGCACTTTCGTTCTTCCTTCTTGACGGCAGTGAAAGACCCATTTTTCTCAATTTTAGCCTGATAGAATGGCAGAACTGGGTAATCTCATGTTAGTTAGTGCATGATCTCACCGAGAGGTGCAATTTACATTATTAGCAGTTGGTCTGATCCCATTGGTGGGCAGCACACATCTCTATTTGCATAGTATAGTCCTAACATAGCCCAGTGGTGAAAGTAGCAAGGACAGTGACTTAGAAGAGCCACATTGACTAAGTCAGTGCAGCACTCCTGCCAGGACTTGCTGACGGCTTCCTGTCACCTGAAGTCCTTCCCCTCTGCTGTCTAAAGCCTTCTGTCCTTCAGGATCTGGCCCAAATGCTGCCCTCATGCCACCACAACCCCATCTCCCTGCAAGGTCTTTCCTTTCCTCCCCTGAACTCCTCTGTCCCTCTAATGGCCTGGGATTGAAATGCAGATGATCTTCCTCTTGGTAAAGACACATGGAGTTTCCAGACTCATTTCCTTATAAAATGGGACAATCCTGCTACCTTGTGAGGTGGTTATGTTGAATACTGAGAGAAAAATACATGAAGAAGGTAATTTTTTTTGACAAAAATTACCACAGGAGCTGAATAATAATAATCCATTCCATGAATATATCACATTTTATCTATCCATTCTCTTAGGGTAGGATTCTGAAGTCAACATGAAAAGCAAATATTAGAGATTGTTGTTGTTACATGCCACTGAGTTGGTACGTATTCATAGATGACTCTCCGGTGGGTTTTCAGAGGCTGTAGATAGCACAGGAGAAATGCTCATCTTTCACTTGCACAGAATCTGGTGAATTTGAACCACCTGCTTTGGGTTGACAGTGCAGTTCCTTACCCACTAGGCCACCAGTTGCTAGTATTATGTGTCATCAAGTCGCCTGCAACTCATAGCGACCCTCTACAGCAGCTCTGAGGCTTGCCCTGTCCTGAATCAGTTTCATTGACTCCGACACACCAACCCCCATTGCCCCAGTCACTGTATCAGTCTCTCTCATCTGGGGTCTTCCTCTCCTATGCTGTCCTTCTACCGCTCCGAGCATGATGCCCTTCTTCAAGGATCAGTCCTTTCTGGCCACATGCCCAAAGTATATGAGATGGAGCTTCAAAATTCTAGCCTTCGAGGAGAGGCTTGGTTTCGCCCTCTTCAAGACAGACCTATTTATTTTCTTGTAGATCCATGGTATGTTCAAGACTCCTCCAGCACCACAACTCAAAGACATCAATTCTCCTGTCATCCTTAGTCATTGTCCAGTTCTCTGATGCATAGCAAGTAATTGCGGAGACCATGGCCTGGATTAGGCACACCTTAGTCTCTAGACTGACATCGTTGCTTTTCAGTATTCTGGAGAACTCCCTGACAGCAGATTTTCCCAGTGCAACTCATCTTTTGATTTCCTGATTGCTGGTGCCAAGAGTTTGATTATGGAGCTGAGCAAGCTGTAATTATTAACAACCTCAATCACTTCTCTGTCTATCATGGTGCTGCCAGTTGACCCAGTGGTGAGATTCTTTGTCTTCTTGATGTTGAGCTTTAATCCATATTGAAGACTATAATCCTTGACCTTCTGCAGCAAATGCTTGTGGTCCTCCTAAGTTTTGCAAGCAAGATTGTGTCATCTGCATAACGTAGGCCACCAGAGAGCCCTTGAATGATTTGTCCTTCCTGTTTGTTGTGTGAGTTTTTAAAGCTTTTGCATGGCTCTGTATTAGCTCTTGAAGGTTTCAATCATGGCCCTGGACAAGCCAGTCATTATCCCTCTGCTGAGTTCTATGTGAGTAATCAAGAAGCCTTTAAAACTAATCTTTTCTTCACAGGACAGCTGCTGGGGGTTGAATTGTCTGTTCATATGTAAGCATTACTTATTAGTTCTCTCTCTCAACTGATAAGGTAATTGATTCCATAACAGATGTGAAAAGTTCCGTTTCTGTTTGTCTTGGGCTCCTCACTCCAGCACAGACCTGTTGCAAAGCAGGTTGGATGACTGACCAGTGGTCTAATCTCCTTTCTTGCAGATTGAGTCCAAGAAGCACACGGCTAGCTCACTCCTAGTATGGCCAATGAAGAGGATGACCCAGTCGTACAGGAGGTAATTTACTGGTTTCCAGCCTCTTCCTAGGGTGACAGGAAGAAGTGCGTGGCCCAGGTCGGCAAGCAGCAGGGTTGGGTCCCTTCTAGCCTCTTCAGGCCATCCTGGGTTCTCTTGACCTTCAAGGGGCCTTCCACTCCTGCTGTGCTCTCTATTGGATCCCCGCCCCAATAGCTGCATGCTGACCCTCACTCCTTCTGGTCTCTGATCAAACATTGTATCTATCAGGCTCTCCCTGACCACCCTTCCTCATGTGACATTCTCCTCTTATACCCCTTCCCCAAGGACCCCTTGTATTTGGCCATAGCACTGATCATCTCCTAGACATAAGTTGATTGCTTGTGACCATATCCTTCCACTAGAATGTAAGCTGCCTGAGAGCAGGGGTTTTGTCTGTTTATCACTGTAATCGCTGGAACCTGACACAGTCACTGTAAAAGTGAGGATGGTGAGACTTTGTCTCACATGCTTTGGGTATAGGAGAGCCCAGTCCCTGGAGAATGACACTGTGCTTGATAATTTAGAGGATCAGTGAAAATGAGGCCGGCCCTGAACAAGATGGACCCGCGTAGTGGCTGCAGCAGTGGGCTCAGATTGCCACTGGTGGTGAGGATGGCGCAGGACTGTGTTGTGTTGCACATAGGGTCACTCTGAGTTGGAACTTCCCATTGGAGCCTGACAACATCTTCCTCCTAGCAAACCATCTAATTGGCCACTCAGGAGCTTCCTGAGCTAGGCAGCTGAGAGGATGTGTTTCTATTGGGCTGTGGT
Organism: Elephantulus edwardii; assembly: GCF_000299155.1. NCBI lineage: Eukaryota > Metazoa > Chordata > Mammalia > Macroscelidea > Macroscelididae > Elephantulus > Elephantulus edwardii. The sequence goes on along the minus strand of NW_006399867.1, from coordinate 3,806,309 downwards.
GAACCTGGGTTTACGGGCCAGGCCCATGCTCGTTCTGATGCCCTGGGAGTGGTAGGGAATGAGTCTTGGACTTGACTATAGAAGCGTCCAGATTAGCAACTCTGTTCCTTTGAGCTGGTGTTCCCACTCCCCTAATCTTCCTCTCTGACCACTCACAACCCCTTACCTGAAATTTGAGTGCATGCTTGGGGTATGTTGAGCTGTCGTATTTTGTATCCTGGTTAAATCTTCTTTTCTTACTTCCTAGATTGACGTGTACTTGGCCAAAAGTCTGGCAGAGAAACTCTATCTGTTTCAGGTATTTATGGAATTTGAAGTTAAGAGTGGGGTGTGGGGTGGACGTGAATGTGGGGGAGATGGTGTGGGTGCAGTAAGTCACTGGCAAAGACTGTGGAGACTTGTCATCCTTGCCTAACGTCTGCGTGCAGAGCATGTGTTGTTCTTGCTTTACTGAGTGAACCTCTTAACTTGAAGAGGAGAAAACCAAGGCAGTGGCCTCATGAGAGACAGACAGTGTAGAGATTCAGAGCTCAACTCTGGCGTCAGACTGCTGGCTTTGATGCCTAGCTTCTTTGACACTCGGCTGTGAGCTGTGGGCAAGTTCCTTAACCACTCTGCCTCACTTTGCTCATTTGCAAAGTGATCCCCTGGGGTCCCTGTGAGGATTGCAAGAGTCCGTATTAAAAGTGCTCAGAACTTTACCTGGCATAGTTAGCATTGATTAGGATAGCCGTGTTATTATTGAGCCAAACAACTTTATTGAGATATAATTCACGTCCACACATTTCATCCATTTATGTTTGCAATGCAGTGTATTTCACTGTATCTGGAGGGTCATATAATCATAATCACAATCTAATTAATTTTAGGACATTTTTGTTTCAACCTAAAAGAAACTTTCCCTTTTGGCAATCACTTCATGCCCCCCTCTTCACTCCCTTCCTCAGCCCTGTTGTTTTATTTCATCTGACTTGCCCAATTTGTAGCTGACCTCCCCAGCAGGGTTTCAGAGGCAGGAAATCGCTCAGGAGGAGATTGCCCATGCTTTTTCTATGGAGCAGCTGTTGAATTCAAACCATATGCCTTTGGGATTGCAGTGCAGCTTCTTACCACTGGACCACCAGAGCTCCCATCCTCAGCCCTAGGCTAATCTACTAATCTACACTCTTTGGCTTCTTCTGAACATTTCATCTTCACAGGATCTTAAAATAGTGACCTTTTACGTGTGGCTTCTTTCACTTAATGTAATGATTTCAAGGTTCATCTGTATTATTGCCTGAGCTAGTCCTTTAGCGAGCCCTGGGAGCTGCACTGCCATCCCGAAGGCGGCACCTCTCTAGCAATTCTAATCTGTAAGAGAGAGAGATGGGCAGTTTCCCCCTGTATGAGTTTACAGTCTCCAAACTCCCGCTAGAGTCAGCTATGAGTAAATTCCTACTCACTGGACATGAGAGAGAATGAGAATGAATGAATGAGAGAGAGAGAATGGTCTGTTGTTTGGAGATACCTCATTTTGTTTGCCCATCATCAGCCAACTCCATAGCTGATGCTATCTCTATTGCTTCCCTGTTGTAAATGATGCTGCAGTGAACATTAATGCACAAATTTTGTGCGGCTGAAGTAGAAATGCTGGCTGGTGGGGTAATATGTTTAACTTTTTGAAGAACTGCCATACTGTTTTACACTCTCACTAGCACAGTTATAAGCATTCTCTGTAGGAGAATGTGAGGCAAGGGCTGACAGATAACTTGCAGGAGGAGCCTGTGGACTCGGGGAAGGAGAGCTGGTGCCATACCCGCCATGTGCTGTGGGCTTCTCATGGGGGGTGTCTCCACCTGCTTCCTTGACTGCACAGTGGCGGTGGCCACAGTGAGCCCATGTGTGGCCAGGGTGTCAGCTCAGGGTTCTCAGCAGCCCTGTGAAATGAGGACACCCAGGGAGGACAGAGCTATGCCCAATGTCTCATAAATGGCAAGGTTGAGACCAAAACCCAGGCCTGTGATTCCAAAGCCAGTGTTTGTCACCACCCTCTTTCCTGCCCTGAGGTCAGCAGATCAGGACTTCCAGGGTGCTCTGAGGACATGTCCCAGCCCTCATCCTCTTCTGGGGCTCAGCCTAGAGCACCCATGTTTTAGGTGCTCTTCCTTGCCCACAGCTGCCTTTGCTCTTTCTGGCTGCTCCAAGCTCCAGTCTAAGAATCAGGAAGGGGTACTATAGCAATTTAAGTGAGCTTTTGGGACATAACCCTTTCTTGGGCAAGAATATGTTGTTGTGTGTTGAGTCAGAACCAAGCAAGAGCTGACCCCTTGTGGGTTTTCAGAGGCAGTCAATTATATAGGAGGAGATTGCCCATCTTTTTTCCTATTGAGCATCTATCTGGTGGATTCGAACTACGTGTCTTTGGTTTGGCAGTGCAGCTTCTTATCAAAGTGTGAGCTCATTTTTATAGCAGTCGTTTTACCACTGGAGAGCTGAGGCCCAGACAGCACTTTATCAGTGATGGACTACCTCCTGTTTCTCACACTCATTATTATAGGACAGTTCATACACTTAATTAACAAAAGGAGAGACAGTGATATAGTGAGTTCCTATGTGGCAAGCATCCAGTGTCCATGATGACCAGCCTTTGTCAGTCTTGTTTTTCCTTGTCTGTTTTCTGGGAACGGGCACCTGAGATTAGGGCCCTTACTCTTGGCTCCTGGAGGTTCCTAGAACCTAGTGGGGAATACTCCAGCTCCATGTCCCTAGAAGGCAGGTCATTCTAAAACTGCCTTTTGGAAGGAGGGTAGGGGAGCCAGTGAGAAAAATGGAGCTGCAGACAAGACCAGCGGCAGAGCCATCTGGCCAGGCTAGTGGTGGCTCTGGGGTCATTGGGCCTCTGCTTGAAGTGGGAGGAGTGTGGCTGTTGATCCTCAGCCAGAAGCCCAGGAGTTCAGGCTGGTGGAAGGCTGAGCAGGCTGCACTGATGACCCCCTTTTCTGCCCCAGTACCCTGTGCGCCCAGCCTCGATGACCTACGATGACATTCCACATCTCTCAGCCAAGATCAAGCCCAAACAGCAGAAGGTGAGCCTGTCCTCTGAAGTTGGAGGTGGGAGATAAGGGGAATGGAAGCCCAGTGAAAGGGGCAAAGAAGAGTTGGGAGGTGAATCAGAAGCTTGTAGGTTCTGGAAAGCTGAGCAAGGGAATTGTCATGGAAGAGGGATGAGAAGCTCCCCTATAACTGTGGAGCTTAACGCTCAGGATTAGTGAGCAGGATGGAAGATGTGGGCCCCATACATCAAACACCTGAGGGGCCGAGGAGACAAGACAAGGATGGGGAGAACCGGAGATGCCGCCCGATCCCTGGGCTGGCCCGGCCTGAGTGGGCAGTGCTGCCTGGAGATGATCTTCTGGTCCTGCCAGCTCTGCTGTTTTCAAGAGCAGTTGGTAATGAAGATTTCTATAATTCTCTTGGTTTTAAAATGTTGCCACCTAATTTATATCTTTTCGGCGTGGGGACAGTAAGAGCGATGTGCCCATCATAAAAGCCCTCTGGTATTTCTGCTGGTATTTGAGCGTGTGGCAAAAACCACATGGTTCAGCCTAGGGGCCACTGGAAAAGGACATGTGTCATCCTGCTTCTAGGCAGAGACAGGATTGCCAGGGGCTGGTGTATGAGGTGGCCACAGTGAGCTTAGGGGTTTTCTCTGAAAACTGTCCCTTAAAGAGAGTACTCATAGCAAGACGGGGTATATGTGTGTGTGCATGTTTGGTTCCTCCAGGTAGAGCTTGAGATGGCCATCGACACCCTGAACCCCAACTATTGCCGCAGTAAGGGGGAACAGATTGCTCTGAACGTGGATGGCACCTGCACTGATGAGACAAGCACGTACTCTTCGTGAGTTGCCTGGCCCCCGAGCCCTCTGAGCTTTGTGGTTGTTGGATGACAAGAGTATCTCTCTCTTTCGCTTTCTCTTTTTCTCCCTCTGTGTCTTTGTCTGTGTCTGTTGCAGTCACTCGCCTGACTAAGTTCTTTGTGGATAATGGCCCTAGACCATCACCATGTCTCTCTTGGTCCTCACGACCTGACAAAGCCTGATCTTTCCTCCCCAGCTCTCCTCCTAAGGCAGATATAGGTTGCCCTTGGTCTTGGTCCCTGGCTGTCGGTTTTAAGATGACGTTGGTGGGGTGGGTGATGCTACCTGGCACTGGCTCTAGTCTTCCTACTCCTTGAGAGCCATTCTCCCTGTGCCTCCAGGAAGCTGATGGATAAGCAGACCTTCTGCTCCTCCCAGACCGCCAGTGACATGTCCCACTACGCAGCTGCACTCTACAGGAAAGGTAAGGGGGCTGGGCCTCCTTGCTTTCTGTTGGCTCTTGGTACCTGACTGGTGGCTGTTGGGTAGGAGGAGAAACAGGAGGGGCCCTGGACAGGGAGGGACAGTACCTATCCTGGCCTGCTGCTCTGCCTCCCTGCCTATGGGACACCATCAAGACAGTGCAGGCTGTGGAAATCATGTGTGTGGAGCTAAGTAGAGAACTGTGAAGCAAGGCAGAGATAAGACAATAGAGCTGAGAGAGGGCTAACCATCGACATGATTTTTAAAAATTTGTCAACTCGTTTAAGGGTCGAGGGCGGGTGCCTCTCCTAAACACACATGCAAGACAGACTGTCAGGTGGTTGGTGCCCAGGCATTCACTTATTTTCTTCTGATCACGCACATTCCGTCCCCACCGGAGTCCAGAGAGCTTTCACAGGGCCACATGGACCCTCAGCACCCCAACTTCCTTGCTTCTAGTCTACCTGAACTTGATTGGAATCATTGGTCTTTGTACTACCCGTGAAGAACTGTGCGTGCAGCCAGGTTCACAGGGCGAGCTACCGATTCTGTCAGAGGCTGGGGGGAGCTCCTTCTCCAGCTCCATCATGTCCCTCCATTTTTACTACTAGATTCCTTATGGCACAGTGAGCCTCGGAAGTCTGAACTTGAATGTTGGAGTCAGGCTCGTGAGGTTTAATGTGAGGAGAGAGCGGGATGTGTGCTTGGTGTAGACCCAGCCCGTGTGGCTGTGTGATGGCAGAGGCCCCAACAGCTTGCTGAAGGATTTGAACACAGGCCTTAAGCTCATGGGTTGGATCTGGGTCATGTGCTTGCTCTGAACGCAGGCCAAGAGTGTCCCCCAGCCCCAGGGCTGTAGTATCTGTAGGCTGGGAAAGAAGGCTGGGATATGGCGTGACCCTCAGCCCAGGCCTTCAGGGGTGTCCTGGACCCTTGGGAAGTTCCCTGGAGCCGCGCTGGGTGGGCCAGCCCCAGTTCCTAGAGTCGGGTTGCCCTTCTTCCTCCACCAGGTGAGCTCCACCTGACACCTTTACATGGCATCCTGCAGTTGCACCCCAGCTTCTCCTACCTGGATAAAGCCGACGCCAAGCACCGTGAGCGGGAGGCAGCCAATGAAGGTGAGCCAGCCCCCAGCCCTGCTGCTGCCTGCCTGTTTGCATGTTGGCAACCTGAGTTAGGAAAGCCCACTGAAGGGATTGGATTGTAGGGTGTGCTTCTGTCCATAGGAGGCTGTTTAATGGCACTCCAGCCTCACGCTAGATGCTAGTAGCATCCTCTCCCCAGTTGTTGGTGCCAGGAATGTCTCCACACATTGCTAGCTATCCCTGTGGGGCAGAGGGGTTTGTGTGTAAAACCCTTGGGTGTGAAACCCTGTGACTTAGCAAGCATCTAGAAGGAGATCCACAGACGCCCCTCCCTGAGACCCCACCTCCATCCCGGTGGGGTTGAGGGTGCAGAGAGGTTGGAGGTTCACCAGTTACTGCGAGCCAGGAACTTGTTTCTCTTGTAGCAGGAGACTCTTCTCAGGACGAGGCAGAAGAAGACGTTAAGCAGATCACGGTGAGTGCTGGCCCTTATAGAGAGGCAGGCTGGGAGGAGCAGGGCTGACTGTGGAGCGGCTGCCTGATTCAGCCAGTGCTACAGGGGGTCTCGGCAGGCGTGGGGCTCCAGGGAGAGAGGCGGTTACTCAACATCTGTTCTCTTAGAGCTAACCCTGTTTGGCCTGCTTATCCCAGCTTAAGCAGGGATGGCACCCCTGCTGGAGATGAGGTGCTGGGGCTTGGTTGGGATTGCTGGGGAAGAGGAAGTCGGGCCACAGCAAAGCTGCCTGGGAAGGACATGTGGTGCACAGATGAAGAATCACTATTTTAATGTACCTGCTCCCATTGATTCCAGCTCTTAGCAGCTCTGTAGGACAGAGTATTTGCCAAGGCTCTAGATCTTAGGAGAGCAGACTGCCACTTCTTTCTCTATTTTACTACCAGAAACTCCATTATTTTAAGATTCTTAAGAGAACTGTGGCCTCCCCTTCCTAGTTTATGCTGTGTTCATGGGTCCTGTCAAGTCATTCCAGCTCCTAGCAAGCTGCAGTCCAGCAGAGTGAAGCGCTACTCTGTTTAGGGTATTGAAACACCAGGGGGTGGGGTGGGGTGGGGGTGCTCAGCTAAGAACCTAAAGATGTGTGACCCGAACCCATCCGGTGGCTCTGAAACGAAGGGTTATCAGATTCTGTAAAGATTACAGCCCAGCGACGGGGTTCTGCTCTGCACGTAATACGTGGGGCTACTGGAAGTCACAGTGGATGGCAGTAGGGTTGGGTTTTGCTGCTAAAGTGTGTCTAGGTTAAAACGAGTCCATTGAGAGACTTCCAGGAGCAAGGGCGCAGGTTACACACTATGGATGCCTTAATGTTTGTCCCAAATTGAAGATGGACCAGTGTTGGCATGACTGGGGTCTGGCCTAGTGCTTGTCCTCGTTCTCAGTAGCTTGCCAGACGACCTCAGCCACCACACTTGTCCTGGGAGCTCACTGGTCCTCATTTAACAGACATTCTTCTGCCCTCATGCTCTTGAGATCCTCATCCTCTGGGCTTTGGCTTCCCAGGAGTGGACAGTCTGGTTGAAGCCCCCACACAGGTCCCCGCACAGGGGAGGTGAGACAGACCCTGGGTCCTCAAGGACGCTTGGTGACAGAGACCCAGAGCCGACTGGCCTGAGTAGAAACTGGCATGTTTGTAGTTTGTTACTGAATGGGTCAGGTATAGTTTCAGGAATGCTGATTCATTCGGACTCAGTGTTCTGCCTGCCTCTGTTGGCCCCCCTTACAGGCAAAGTGTCTGTCCCCAGCTTCAGGCCACATCTCTTTAAGACTGCTGGGAAAGAGAGAGTGCTTTCTCAACTAACTAAAGTCACAGAGTTAACTCATTAACTCAGCCAGTCTCTGAGCAGAGGACTTGGCGCTCTGATTATCTAGTGCTGACCTGTGAGCTAGCTGTTCCAGTGACTGAGTATGTGTGAGGGTCTCAGGATCTGGTTTCTCCTGAACTGAAGGAAACTTAAGTTTCCCAAAGAAAATGGAGCGGTGCTTTTCACAGTGAGAAGAGACTGGATGCCGGGCCAGTAGTGATAAAGGAAGCGTGCTCCCTGGCTTGAGTGTGAGGAGGGCGGGAGAGGGGATCGGGCCCCAGGGGTGGGGTCCTCCGCCCTGGGCAGGGTGCAGGCTGAGTGTCTCCTCCACTCCCAGGTGCGGTTCTCCCGGCCGGAGTCAGAGCAGGCCCGACAGCGCCGCGTGCAGTCCTACGAGTTCCTCCAGAAGAAGCACGCCGAGGAGCCCTGGGTGCACCTGCACTACCACAGCCTCAGGGTGAGCCCGGGGGTCGGGAAGCGGCTTCAGCTCACCCTCAGCTCAGTTCCAGTCCAGCTGTAGCCCTTGGGGTTCCACTGCGAGCATTTCAGCCCTTGGTGTTTGCCCATGTTACGGGCATTCTCCTGGCGTGTGCCTCATGAGTAGGAAATGAGGGGTTTTCAGCCTTGCCCCCTGAGCTGGACTCAGAGTGGGTCTGGAATTGGTCTTGCAGCATGGCCTTTGACCATGGCCACTTAGTGTGTGTGCACATCTGCCACATGGCTGTGAGTCCCCATGTATTCACGGGAGTTTTTTTAGGTGCTCGTTTCATCTTATGCATTGATTTCAGAGCCTAATGACACACTGAGTGACAGAAGCATTGAAATAATAGCTTTTGAGGGTTCCCTAGAATTTTTGTAGAGGAGGAACAACTCGTGATTTCTCTGGAGTTTTTCTAATGTGTGACCTCAGGCAAGTTAACTAACCTCTGCCTCTCTCGTTCCTTCTCTGTAAAATGAGGATTAAAAGAGTCTCTTCTGTAGATTCTTTGGAGAATGGCGGGAGTTAGCATGTGTGTGTAGCTCTCGGTGCTGGGTAAACGTCAGCTGTTCTGACCCTTCCTGTCATGTTCTCACATAGCACAGGACATGAGTCCCAGGGGCTGGGGTTTTGTGGTCTTAAAGCCAGAAGGGAGGCTGTGGGGTCCCAGCCCCAGAAGTTAGTTACCTTTAGTGTTGAGCTCAGGAGATTGAAGGTGACACTGTGACCTTTGAGCCAGACAGTGGGTGACTGGTGGGTGGTGGGTGGCAGAGGCCTTGGGCAGGGCCAGGGCCTGGGGTGTGTGTGCCTGAGACTGTCCTTCCCTCCTGCAACAGGACAGCCGTTCTGAGTACGAGCGGCAGTACCTGCTGTGCCAGGGCTCCGGCGGGGTCGAGAACACAGAGCTCGTTAAGTCACCCAGGTGAGCCTGGCTGGACGAGACCCACCCCCTGAACCTAACCGTGACCCCCTGGCAGGGTCTCTGTGTGACACTCCTTCCCGACCAGTCCTCCCGTGGAACTGAACTCCTTTCTTTAGTGTTGGGGGTGTGAGGGACACTGAGGAGGGCTGAGTCCTTTGTCCTCTAAGAAGGGTCAGAGGTCGCCATGGAAGGGGTGGTGGTCTGATTTTCCTGTGGCGACTGTCCATCTTGTTAGTGTGCCCTTTGCTCCCGCTTCCCTGTCCCTTTCCTGAGGCTCTGGTAAGGAGATGTCAGCCTGTCTGCAGTGTGCCTGCAGGCTGTTTTCAGGGACACAGCCCTGCCCCTACTCTCTCTCCTACAGTGAATACCTCATGATGCTGATGCCACCTGGCCAGGAGGAGGAGAAGTAAGTAGCAGTGGGCTGGACTCGCCTCCTTCCCCTGGCCCAGCCTGCTCTAACTCTTCCTTCTCTTTACAATAGAGACAAACCTATGGCTCCCAGCAACGTCCTGTCCATGGCCCAGCTGCGCACCCTGCCCCTGGCCGATCAGATCAAGATCCTGATGAAAAACGGTGGGTGGTCCCCTCTGCCTTCCTGGGCACCCAGGCAGATGTGGGATACCACAGCATCTTCTCCTCGCCTCTCATTGTGCACTCGGGCAGGTCCTTAACTCTCTGACCCCTAACGCTTTATCTGTGTAAAGGACACGAGTCAGAGCTGCACATTCAAACACGAACTGTGGTCTTTAATAGCAAAGTGTGTTGACTAGGACTGTGTCATGGTGCCCTCACCATACTGCACAGTGGGGACTGGTCTCTTGATCTCCTGAAAGAGGACACCTTGCTAGACCAGGGGCTGCCAGGACACAGGAGACCCGGGGACCTTCCCCATCACCCTCCTGCCCTGCTCACCGCTCAGTTGGGTAGCTGGGAGGTAACAGAGCATTATGGTGAAGTGCACAGACTTCTAGACCTGCAAACCCTGTGCTCCACTTAACTAGCCATGTTATCTTGTGTGAGTTTTCACACAATTGTAAATTGGGCATAACAATAAATTCTTCCTCACAGAGTAACTGAAGATTCATAGTGTCCAGGTTGTAGTAATGAATGCCAGTCACTGGTATTCGTGATGATGTCATGATTCATGTTCTGGGGGTGCTGTGTGAGCTTGAAGCTATGCAGACTGTTGGTGGGCAAGATAGGGACCCAGACCTCTCCCCTGTTGTCTAATGTCTCCTGTTTTCCTCTCAGTGAAGGTCATGCCTTTTGCCAACTTAATGAGTCTTCTGGGCACCTCCGTCGATCCTGTTGCTGTTCTGCGTGGCATCCAGAAGGTGGCTATGTTAGTCCAGGGAAACTGGGTGGTGAAGAGGTAAATTCATTCTGCAGCTTCCTTATTGACTAATGGGAACATTTACTCTTTATGGTTATTAGTGTGTTTTGAATTTTAATCTGTTTTCTGCCTCTTAGTGTTTTTGTCCTGCCTACATTTTAAGTTCATTTTAGCTGTCACCTGAACTGATTATTTTATTATTCCTTCCTTACAAGTTATATCTCTTTTAACTTTTAATGGTTATCCTGTAGATTTCAGCATGACACATCCCAGTTTAATGTTGTTGGTACTGCCTTTCAAGACATTTCAGACTTTGGGATATTTTGTATCCTGAATAGCTCATGCTGCTGCATTTGCATACTTTACATCTCTGTGTGGAGCCCTGGAGTTCGTTGTATTGTCATTTTGCTAGTCTAGTCACCTCTAGTTTTACCTTTGGATTTTGCCCCTCATTCCTTTCCACATATACAAGGTTGTTCCTGGGATGATCTGCCAAAACTATGTTATAGACATATTCCCTTTGTGCAGGTTTGTCAGTGGTGAATTTTCCTAATTTTTGTTTATGGGGAAATGCCTATTTTATCCATATTCTTTTAAGGACATGTTCCCTGGGAATCGGATGCTATATTGTTATTTTCTTCCAGCACATTGATAAACATCATTGTAAGGGGCCCCCAACTTAGGACGGGCGGTTTACAGCTTCATGTTAAGTAGGTTGAACGCCTCTTTCCCTCACCCCACTTATCCCCAGTTTTCATTATGATGCCTTATGCTGTCAGTGTCTTTATAAATCTAGCATTGTTTTTAAAAAGCAGCAGTCGTGATGTGGTTCTTGTTATGTGACTGTGTCATTAAGTCAGGGACCCTTGTGTTCTGCTCAGATTGTTTTTGTTGACATATCAGCTATCCATCTAATTTTGTTCCTTTGGAGGTGATCCCCCCCTTTTTTCCTTTTGATTACCTTTAAAGTTTCCTCTTTGTTTTGATTTCCCAGTGTCAGTGAGATAAGTCTAGATGGGAATTTCTTTCTTTGTGGCCATTTGAGGTTCATTGGTTTTGAGTTTGTGACTTGATGATGTCTGTCTTTCAGAAGTTTCTGAAAGAAGTGTCTGGGATTACTTCACTAGATTCCATTTCAAGGCATAATGCCTGGCACATTGGTAAATACAGTGTGACTGAATTTATTTCTGTCTTAATGATATTAATTCCATCAAATGGTTTTAATTAAAATATTAATATATTGAGTTATATTACTTTTAAACCGTATCAGCATGCTGTTGCTGTGTATATACCATCCGTTTATACGGAACCGATCCATAGCTGACTCTGGGTTTTAAGAGGCAGTAAATCACACTGGTGGAGATTGCCCGTCGTTCTCACAGAGCAACTGGTAGATTTGAACTGTATGCCTTCAGGTTGGCAGCACAGCTTCTTACCGTTAGTCCGCCAGAGCTCCCATATTCATAGACATGCATTTTCTTTTGGTGAGAAAAATTTGTACTTGGCCAGTTGGACTCAGGTGGTAGTTGTAGTTGTTACGTGCCATCAAGTCAGAGTTTAGATGATCCCAATTTTGTTGGCAACATCCAAAGCGTCATAGTCAGAAGCAAGTGGAACATAGGCCTTCTTCTCTCCATCAGGCCTAAGCAAGGTGTTGACCTTGGCCACATTGGTGTAGAGAGCTTCTTTACAGCTTGTTTGATCTGGTGCTTTTGGCCTTGACATCCACAGTGAACACAAGTGTGTTGCTGTCTTCCGTGGTCAGAGGAAACATCATGATGATCTAGTGGTCAGGCTTGTTTCTCCTGGGGCGCTCTTCTAGGGATACTTGGGCTGCCTTCAGAGTCTCAGCATCTTAGGCTGCTGGAAGGTGGGTGACGTGCAGATCTTTTTTTGTGGCTGTGGTTGTCCTTCAGGACTGTCTTTCTGGCATTTAATGCCTTTACTTTGGCTTAAGTTTTGGAAGGGGCAGGGGCTTCCTTCTTTGCTTTCACTACCGTCTTCATAAAAAGCTAGAGATGCACTTTTGAATTATATTTTAATGTAGTATAAAGTGAACAAGCTCACAGAACTTGGACTGTACTGCAATTAAACTATCAAAACGTGAATTTTATCAAACTTTAAACAAAGAAATTTATTATAAAAAGTCCATTATTACAAAGTTGGTTAGCCATTGGCCCAGTTAATTATTGACCACCTTCAAGTTGAGCTCTATTGAACCTGTGGGCAACACAGCAAACCTTGCTCTGTTTTGTCACTACCACATGGTGGCGCCCTCTCACCACTTGACAGATTGTACAGCAGTCCCTTGCAACTGCTGCTGGTGGGCACCTTTGAGGAGGCTCCTCATTAAATGTGAACACAGTGTATAGATTCATCTCATAAGTGCAGGAAATCTAGTTGAGTCTATGAAGAAAAGCTGATTGCTCATCAGAAGGTAAAGGAACTTGCCAAGCATCTCTCAGTAAGTGAGCCACAGAACTGGGGTGAGAAGTTGAGGCCGGTGACCCAAACCCAGCTTCTTTGCATAGATGTCACTGGTGGTCCCCACCAACCTTGCTGCTCTTGTCTGCAGCCCACACCAGAGCCTAGTCAGTGGTTAGTGTTCTCAGGGTTAAAGTTCACTTGTTCTGCCTGTCCGTGGTTCTCAGTTTTTTGTGCTGTGGTAGACATTGTCCTCCACAAACTAGTAGGGCAGTGGGGAACCACTGTGGCAACTGAACATGCTGGACGGCAGCCAGGTGTCGAGCTCAGGGCTAGACTATGTGGGTGTCAATCCTGTCTCTGTGAATGGTCACGGTGCCATGAGGCAGGGTTGGGGGTTCAGTGCAGACAGGGAGCCTTAGTTGGTTGTAGGGTGGGTTGCAGGGAGAGGGAGGGAGACAGAGCCTTCCAGGACGTGGTGAGTGTGGACCACAGGATAAAGGGTGTGCCTACTAGGCCCTGGGATCTGTAGCTGGAGTTGGATACCCCACTGCCCTGTTCATTCATCTCTGAACCTTGAGTTCTGCTGGCTTTTCTCCAAATGCTTTTTGGACTGTACTGGGGCCTCAGGGGGCCCCCCAGCACCACCTTCTCTCACAGGGTTCACACAACCCCCACTACGGGTGCTGGAGGCCTTGGTGTGGGTATTGTTGCCAGTGTCTGTGGCCACACAGGCTTGTGTGGGGAGACTCACCTTCCAGAGCATCCTTGCACCGGCCATGCTGGAAGGAGGCGTTCAGGGTCTGAGGCAAAGACCATGAGCCCGGGGTTGGGGACATGGGCCCAGGACTAACCTGCCTATCTCCGCTCTCATTACCAGTGACATCTTGTACCCCAGAGACTCCTCCAGCCCCCACAGCGGCGTGCCTGCTGAGGTGCTCTGCAGGGGCCGAGACTTCGTGGTAAGTCCCCGACGGGGCGGTCATGTGGGAGTCCTCTGTGGCAGGCACTGCCCGTTCCACCTCCCTTCCTTCCCCAGGATCCTAGGTCTCAGGTCCTAGCCCCCCATGAATGCCTCTGAATCAGAGGCTGCAGACTAGGGGCTCCTCAGTGGGAACTGGCCAAGGAGCAGGTTTTGAATGAGAAGCATTTGAAGTACTGATGGGATGTTGGGTTTTAAGAATCCTTACTGTGACGCAAGCCTACTTTCCAGCCTGTCTTGAGGCACTGCTGGGTCCCCTTCCCACCCCTACCACCTTCTCAGGTCACCCTGCTCCCAGCGAGCTGTGGCCTTCCTGTTACCTCCTTGCTCACGACAGGCACCTGTGTTTGTGGCTCCTGAGCTGGGCCCTCTCTGAGACTCGCAGGAGGGTGGGGAATTTGGGCTTGAATAAGAAAGAGGCCTCTCTGGACTGGGGCCATGGTGGTCCAGGTGGGGTGGGCTTGAGCCTGGATGGGATTTCCAATGAAGGAAATGACCAGGCTGAGCACAAATGACTGTCCAAGGCCACACGGCCAGTAAAGACTGACCTCAGCCAGGTCAGCCCGACCCGGGGCCCGTCACAGGCCCCTGCTCTGTACCCTTACCCCAGGTCCCAGGACACCCATGTGGGTGTTGAGGGGACAGTCCTCGGACAGTCTCATCTCTGCTCCTCCTAGACATGTGCGTGTTTTCTCTTCCAGATGTGGAAGTTCACACAGAGCCGCTGGGTAGTGAGGAAAGAGGTGGCAGCCGTGACCAAAGTAAGTGTCCTCATGGTCCCTCTTGCCTGAGGGGGGCCAGGCGGGACTCTTGGCTTCCTGGGCCTCATGAGCCTCTCCCCTCCCAGCTCTGCATGGAGGACGTGAAGGACTTCCTGGAGCACATGGCGGTAGTGAGGGTCAACAAAGGCTGGGAGTTCATGCTGCCCTACGATGAGGAGTTCATCAAGAAGCACCCCGATGTCGTCCAGAGACAGCACATGCTGTGGACAGGGATCCAGGCCAAGTAAGCCAGCTGGGTGGATGCTGGGCAGCTGGGTTAGCCAGGCCAGGCAGTGAAGGTGCCCCCAGGGCCCAGGCCCGCGCGCCCGTCTTCCAGCACAGTGCTGCACTGTGTCCCTCGCTGGGACGTCTGGGCAGCTCTGTGGCTGGAGGAGGATCAGGGCCTGTGGGAGACCAGAGGAGAGTCAGCCACGCTGTGTGGCTGGGAGGAGGCTGAGGAGGGACAAGACGGGCTGCTGCTCGGCCACCGGGCCCTCTGAGGAGAGGTGGTCCCGGAAGGAAAGGAGGGTCGTAGGTATCTTTCTGGAGCTTAGGGGATATGTTTTTGTTGTGATGAGAGTTATGGGGAACAGGCAGCTTAAAGGTAAATGAGTTTACCTTCTATTTTTCTGCCCAGATTAGAAAAAGTCTATAATCTTGTGAAGGAAACCATGCCAAAGAAGCCAGAAGGACAATCAGGTTTGTGAGGGTACAGGCCTACAGGGGGAACGTGGCCCTGACTCCCCAATGTCTTTGTCCACATAGCTCAGGGAAGACATCTCTAGCGACAGCCACAGGGCCTGAGAGCTCAGCTCCGAGAGCTGGTTCTGGGTCCCCAGGGGCTGCCAACAAGAACTCTCAGGATCTCCCCTTCACAGGAAGATGGGGGTTGATATATCCTCAGTTCTGTTTCTTGACCCTAAGTAATGTGGAGGTGAGAGGCAGGGGTGAACTCTGTCTTCAGCCCTCACTGGCTTACCTGGAGGCTGGAGGGCTGGGCTGGCCTCAGGGCGGGTGGGTCTTGGGCTTTGCTCTTCAGGTCTCAGCCCAGGGGTCTCTGAGCAGCGCTGCCCCTCTGCCCACAGTGCCTGCCACTCTGGTCTCCGGGGATCAGCGGGTCCAAACCGCCAAAGTCAGGGCCCAGCAGAACCACGCAGTGCTTGAGCGGGAGCTGCAGCACCGGAAGGAGCAGCTGCAGGCCTCCGCGCAGTCCGCCATGCGCATCAAGGAGGAGCCCATGAGTGAGGAGGGCGAGGAGGAGCCGGAGGACGAGGAGCCCATGGACACTGCCCCCAGCGGGGGCTTCAGCAGCAGGCTGGCCAATGGGCTGCCTGCTGGGCGGGCAGCAGGTGGGGCCAGCTTCAACGGGCACCCGCCCCCAGGCACTGTCGGCACCCCGGTGGCCCAGGAACTGAGGGCTTTCGTGGAGGCCACCTTCCAGAGACAGTTTGTGCTCACGCTGAGCGAACTCAAGCGCCTCTTTAACATGCACTTGGCGAGCCTGCCGCCTGGCCACATCCTGTTCAGTGGCATCTCGGACCGCATGCTGCAAGAGACGGTGCTGGCTGCTGGGTGCAAGCAGATACTGGTGCCTGTAAGTAGAGGGGAGAAACGAGGTCGATGGCAGCCCCCCAGCGGATGGGCCCCAGGCTCCCAGTGTGGGCCTACGGGTCTGGAGTGGCCTGTAGCCTAGCTGTGGGGAAGGCAGCTGTGAGAGGCCACAGGGGCCATGGGAATTCAGAAGGTCGCTCACCAACCTTGGTTTGAACCTTGGCTCTCATGGTGTGGCTGTGTGTGACTGTGGGCATGTCAGCCTCTGAACTTCTAGATATTTATCAAGAGGGGGGACTTTTGTTGTATCATTAGATTTTGGGGTGTCTTGAAACCATCACCTGTGTTGCAGGGCCTCAGGAAACGCAGACTCCCTTTCCTGGTTTCTTGCTCCTCTGCCCTGATGATACCTCACCTGTTCCTGTCAGCTTTGCCATTTCATCTCTGGCGTATTTGAGTTCTTTCTGCAGCTGCAGTGATGCAGTTGCAGGTCCGAGGTCACGTACAGGAGGAGATAGAGCTGGAATGTGAGCTTCAGTGTAGCTAGTCCCAAGTGTCAGGTTCTTTGTGCTGCAATGCAGATGAGCTGATGCCTCCACAGAGCCTGTGTCAACCCCCCGCATGGGCTGGTCCTGGCAGGCCCTGGTCCTCGGAGCAGGTGGGCGCCACGGGTGTCTGCCCTCCCTAGTAGCATCTCCAGCTTCAGGCCCCGCAGGTGGCATGGTGGCCAGCCACACCCCAGGCTGCTTCTCCCATTGCTGGAGTGGACCACAAAGCAGGGGTGTGTGTGTCAAGCATTGCGTGTTTTGGGGTCAAGGGTGCTGGGCTGGGGCCTGAGAGCGGCCACCTTGGGCCGCGTCCAGGCTCTGGCAGCACTTGGATGACGTGAAGCTGGCCTTTCCAGTGCCAAGGTCAGAAGCACCTGTGGCCTTAGGGTGATGCTTTCAGGCCAAGGCCCCGCCCTGTGTACGTGAGGAACAGAAACCAGGACAAGAGGCCCCCACTCAGGCTATCTCAGGAGATGTGGCCTCAGTGCAGACACTTAAAGGCACCGGGCCAGTCTCTGCCTCCTCACAGGGCCCTCCTTGGGGAGGTGTCCTCTGGAGGGCACTGAGGCCTAGGACTCCTGCTCTATTTGGTACAGCCCTTGCTCACTCAGTAGAGAGGCCCAGGGATCTTCAGGGTGGTCCAGGGGAGGGTAATGAGGTCCTGGCTCTGAGGAGTGGACAGGTCACATGGGAAGTTGAGGTGGGCTGCCCACAGCAGGTGGACCTGCTGTTTTCACGATGCTTCTGCTTGGCGCAGCTGCAGCCTGGGGTGACCCCTCAGCCACATGGACTCTCCTTGTTTTCCCTCTGAGTGACCCCACCCAGCATAGTCTGGTATGAGCTGGAGGAGATTCGGTCCATCCAGCCCCTTCGGGATTTTGCACATGGCAACAGGAATGAGGCTCAGGAAGAGTGTAGCTCCTGGTTTTGTGGCTTCTTAGCTGTGTGACTGTGAACAGGAAGTGGCGCCCTTTCAGAAGCAAATTTTCCTCTGAGAATGGGCTGCCGTCTGGATTGGTCCATGTGTCTAATGACCCAGGATGATTGCGGCTGAAGCCTCTCGAGTGGTGACTGGAGGTCACTCATCTGGGTTCCCCTTCCTCTGGTTCCCAGAGCCTGTGCTTGGGAGGCCTGTCCTAGACTGACTGGTCCTCAGGGGGTGCTTAAAGAAATTCCTATGGATTCCTTTCATGGAGCTCTGAAGGAAGGACCGCGTCTCAAGACACCTGAGGATTTACCTGTTAACATAGGAGGACACTGGGCTGATGGAGGCTGATCCTCCGCTGTCCCAGCATAGCCAGAGGCTTCTTGCTAGGCATTTCCCTTCCCTTCTCTTCCTGAAGCCCCACTAGGGTGCTGCTGGTCTTGGGAACAAATCACTCAGGTGATCTGATCACCCAAAAGGCCCTACAGCTAGTGCATGGGAGGAGCTGGGATTGGAAACCATGTTTTCAAGACTTGGGCTGGTCAGACAGGTAGGTGAACCCCAGGGCAACAACAGAGAACCAACTCACGCCTGGGCCTTGGTTAGTTTCCCCCACAGACTGCTGCTTCCCCTGATGAACAGAAGGTGTTCGCCCTCTGGGAGTCTGGAGACATGAGCGACCAGGTGAGGCTGCGTCTGTCTGCTGCCATCTGCCCAGGTCACTGGACGTTTTTCTGGAGGGTGGGGGAGTGCCTGTGGGGTGAGCCACCTGCAGTGCACACAAGTACCTTTGGGATTTTTCAGCCTCTCCCAACTTAACATTCTGTCTTCATGTTTCTGTCAAAATTGACTGGACATTTCAGTCTTTGATACGTAAACAACCCCTAAACTGAACTTACTGTCAAGTCAGATCCCAGCTCCGTGTGACACAGCTTAGGACTGTCCTGTAATCTCCTAGCTGCCTGGTCCCTGGACAAGGTTGTCATACTGGGAACGTGAGAGGGCTAGAGAAAAAGGAAAGCCCTCATCCAGAAGGAACGCACAGTGACTGCAGCAGTGGGCTCGAGGAAGGTGGCGATTGGGAGGTTCACGGGATAGGGTGGGGTTTCCATCTGTTGGTCATCGGGCTGCTGTGAGGCTTAGTTGACTTGATGATTGATACCTAAGAACAACAAAGGTATCACTTTTCTTAAAAAAGGCTAAGTGTGTTTCTGCTGCTGTTTGACATAATTAGATATTACCCACAGCTTCCTGCAGTGGTGGGTGAGGCTCTGGACCTGGTGGTGTAGTGTGTTGTGCTATGAACCGAAATGCTCCTTGGGAGAGAGGTGAGCAATCTCCTCCCAGAAGTAGAGCCTCAGAAACCTGATGAGTCAAACCTGGAAACAGTGGGGTTTGCGCTGGGTGACTAGTCCACTCCTGTAAAGATCTAGAGCCTGGAAACCCCATCGGGACACATCTAACCTGTCCTGTTGAGTCACCATGAATTGAAATGCATTCAAAGGCATTGAGTTTAGTTTTTTAATACTGGGTGAATGTGGTAGTGGTGTTGTGTACCGTCAAGTCGGAACTGACTCATAGCTGACCCTCAAGTGGGTTTTCAGAGGCAGTTAATCACACAAGAAGAGATGGCCCATTTGTTTCCCAGAGAGCAGCTGGTGGATTCGAACTGCATGCCTTTGGGATTGCAGCGCCACAGCTCCTTGCCACTAGGCCACCAGAGCCCCCTGAAAGTGTATGTGGGGGGAATGTGTAGCAGGTGAGATATATTATCAGATTTTTAGATAAGCCACTCACCAGTTTATAGTGTTATAACTGGTTTTATTCCACCAGCAGCTCCAAGCGAGAAAACTACTCAGTCTTCTCTCATGTGATTTATAGCTTGAAAAACTCAGTGGAAAAATAATCAAAACTCAATAGAGGGGCAGCTGTTTTTTGATGCTGACTCAGTTACAGTGAGCTATAAATCAGCTGCCTGGGTTTTTGTTTGTTTCTTCCCCTCGCAGAAATACCCGAGCTGCTTTTCCATTCACTTGTCCTTTTGTTTCTGTGGACCTAATGCTTTTATTGCTCTCCATCATTTTACTGAGGTAGAGAGATGTCAGATTGTCCCAACTTAATAATCTTTAGCAGAATCCTTGGGCAAGGACTTTTTATGGCATACGCTTTAGATCGCTAATCTTGGGGACTGTTTTCCAATAATGACCTTTTTTTTTTTTTTGGTATTCAAAGCACCGACAGGTTTTGCTTGAAATTTTTTCCAAAAATTACCGCGTGCGCCGGAACATGATCCAGTCTCGGTTGACGCAAGAGTGTGGGGAAGATCTGAGTAAACAGGAAGTGGATAAAGTGCTAAAGGTAAGTCTGATTTTTGTGTAGTGATAGGAGACGTGATGGGCTTCGGCTCTGAGTCTGTTGCAAGGATCCCCTTCAGGTGCTTTCTTATGGAAAGCCAAAGCCCATTTATAGTCCCTTACCCTTAAAATATCCTTGGCCCCCAAAACAGAAATGACTAGCCACCACAACACTGCTTTAATTGGCCCTTGACTTCTCATTTGCATTCTGTCTACAAATCGTAGCTGTGGTTCTGACACTCTGGCCAGATTGTGGTAACTCCGTGTCCTGCTCCAATGTGCCCCTTTTCTCACAGGACTGCTGCGTAAGCTATGGTGGCATGTGGTACCTTAAGGGAACCGTACAGTCTTGACAGCGGTAGCGCACCCCTAACGCCGACGAATCCAAGCCCACGGCAGGACCGCAGAGCTGGCAGAGGTGGACGTGGAGTCTCGCCTTGCTTCAGGACCACGCTGAGCGGGAAGAGCTCACCATTGCGTGGCCTGGGCCGGTGCCCTGTCCGGAGGGCGAGGTGATCCTTCTCAGTGGGTTGCAGGGTCAGCTTACAATCGTTCTGCTCCCAGAAGAGACCGACCGGAACCTTCTCTGACGTACAGTTTGAAATTCCTGATGTATTTTTGGGGTGGTTTTTTGTTTTTTTTTTTTTCTCCCTCATAATAAAAAGAGCATATATTGACAGAGAGGATGATGAAAATCATGGTTTAATATTTTACTTTTTAAACTTCATGCCAACAAAGTCTAAGTTATTATGTTTACATGACAAAATCTCAAAAGTTTTTAATATTTAAAATACCTAGAAGCCAATATGTAGTCTTGGATTGTCTCTCAAGACTACTGCCAATGTCATTAAACAAACCAAATGGAATTGTTTTACTGTTGGGTTTCTGTGACCACTTTTCAGTAGGTTCAAGATAACCTACTCTCTGTAGCAGTCTCCACTGCTTACTTGAACCCGAGCAAAAAACTAGACTCAAATCCATTTATTCTTGATGTTTGCATAAGGTTGCAGACAAAGCGAGGTAAGTATGGAACAATGTATACATGAGATTATCACACTTTGATGTAAAAATTTTATATTTTGTGTATTTTTAAAATAAATGCTAACACTAAACTGGAATCATGGTGCTGCTGTCTTCAGGTGGTGGTTTTCTGTGGTCTCAAAACATTTCATGTCCGTGGAGGGAAGGAAGCAAAAT
This sequence comes from Elephantulus edwardii, assembly GCF_000299155.1. Taxonomy (NCBI): domain Eukaryota; kingdom Metazoa; phylum Chordata; class Mammalia; order Macroscelidea; family Macroscelididae; genus Elephantulus; species Elephantulus edwardii. Next base: position 3,785,607 of record NW_006399867.1, on the reverse strand, counting down.
GAGGAGTGGACAGAGCCTCAGAGTAAGGCTTTGTTGTTTTTGTTAGATGTTACCAAATCAGCTGTTGTTGTTATTGTTATGTGCGGTTGGCAACCCTGCGTACAACAGCTCTGAAGCGTGTCCTGTCCTGAGCCAGTCTCACTAACTAACACACCTACCCCCATTGCCCCAGTTACTGTATCACTCCATCTCATCCAGGTCTTCCTCTCCTGTGCTGTCCCTCAACCCTTTCAAGCATGATGTACTTCTCTGAGGATAGGTCCCTCCTGGCCACATGCCCATAAGTAAATAAGACAGAGCTTCAAAATCCTAGTTTCCAAGGAGAAACTTCGTTTCACTCTCTCCAAGATAAAACCTATTTGTTTTCTTGGTGGCCTATGGTATGTTCAAGACTCCTTTGGTTTTGACTTTCCCACGTGACTGGGTGGGAACCTAAAATGGGATGTGCAAGCTAATCATGGGACTGGTTGATTTCGTCCATCACACCAGGTGGAATTGAGCAAGTTCAGCAGTGCAGGGGGAAGTCTCAAGATCAGCAAGAAAGAAGAACCAGAGAACATACACAATGGGTGTCCTCTGGGGCCAGAATTTCCTGTATCAGTCAGATCAGGACCTGCAGGAGAGCAGCAGAGACCAACATGAGACAGCTGGCTTGAAGCTGCTGTCTCACAGAGCCAGAGCCAGGGCTTCATCCAAGCTTGCTGGAGACATCCTGGGAACTTTGTAACACTGGCCATAACCTTGAGGCTGAACGTCAAAGGGCCTGTTGCAACCTATTAACTTCCCTTGTAAATCCCAGACCTATTCAATGTGGATGCTGGGCAGATTGTTTGAAAAGACTTTTTGAAATGGATTGTGACATCAGAGTTGGAAGAAGACAAAAATGATGCAATGCAGATAAAAAACCTTGCTTTCAGAAAGAGAAGACCTGAAGCACTTACTGAATAAGTTCAAAGGCTACAGCCTCAATATGGAGGCAATATTTACATCAAGAAAAAAAAAATCTTCACCACTGGAAGACTGAGTCTGTCAATAATTTTACTTGGATCCACAATCAGTACCCATGTAGCAGTTAGTCAAGAAATCAGAAAATGTGCTGTCAGAGACCTATGAAGTGGTAATGTTGTTGTTGTTATGTGCCGTCGAGCCGCCTGCAACTCATAGCGACCCTCTCTACAACAGCCCTAAACCTTGCTCTATCCTGTGCCCTTCTCACTGTCTCTGTCATGCCTACCGCCATTTCCCCAGTCACTGATTCAGTCCATCTCATTGAGGATCTTCCTCTCTCTTTTTTTATTTTCTACTAGTTTATTTACATAATTTGAATACATTGCTTTTAAGAACACATTCTTTCTATTTCCTTCACCCTGCTTCCACCCTCTCCCACCCCTCTTGGATCTTTGTACTTAATCTAATAATGGTTTTATACAATATTAATCCTCATGGGACTGAATTAGTTCACTCAGCATAATGCTCTTCAGTCCCTCCCAAGTTAGGTAATAATTTATAAAATTATTGCTCCTACATGCTCTGTAGTATTCCATCATAATTTTTCTTTTTTTAAATTTTTTTTCCATCATAACTTTTCAATCCGTTCATTTGTGGTTGGACATTTTAGCTGTTTCCATGTTCTTAAAATGGTGAGTAATGTGTCTGTGAACATTGGTGTACAAATCTCAGTTCGTGCCTCAGTTCTCATTTTCTCAGGGTATATTCCAAGTAGTGGAAAAGCTGGGTCATAATGGAATTTCTATGGTCAGCTTTTTGAGGAAGCCTTCCAGAATGGTTGTACCATTTTACAATCCCACCAACAATGTATGAGTTCCTTTTTCACCACATCCTCGCCAACGTTTATTATTTGCTGCCCTCTTAAACTTTGCCACTGTTACTGGGATCCTTGGGAGTGAATCTAACTAGAGATACAGAAGACCTATAAAAAAAAACCAAAAAACTACAGAGCATTTCTGCAAGACACAATAAAAGACCTAAAGAAATGGGAAAATGTGCCCTGTTCATGGACAGGAAGACTCAATATTGTAAAACTTAAGAATCCTACCAAAAGCAGTCTACATGTTCAGTGTAATCCCAATGCACCTATCAAATTGTTTTTTCAAGGAGATTGAAAGGGAAATTATTAAATTTATTTGGAGAGGCAAAAGACTCCAAATAAGCAAAACACTTCTGAGAAATAAAAATTAGGTTGGAGTCATAGCACTCTCTGACCTCAAAACCTACTACACAGCAGTGGTAACCAAAACAACATAATACTGGTACAGTGACAGGCACATAGACCAATGGAACAGAATTGAGAACCCAGAAATATACCCAGCTATCTATGGTCAACTGATGTTCGACAAGGAAATCAAATCTATCAAATGGGGAAATGATAACCTCTTCAACAAATGGTGCTGGCAAAAATGGACTTCTACCAGAAGAAAGCTGGATCCACATCTCACACCATATTAAAAAAAAAACCAAAAACCAAATCAACTCAAGGTGGATCAGAGACCTGGGAGTAAAGCCCAAAACCATTAATGTTCATAAGAAACAAACTGGGATCAAGCTTACAAGCACTAGTCCAAGGTATAAAGAGATTGCCAAATACAATCAGAAATGCCCAGTCTGAAGAGGATAAAATTGATACATGGGACCTTCTAAAGATTAAATCATGTGCATCAAAACCTTTTTCCAAAAGGGTGAAAGGAAAACCTACAGACCGGGAGCAAGCATTTGATAATACCATCTCAGAGAAGAGTCTTATAACAAAAGTTTACAGAATCATACTGGGCCTCCACAAGAAAAAGACTGATAACCCAATTACAAAATTGGCAAAAGACATGGAAATTTTCACAGAGGAAGATATTTGAATGGCAAACAGACACATGAAGAAATGCTCCAAATCACTGGCAATAAGAGTTGCAAATCAAAACCACAATGAGGTACCATCTCCAGTAACAGGGTCTTCCTCTCTTATGCTGTCCACCTTCCCAAGCATGACATCCCTTTGCAAGGACTAAGCCCTCTTTGCAACATGCCCAAATTATGTCAGCTTCAGAATCCTTTCCTTCAAGGAACAGCCTGGTCTCACCCTATCCAGGATGAACTTGTTTGTTCTCTTAGTAGTACATGGTATATTCAATATGAGCAAAAATATAAAGACTAAGATGCGACTGCCCCAAGCCATGTGGTTTTTTCAGTTGCTTTGTATGCTTCTCAGAGTTGAACAATCGATAAGAAAGACCAAAGAATTGACACCTTTGACACGTTGCTGCAAATGATGGCTATAAGCATGGTCGTCAATGTAAAAGTATGCAGAAACGTGTTAAATTGTGTTGCTGTGGCGTATTGAATACCCCATGGACTTCCAGTAAAACAAACAATTCTGTTTTGGAGGAAGTGCAACCATGGTGTTGTTTTGTTTTGTTTTTTTTTTTAATTTTATTATTTTTGTGTGCGTGTATCAAATCAGATCTGACTGATACGGGAGGAGATTGCCCCTCCTTCCCCGGCAGAGCATCTGGTGGATTCGAACCGTGCACCTCTGGGATTGTAGTTGCACCTTCTTGCCACTAGGCCACCAGAGCTCCCCTACACGGTGTTCTTTAGAGGCAAAGATAGTGGCATTTCATCTCATATACTTTTGGCATGTTGTCAGGAGGGATTCTTGTTAGGTGCCACCAAGTTGAGTATGACTATATTGACCCTATGAATAGCAGATCTGTCCTATCCTGTGCCATCCTAACAATCTCTGACACGCTTGAACTATTGCTACAGTCACTGTCAAGTCCATCTGGTTGAGGATCTTCCTCTCTTGTTGACCCTCCACCTTTCCAAGCTTGATGTCTCTTTCCAAAGAATAGTCTCTCCTAGTAAGATGCTTAAAGGGTGTGATGAAGCTTTATCATCTTCGCCTCCAAGGAGCTCTCTGGCTGCACCTTCTCCAAGACATAATGTGCTCTTTTGGCAGTCCATGGGATATCCAGAACTTTTCTCCAACAGCACAATTCAAAGGCATCAATAATTCTGTCATCCTTATTCATTATCCAACTTTCAGATACAAAGCAAAGTAGTTGAAAAGACTGTGGCTTGAATCAGGTGCACCTTTGTCTTTAAATGGACATCATTGCTTTAATTCTTCATGGTTGCATGCTAGCCAGTTCTTTTTGGTAAAGTGACTGTCTATTCCTCTCCATCTTCTTTTGTTGCTTCCTGGACCATTCACGATTTTGTTTGTAGTATCCTTCAGTACTGCTGCTCGAGACTTGAATCTAGTTTTCAGTTCTTTCAGCTTGAGAAATGCAGAATGTGTTCTTCCTTTCTTTTTCAATGTCGGTTCTTTGCACATTGTCTTCTTGTGCTGCCCTTCTGTTTAATCCTTTCACTTTGACATTCCACACTCCCGCCCCCCTTTTTTTTGCTTTTTCCCATTCTAGCACAGTTGGACTTATTTTACTGAGTTCTCTGTTTAATTCTAGTCAACCAGCATACCTGTCTTCATATTAGTACCATGCTATTTTTATTACTGTGGCAGTGTAGTAGGTTTTGAAATCCAGACATGTGAAGCCTCCTACTTCTTCCTACTGTCTTTTTTTGCTTACCTGGAGTCTTTCCTTCCCATATGAAGTTGGTGATTAAAAATAATCTCGGAGAAATGCTGATGGTATCTGGATTGGGATTGTATTTGTAGATTCCCTTTGGTGATACATTGCCATGATGTTAAGTCCAGCCAATCCAAGAACATGCTGTATTTTCCTGTTTAATTAGGTGCATGACTTTCTGGTAGTGTTTGATAACTTTTTTTTGTATCTCAAATTAGGTTATTGAAGAGTAATGATGTAAGTTTGGGGACTAAGGTGCATCTGATTCAGGCCATAGACTTTCTGTTTACCATTTGAGAACCAGGCAATTAATAAGGACAACAGAAGAATTGATACCTTTGAGCTGTGGTGTTGGAGAAGAGCACTGGACATCACATGGATGGCCAAGAGAACAGATAGGTCTTGGAGAGGGTGAAGGCGGAGTTCTCTTTGGAGGCAGTAATGATGAGGCTTTGCCTCACATACTTTGGACACGTTGCTAGGAGGGGCTATTCCTTGGAGAAGGACATGATATTGGAAAGGGTGGAGGGTTGGTGAAGGAAAGGAAGACCCTCAAACCAGGTGGACTGACACAGTGACTGCCGCAATGGGCTCTTTCTTGTGTGTCAGAAAGTGTGAGGATGGTGCAGGTCAGAACAGGGTTCAGATCTTTTGTTCACAGGGTTGCTATGAGTCGTGCTCAACTTGATGACACCTAACAGCAACAACCACAGTTAGGTTTTCCCCCTAAATATTTCATCTTACATGTGTGGCTATTGTTAGTAAACATTGTTCTTATTTCCTGCTCAGAGTTCTCTCTGATTGTAGAGAAACTGCACTGAATTTTGTTTGTTCATCTTGTACCCTGCTATTTTACTAAACTGGGCAAATTAAATCCAATAATTTCTTAGTGAATCTTTGGGATTTTCAGTATATAGGGTCTGTCATATCATCTGCAAGAGATAGTTTTACTCCCTCTTTGCCAATTTGGATGCCTTTTAATTCCTTTCCTTGCCTTATTTCTCTGGTTAGGACTTCCAGTACACTGTCGAATAGTAGTAGTGATCGAGGTCTGCCTTGTCAGGTTCCCATTTGCAGGGAAAAGCCTTCAACGTCACTCCATTAAGAGTAATACAGAGTGGACTTGGAGGGGGGGGGTGTGTGTGTAGGAAATTATGCAATAATAAATGTTTGGGGTTGGTTTTTTGTTGTTGTTTTTTTTAAAAGCAAACTGGGGGATAGGGAGGAAAATGTAAAAAAAAAAGTAATGTTGGCTGTTGGTTTTGTTTATATACTTGAGGAATTTCCCTTCTGTTCCTCTTTTATTGAATGCTTTCACCAGGAAGGGGGTGATCAAGTGCATCAAATGCCTTTGCTACAAGAATTAAGATGATCAGGGGGTTCTTTTCTTCTGATAAGTTGATGTAGTGAATTACACTAATTGTTTTTCTAATGTTGAATCATCCTTGCATATCTGGTTTGAATTCCATTCGATCATGATCAGTCATTTTGTTGATATGATGTTGAATTCAATTGGCTAGGATTTAGTTGAATCTGTATTCATTGAGAATGTTAGTGGAGCCTCTGGTGAGTTTTCAGAGGCTGTTAATCAATCACATGTAGAGGACTTTCTCCCTTCATCTTTCTCCCATGTGGCAGCTGGTAGAATAAACTGCCTTTGAGTTGGCAAAACAATTTCTTATCCACTAGGGCCCCAGAGCTGCCCCTCCCTCCCTTCATGAGGGATACTGGTCTATAAATTCCTTTTTTTAGTAGCGTCCTTGCCATATTTTGGAATTAGTCTTAGCTTGCCTCATAGAATAAATTTGGGAGTGTTCCATCTCTTTCTATATTCTAAAACAGTTTGAGTAGAATTGGAGTCAGCTCTGCCATGTGGACTTTTTTTTAATTGAAGTGTTTTAATGACATATTCAGCTTGCTGCAGTATAGTTCTTGTTGTTACATGCTGTCAAGTCACCTGTGACTCATAGCAACCCTCTGTACAACAGCTCTGAATCCTGCTCTATCCTGAGCCAACCTTACTGTCTCTGACAGGCCTACCCCTATCACCCCAGTCACTGAATCAATCCATCTCCTCGAGGGCCTTCCCCTCCTGTGCTGTCCCTCCACCCTCTCACCCTCTCCAAGGACTGGTCCCTCCTTGTAACATGCCCCGAGTATGTCAGACGAAGCCTCAGAATCCTCACCTCCAAGGAGCAGCCTGGTTTCACCTTCCCCAGGACGAACATGTTTGTTCTCTTAACAGTCCATGGTGTATTCAATACTCCTCCCCATCACCACACTTCAGAGGCATCAATTCTCCTTCTGTCATCCCTAGTCAGGTTTCTGATGCATAGCATGTAATTGCAAAGACCATGGCCTGGATCATATGCACCTTACTCTCCAGGCTGATATTGTTGTTCTTTTTTAAAAAAAATTTTGTATCTATCTCTTTCAATATGCCAGTTGACACAAACTAAAATGCTGTGGTACATGAAATAGGTTATTGATTTTTTTAATTGAGATTTTAATAAAAGTTCATCGAGAACTTGGATTTCCATTCATTCATTGTTGCACATTCTCCTTCCTGTCCACTTCCACCCAGTTTGCTTTTCTCTTTGAATAAAAAAATTAATTGTATAATTTCCCACCACAACCCCAGTCCACTTTACTCTGCAGCTCTTATTCTGAACTGTTGTCTTGCAGATAACACATAATCATATATTCCTTTTAAGCAGTTCTTTCCGTCTGTTTCAATATAGTGTACATTACTTATCCTCTCTTTTCTTAGTTTCTCCCCAACCCTAATGTCAGTCCTGTTTTATAACGGTGGCATTATACAGTATTTGTCCTTTTGCGACTGAAATATTTCA